>NW_009258754.1:3951811-3957731 GCF_000687185.1 Egretta garzetta | reverse complement strand
CATATCCTATTTGAGAAATGAAGCCAGTGTTCAATTCTCCAATGCATCCTGGAAGGATAGGAAGGAAGGAAAAGAAAGAAAGAAAGGAAAGAAGGAAGGAAGGAAGGAAGAAAGGAAAAAGAAAAAAAGAATCCTTACTGATGGATGTAAAAGTATATTTTTATCTGTAATCTACTATATAATTAGTATAACAGCTTGCCTAGACTTCTGCAAAAAAGAACTTAAGGAAGCTGAATGAATAAGGCAGATCAACCATCTATACCTCTCTCTTGCTAAAACTATTTGGTATTTAGCGCAAAATGAAATTACCCACTCTGGTCTCTAGAGATTTTTCCCATTTGCCCCCTTCAGACTGTATTTGAAGTTATAGTTATTAGTTGTTTGGTTTCACCTTGATAGTACGGGAATTTCCAGATGATGTGAGGTTTGAGCAGAGAAAAAAATAATATGGAAACAAGTATCTCCTTTTTATGAACATAGACAAAGACTGTCTGGTGCATGAAAGCAGTGCAAGTGAAGCGTCAGCTTTGGCCCCTGTGACAGCAACAATGAAAAAAGAGCTTGAGCTGGGAAGTATTTTTTCAGTACCATTAGACTCCTTTGTGAGGAGTCTCCCTTCATGACTGTGGGAAAACAAAGTCCTGTGCTGAAATGAAATGTGTTACTTGTAAAAATATAGATATCCAAGTAGTTTTTTCTAACTTGTCAAATGTAAACAGAAGTCTTTGTAGTAAGCTATGTGTCTGTTAGAATGATGTTTATCATTGCCTTTGTTACTAGTAAAAGACAACCCTGTCAGGGAAAAGAAAGTATATTGGTTATCAGGGTATTGTGCTTCATTGCTTCCCAGTTGAAAGATGAACTTTTTGGGGAGAGGACTGCTGCCTGAACTAGCTCTGTTATCAAGAGATTGCAATGAACGGGCATTTAAAGGTAGAAAAAAAAAGTCTGTTCAAACAATATTCAGCATGAGGGGGGAAAAAATAATCCCTTTTCCTCTTTGTGACTAATAGAGCTACAACTTCAGCCAGCAGTCGTAGGATTCAAATAGCACCACGTTGTACTGTGACAGTGGCAAAGTGCATCATGGTTGGAAGGTATATGAGCCCTACTAACGGACAGTTGTGAAATTGCTTTATGCCTGCCATTCATTGGAATATGCTCATTGCCTTTGAAGGCCAATTTGCTATCTCTGTTCAACAACATAACCTTTACTTGTGAGTAAAGTTTATATTACTGCGTGGCAATCAGAGATATCTGAAGTTTCAGAGGACATTATATCATTATTATAACCTTTTATGTAGTGTCTATTAAATGAACACTCATACTGAGTCTCTAATGGGATGATTTGAAAGTTCAGATTTATCAAAAGCAGACCTAAGCTGTTCCTCTTCCCCCCATTAATACATTTTTCATTAGTGTCTGACCATGCAGGCTGCTGAGTAATCTGCCTTTTATCTAGACAGCACATCTACATAACTTTTTGCTTTCTGTCAGTGGATAGCATTGTGTTTTAATAGTTTTCATATCAAGGTAGAGATCTCAGTACCTTGCAGAATCCCATTCAAACACGTTTGCAGTGCAGACAGTAGATTGAATTTAGATATGTAATTACAAGTAAAAATATTTGTATTAATCTTAAACATGGAAATACCTACTTTTGAAATCCTTGGTGCAATTACAAGTAATTTTGTTATCCTAGTGAAAACTTTGTCAGTGAAACTTTGGTCAGTCTGTACAGCTGAAAGCTGTATTGATTTTGCTACTGATGATTTTGTTGTGATGGGGCTTTTTTATTTTCATTGTGCAGGGGGTCTTAGAAGAAGAACAATGTAATTTGATTTAATTGCAGAGGTATTCTACATTTGCGTCCACTTCACTAAGACTTCGGCAATTCTGCTTCAAACCTTTAGTGTCTGATGAGAGAATCTGATTAATCCGAACTGATCTGGTTTTTTGTACTAAAAAATCATTCACTTACTTACTTCAGGGGAATATGTGACTGGTAAGGCAAGTAGATGTTCCTGAAGTTACACAAGCTGGAGTGGGAAGTGCTGCATGACACTGGGCCAGCTTTTCAAAGCATTTATGTGGCTGAAGAGGGAAAAAGACTTTCCTAAAAAAAATCCACATGATGCTCAATCAAATTAGGTACTTATTACCTGTTAATTTTAACTAACAGTAAAGCACCTGGTAAGGTTTTTGAGTGACTTTCAGCAGCTTACATGCCTATGTGTTTCTCTGGTCACCAAAATACATTTAGAAATATAGTCAAAAATATATGCCATCATGCTGGAGTTGGAAACAGAAATGGAATTTTGGGTAATGTGACACTTCAAATGTCTACAAGGCAGACTTGCTGTGTGAGAAAAATACATCATAAAAGATCGTACATATGTTGCAAAAAACATACTCTGAAATAATCCTGCATATGTTTTTGGGAGACATTTGCCTTGTGTTCCATTGTATGAAAGGTGATGAGGGAAGTTTCTAATGGAAATTTGGGGTCTTTTGGTCCTTAAGGAGCTGGAACCAGATTATTCAGAGACTGTTTTGCTATGAAACTCTGATCTACTTATTTTCTGTTTTGCTTGATAGGGAATGACTCATCTGTTTCTGCATCATTTAGGACAGTGTGAAATCTAGTTTGCAGTTCTTGTTTGTCTAGCTCCTAAGTCAACCCCCGTGTCTGAGATGATTGGTTGAAGCCTATCTCAGACGAAGTTGGTATGATGCCACAGGTCACTGCCACAGAGTGCTGTGAAAGTCTGTTCTGTGCTTTCTGCTCTTTCTTAGGTATAATAGGTGTAAAACTTGCAAGTTATTATTTCAGAATTCTTTCGGAGTAATCTGTGAGCAGCTCTTAGGAAGTAAGAAAGTATCTGTGTTTATATCTGAAATAACGGAACATATGTGTTGGAATAAAGGAGTAGTGATGTAGTCATCTACACCTAGTGGTATTTTAGACCATATGTTGCCCTTAAGGATTGTCCTGAGTAATTAAGTGTCTCTGATGAACACTGGTATCAGCGATACAGTGGAGAGGGCTGACTGCATTACAGTGAATGACATTGTTGTTCCTAAAATCACCTAAAAATGAGTGTTTGGAGGAGCTGCTTGGTAGTGTGTTTGAGTAAGTTTTTTGCCGTGTTGCTGCAACATATATAAAATGGCACTTTTCTCCCCTTTTTCTCTCCAAAAATAAACTTGGAAATGTCAGCATCAAGAATGGCAGCATGTTTCTTGACAGGATGAGTGAAAGATCACACAGTCATTTCACAGAAGTACTACTGAAATGTGTTAACTTCTTCTGCATGCCCTTAACATGCCCAGCTGGAGAGAAGTGTTGGAAATTGTAATGGTTATGGATAATAATCATCAGTGTCTTGGTAAGAAAAGATAAATTGAATCATGCTGATTTAGAATTAGAGAAGGGGAGCAATGAACTGCTGTGAGTCTTGTTGCACTTGATTGAATGTGAGCTTGCCCCATATGCTATGGTTCTAAGCCCTAGCAAATTATAATGGTGACTGCATTGCATTATAAACACCTCCTTTTTGTAGTAAGTGCCCTGACTAGCACTTGAGAAAAATTTGTTGGGGACATCAGGATGGAGAGGGACCTTTCAGTTTAAGTGTAACTTCAAATTCCAGTACAATTTTGCATTAGCTGTCTCTTCATCTTTTCTTGTATTTCAACTCTGCACTTTGCTACTGTTGCTTTGTGTAGCTGAAAGTGGAGGGAAAGAAAGGCCAGCCAAACAGTTACAGGAAAACTCTTAAAGTGGTTACACAATGTTGATAAAAGCATTTTTAAAAACTGCACATCTTTGTAGTTTACTGCTGGTAATCATGCTCTGTATATTTCTGCACAAGCACAAACAAGTTCTAAATGTGAGCTACTCTATAATGCTTATGCACCCATAACTAACTGCTCATGCTTCTGTTCCAATCTGGAACTGTCAAATAACTGAACATCTAAATAAAATATTTTAAATTTGAAATGCTCTTGTCACAATATTGACCTTTTAATTTGCTCGGCATTGGAATAGTGTTGTGCATGAGATAAATGGTCTCTTGTTATGTAATAATTGTAGAGTCAATAACCACAGACCATTTCCCATCTCTCTTTCTTCCCTCCATTTAATAAGAATGTGGCCCCTGAAAGACAGAATTTTATTCTGCTTCCATGTAGAAGGTGTAGAAACTTAATCTTCAAGCAGCCCTATTGAAGGGATTGGTGAAGAACTGAAATGCTATTCTGCTTAAGTGTTCAGTGTGGATGTTTATTATTAGCTATTAATATAGGGAAAGTGCTTGCCCTGGTAATAAAACACACAGTACTGAAGGGACTCTACTTTTGTGTGTGCTTGTGCTAGACAGGAGTAAATGACATAAATAAACATTTGCTTTGAGGTTAAAAAATCTCCTTCAAATAGAAATAGCAGTACCACATAGGTAGTATTCCAAGACAAATGTGTTACTAATAGAGGATGAAAGGATGAATAGCCATGAAACTGTTATGCGATTACAGATGAGACTGTCCAGAAAATAATATAATACAATATGATACATACTAGGAAGTTTTATTAATGTTGTACTGGAGAACCCTTGCTTTTTACTGTCCACTTATATTCAATATAGTAGAGTCAACCAAATGATAGACTGATGAAAATGGATGTATCTAGTGGATCACATCATTCACGACATGCCAGTAGACTATTACCCTCTACTGCTCAGTCCCATAAGAGACTCTTTAGGAATCTAATGCACCTTCTTGTTGTAAGGTATTTGCCATTCAGCCCACTCATGATTATTTTACAATAAAACTGTTACAGGGATCACACTAAGCAATTCTTTCCCATCTTTCTTAGTTAGACTGTTGCATAAATATAGACTGCAACTCTAACTCTTATTTCAATTCTGGTTTCCATAGATTAGATTATAAGAGTTGCTCTTAGTCCATGTGTTTCTATGGAGTATTTCAGTGGTGTGGACTGAAATGGGAACACTGATTTTCTGGTGTTTTAAACAAAAGCCTCTAGGAATGAAAACAATCAAGTTTATACCCTGGAATCAGCCTAGTGACTCTGATTCTGTTGGAACACTTGTCTTACTGAGATACTAAGGGTAAAGAAAATCTGAGTGGCATAGACAAAATAGGGAATGGCTGTTTGATATCTCTTGCAGTACAAGAATTAGGAGGAATTGCATTATAATAGCAGGTCGCAGGCTATAGCAAACAAATACAGGTGTTTTCTCAAAAACTGACCGAGGCTGTTGTGTTTGTTAAAAGTTTACATTGATCCCAAAAGTGACTGGAGAGTTTTATGAAAGAAAAATATGGTGAAGGCTATTAAGTACAGAGATAACATCTTCTGGCTTGAGCTACAGATCAGTAAAGGCTGGGAGAACATTGTGGTATAATGTTTGTCATATTATATGGAAAGCACAAAAGGTGGTATTCTGCATATATGGCACTAGAAAATATAGAATCATAGAATAATTTGGTTGGAAAAGACCTCTAAGATCATCGAGCCCAACTGTACCTGTCAACTACTAAACCATGTCTCTAAGCACCTCGTCTATCCATCTTTTAAATACCTCCAGGGATGGGGACTCTACCATCTCCCTGGGCAGCCCATTGCAGTGCCTGATAACCCTTTCAGTGAAGAAATTTTCCTTCATACCTAATCTAAACCTCCCCTGGCACAACTTGAGGCCATTTCTTCTTGTCCTGTCACTTGTTACTTTGGAGAAGAGACTGACTCCTCTTCCCTAGGCTGAACAACCCCAGTTCCCTCAGCCGCTCCCCATCAGCCTTGTGCTCCAGACCCCTCACCAGCTTCGTTGCCCTTCTCTGGACAGGCTCCAGCACCTCAATGCTCTTCCTGTAGTGAGGGGCCCAAAACTGAACACAG
>NW_009258754.1:3915568-3951738 GCF_000687185.1 Egretta garzetta | reverse complement strand
ATACAAGCCAGAATGTCATTGGCCTTCTTGGCCACCTGGGCACACTGCTGGCTCGTATTCAGCCGGCTGTAGACCAACACCCCCAGATCCTTCTCTGTAAGGCAGCTTTCCAGCCACTCATCCCCAAGCCTGTAGCACTGCATGAAGTTATTGTGACCCAAATGCAGGACCCGGCACTTGACCTTGTTGAACCTCATATGATTGGCCTTGGCCCATCAATCCAGCCTGTCCAGGTCCCTCTGTAGAGCCTTCCTAGCCTCTAGCACATCAACACTGCTGCGCAGCTTGGTGTCATCTGCAAACTTACTGAGGGTGCACTCAGTCCCCTTGTCCAGGACATTGATGAAGATGGTTTTTATATATATATGTATATATATACACACAATATATCTGAAGATGAAATGCTCTAGCAACATTAAAGGGATTCCACAAGATTAATACCATTCATTTCATAATATTAATATTAAAATACCTCTTTAGGTAATGGTATCTGGTTTACTTTGTGTAATTCTGTGCCAGTAAAATATTTTGTTACCTATTAAAAAATCCTGGATTTCTAAAATACAGAAACAAAAAAATAACGGTCCTTAGATATACATGTTTTTGTATAAATTAGATTAGATTTGCACTCATATCAAATATCCAGTCAAGTACTGAGGTAAATGTTTTATACCCATATTTGTCCCACTGAAATGAATATGTATGTTTTGAATTATTCATATAAAACAGAAAACAAATAATTTTCCAAATGAAAATATCATCTGTACAGATTATGCTGTTAGGTGAAACATAATCAACTTGTTAAAAAATGTTAGTGCTGCTAAATTTTCTTCTCTCTTTCTCACCCTTCCCCCTCCTGCTACTCTTAAAAGACCATCCTGTTTTCTTTACAGGTCATGCCACTACAAAGGGTTCAGTTTCTGTACCTGATCCTTTGCATTTGCAGATACTTTATGCTTTTCAAATCCTACTGAAACTTCTTTCATGTTCTACTCTGTGAAAGCCTTATTTCTTAATCATTGCATGTTCTAAGCACACAACCTGAATTAATCCTTTTCCTCTTTTTGTTATGTAATGACGTGGGTAGATCGGATGGTGAACAATTGCAATTACCATGAAAAAGGCAGCTGAGGGTTGCACTAAATGTTTAATCCTTATTGCTAAAATAGATTGAAAAACAGGTGAGGAGAAGGGGAAGTATAGGACTCAGAAGTGTCCTTTATGTGAGGAGCCTCTTAAACTGTTATTCATCTGCCTAATCTGCAGATTGTGAGACGGTGTCTCTGTCCATTGTGAGATGGTGGACATTTTACTACTTAAACCTGTAAGAATGTTTAGTTATACAAATAAAATATATTTAGAACTCACTAAAGTGATTGGAACCTTGGATTAGCACAATGTTGTTTAAAATGAACGTTGGTATGATTCTGGCAATTATAGGGAATTTGATACTGCCTAGTTTTCATGCTATAAAAAGGGTTGTAGTAGTTTCCTTACCTCTAAAAAAGCAAGAAAAATATTCGCAATATTTTTCACTTATATCTGTGAAGTAGGAGAGACAGATGTGTAATCTGAAAATGTGAAGTGGATCTAAAGAGACTCACCTCAGCATTACCTCGTCCCCCCTACAATGCTAACAAAGATTTTCATAAACTCAGTTCATTTCCTAGGTCCCCCAGTATATTCCAGTTATTTCTGTTGGTTTCTCAATGAGTATTCTCTTTGGACTTGTCCTCATTAGACTTTAAATACCTTGTTGGATGATGTTGGCTACCATCTGCTGCCTTAAGTACCAGAACAGAGGGCAGTGTGTTGCCATGCATTAAGATTGTTGACTTCAAGGTTAGGCAGTTCCTCTAATCTCACATTTCATACCTGATTTGCACAGAGATGGTAACACATGCACAGTGATTGCCTGTAGTTTTCCACCAGTATTCTAGAGCAGTAACATGTTAACTTCTAAATTGGCTGGGATCTTAGAACTGTAACCTTAAGTAACTTGGAGAACTGTAAAGTAATAATTAATAGTAAATCAGTAATTGGAATTGGTGCCTAATATATTTTACATGAAGTATTACGTTCAGAGGGGAAACTAGCTGCTTCCTATGCCTCATGCTTTAAGAAAGTTTCTAATGAATAGCAGATTAAACTAAGCCACAAATTCAGTACATTTGTGATTGTACGGCCAGGCTTTTTTTCCAAACCTGGTCTCTGCTTTGATGAAAACTATCCTGAGTCTATGTCTGTGCCTCTGTGAATTCACAGTATGCTGTGAATACTTGCTAAGAGGCATGCAGCTTAAGGACTCCTACTACTTGTATCAGTGCAGCCATCCTAAGAACTGGATAATAAAAAATTGTCAACTAACATATCTGTCCTCTGTGGTCTGAACACTGAAAATGGAGTTTTAGCTTAACAAACAAGGTCTTGCAGCAAGAGGTGGAAATAAGTAATGCAATGCTGCAACTATGCTCACAGAAGTGAAACTTCAGCAAACCATTATCTACTTCTTCCATAAAGCTGAAACTTCATATGCACAACATGCCTTCATGTGGTATAAAGATAGCAAGTGTGTATTCTTTCTGTGTGCCCTTCACTGAAAAGCCACAGAACTATAAAACATGGCAGTGAGTTCCCCAATCATTATCACAAGATCTTACCTACCTAGAAAATGAACACAAAAGCCCAAACTGTGGGAACTGAAGAAGTAGAACAACAATGTTTATGGAACACTGTGGCCTTCATTTACTCTTCATCTTTTGTCACCTAGAGTTTTCTCAATTGAGCACAATATCAAGACTGGATTTAACTTCTAGAAACAGTGAATGCACCTTTTTGCCTTTCCATTCCCACTGCTGCTGTAAGCACTGGTCTTTCCTTACAAAATTAAAAATGTCCATTATCTAGAAGTAATGCAGATGTGCAGAAAACCAGGGTTGGTACCGGAAAACCATAGCTGAAATTCTGTGGAAGATCAATAAAATTAATATGAAGTTTGATTCCTGAGTAGTACGCAAATCTGGATATGAATTGACTGTGAAGGTCTTGGCTCCTAAGTAGCTTTGAAAGTAGTCAGGGAGGCTGATGTTTGTCGAGTAATTGTTGAATGTTATGCATTCAGTAGGCAGCTATTTTATGGAGGAAGTTTTAAATTACATTTTATGATAACAAGTTGTTAAAGGTTTATGGAAACAGCATGGCTAATTTTATACACATTATTTGGAGAGCATCATCATGGAAGCAATGAATGAACATAATTTCCTTTTCCAAGGGAAATTGTTGCTGCAGTAGAGATAAGACATTACAATTATAATGACAAGCAATTGAGATGATTTGAAGAGAATGTATTCAAAGTTAAATATTTCTGAAGTTTCTGTACTTTATGTATGTGAACTGTGGAAGTACTTCCTGAGCTTGCCTTTTCTCCATAATTAGAAGCAGGTTACATTGCTTCTGGTTGATAAGCCATTAGTTATTAGTACGGTGCTAAATTTGCCCTTGTACCAAATGACCCAAAGGGGAAAAGCTGTCTGTTTGATTGCGATAATAATAGCTTTTAACAATTGGATCTACTTAGCTGGATGTTAACTGATACACTTACAACCTTCTGAAAAAAGAGTTTGTGAACGTTTCACAAGACTGCAGGGAGCTGCAGGTAAAAATTAGAAGACATCTGGTGAATTAAGGGTTATGAACTGCCAAGTTCTATTGAAGGAAAACTACATTTCAAAAAAGGTCTCAGTCAGTGCCGAACATTAAAAAGAACTATGCAAAGTTTAATTGTGGATAGTGCTGTGAACCATCTCTTTATCATAGGTGGTCTGAAAAAATTAAGATCTTTTATAAATGAGAAGTTGGAGTTCACTCCTTGGGGCTGAACAGTGGAGAGGTATCTGGAGGGTGTACATGGTTATGATATCAATAATTTAGAAACTTGATGGAAAGAAGTTTCTGTGTCCAATAATCTTTCAAGAAAAACAAATGACTGATGCACTGAAATTTGGCAACTGGGATATCCCCAACCTTGTGTGAGGTGATAAAACACTTTAAGTAGACAGCTATTTGCAATTTCACTTAAGCGGAACAGTATTTTTAACCCAAGATACACAGATTTCTGGTCCTTTTCCCTCCCCTGCAACCTTTCTATCTTATTTAACTGCAATCAGTTTTGACCTGTCCCACTCCAGGTACAAGAAAACTTAATCCCCGTTAACTGCTGGTCTGTATATTTGTCAGGAGGGATACGCACTTAGCTATGGAAACATAGATGGCTAACACACTCTTTCCTGAGAGAAAAACAGCTTCTGAATGTATCTGGTTGACTAGGATCAAGTATAATTCCCAGAGTCTTTCTTAGGCATGAGTATTACATATTGCAAGAAAAAAATTACAAGGGAACTTAAAGTAAACAATTGCATTACATATGTCTGTAATTCTAAGTAGTATGAGCCACAGCTGTTGCAATAGTAACACAAGAAATTACATGGAGAGGGAGTATTTTTCACCTGTGTATCACATGGGAATACTTAAGTCTTCATGGATAATATTTTCTGTGTACTTTCTGATGTGAAGTAAAACACAAAACTTTACAAAATTGAATTAGATGTCCATTACAGCACATCTGGTGCTATGCTCACAATATATATAGTATGATCAAAATACCATAGTTCAGAAAGTTTATCACCCCTTCTGTACTAACTTTATAATTTACAATGACTGTTTCCAAACTTCCATTTCTTCATATTAAATCAGGCTGCTAGCTTTTCTAAACAGGCTTAATAATACTACATATTTTAAATCTGTCTCTGGTTAGTTGAGTATGGTGTCATTTGTTCCTATTTACATGTCTAAAATTTCTCAGTCTCAGCGCTAGGTTCCCAAAGAAGGCAAAAGCAATGCTATGCACAGGAGTTGCAACAGAGTAAGGAAGGGTATGTTCCCACCTTAGTACACCTTAGACTCTGCCACAGCAACTTCCCCACTGTTTAAGTCCCTGAAAGTGGTTACTTGCAGTTGTTACAGGAGACATGTGTAATAAATACTGTGTCATGTGCTACATGTCTGGTGTGTTCATAGACTGAAAATATGACAATTTGGTTTGCAAATTACTATTACTATAACTAGTGATTAAATCAGTGTTGGAAACTGCTAGGCCAATGCTTTTTTACGTACTCAGTCTGCCTGAGAACATGAGGACTATGATGGGTTGTAAAAAAATCTGCAAATGATAGTGTACAAAGCAATGCTAGTCATATCTTTCCTGTGGTGTGTGTACAGTTATATACAATTTCTAGCAGTGATCTTACTATTAGTTTCTCCAGAAAAAAAAAAGAATGGCCAGATACTGGCTAAAGCATTTAGAAAAGAATTGCCCCCTGGCCATGCTTCTCTAAGTATGTTTTTCCAGACTATTGATCCATACTTTTACCTATTTTGAGAAATCATATTTTTATTTTTGGTGGAATACTTTCAGTGGAGTACTGCTCCACTGGAGCTGGTAGCAAAATTCTCACTGGCTTCAGTGAAATCAGCATTTAAGTGTAAGCCACACACTAGAGCTCTTACTTGCTTCCCTAGAACTACAATTCAACGTTTGAAAACAAGCCTACCTGAAGGCCCCCTGCTAATTCTATGGAAGGGTGATTTCCACTGTAAGTGAAAAAACAAGCTTACAAGCTCTTAAGCTCCAGTATCTTGTTTTATACCAAACAGTCCTATTTTGGTGTAGTCAAGAATCATGGTATGCACACATTTATAGCGTTTAGGATCTTTAATTGGCATTTCTAAAAATAATTTTATTTGAAGTTATTCTTTAAAATGATTTGGTAAAAATATTTTATTCTAACTATACAGTTCTAATGTGATCTTCATTTCTGTGTTTGCTCTTGTTACTGATGATGTTCATTAGCATTTGGAGATTTGCTGGTAAGTCTGTAAATTGTACTGTTCTTCACTTCTGCATCAGCAGTAGGCTCACTGCACCTTCTTAAAGACCTGCTTACACTTGACTCCACACACTCTTATTTCCTAGGAAGAGAAAATAATTAAAAATTACAACTTTTACATAGTACACATGCATTATACATTCATGTGTATGTCCAGCTTAATTTGAATCCAAAATTTTCTATTGAATTAGATTGGGTAGCTTGTACATATTTTAGCCTATTTTTAATCCTAAAAGAAACCAGCTGGTTTGGGTTTGTTTTCTGATGAAAGGTAGAGTAAGAGAAGTTATTCGGGCATCTCAGATCTTAAAGGGCCAAATATGTTCCCGGTGCATTATTCTCTATTTGCAGTGTCTGCAACTGCTTAGGTCATTGAAATGGGCATTCTCTATTTTGGACACATAAAGTAAGTTATTTGGGGATTGATATGAATAACCAGTTCTGAATCTGTATGTTGATGACTGGTAGTTCAAACCTACAAAACCAGTGGGCTGAAAGCCCACTCTAGCAACACAATGTTCATGGCTAGAAAAGGACAGGTAGCTGTGTTCAGAGGATTTGATCTAGGTCTATAAAGCACAGCACAGTGGTGAGTTTTGACTGAACTTGACCATACTGGATGCCTAATGCCACTGGATGCCCTACTGTTCCTTTGTGTTCCATAAGAGCTTTTCAGAAATCCCTACTTGCTAGTCATTGGATCATTGTGAACTGTGCATAAGCAGGTGCAATGATGTTTACATCTTGGGCACTGATTTGTGAGGCCTACTGTTTATCTAATCTCACTGAAGATACAGTTTAATCTTCTCCATTATTGAAACTATTTAAGTTAGGCTTGAGAAGTGCACACTATGTGTGGGGATGTGCGGAGTTGTTGACTGGTTTTGGTGGAAGAAGAAAAAGGGGTGGAATTTCTAAAGGGACATAAAGACAAAGGTTATGTATGACGTAGCAGAAGGGATGTACTTTCTATTTCAAGGTAAGACTTCTAATGAAGCTGTCAGAGTATTTTGAGGAAAGAGGAGGCAGAGTTTTCTGGGAAGTTATGCACATTTTCTTATGGGGGACTTTGATACGAGGACATATTAAAAAACCTTACACTGAGTCGATAACCTTATTGGCATATGTTGCTAGTCCCTAGTAAGAGCAAGTGCTTCATGATGAATTGATGAAACAAGCAGACTGATACAATGATTTTAGTTAGGACCTGTTTTGTTCACTTCTATATAAGTAACCCGGAAGAAGGAGTGTGGAATAAGGGCTAAGAGATCTGCTGACAGTGACAAAAACCTCCAGAGCAGAAGCAATCAATACAATAGAAAAGGGCAATAAAATTCAAAAGGAAATGGAGAATGGTCAAATAAGTCAGTCACATAAAATAGAATCTAAGGAGGAAAAAGAACTACAAAGCATGGACCATAGAACGAAATGGAGAAAATAGGAGGCAATAAACTACTAAACCATGTGGCACTACTCTCTACAGAACTGTGGAAAGAATTAAATGAATACTTGGGTCATTGTGTAAAGTTCAAGAGGAACATAAACCTATCAAAGTATCAATTTTTTAGAGGTAACTGCCCATTGCATCAAAGGACTCTCAAGAGTACAGGACCTAGTAATCTTAGCTGGTCAAAAAAAAAATAGTAAATGGGACTCTTTTACTGTATGTTTAATGGAAAGAACTACATTAACAAGGATTCAGAGAAATAAAGAGGACATCTTTTGAACTTCATGAAATATAAAAAGTGATAAAATTGAAATATTGGGGACTGGCCTCTAAAATACTTGGTTACTGCCTTTGCATGAAGTGATTTTGTACTGACTGTTGTGTACATGAGAGGCAGGTTGTGATAAATTGTACAAGTGCCAATGAGTGTGTGGGTGCCTGCATGAGCTGGCAGGTATGATACAGAACTTTTCACAGTCTTCTGAAAAAGCAGCCTCAGATCAGTCAGGTTACCTTTGGGTGCCTCAAGTGGCACTAGACACATATGTTTGAGCACATGAATCTGAATTTATGACTTCTAAAATCAAACTTTTGAGAGTGTCAAGTATAGAAAGTGGTGTGGCCTGGAGGTCCATGGCGCGGTTGTATGGCTAAAGCATGAATCATAATAAGGATAGCAGAAACTGGGACTACAGAAATTGGTGTTGGGGACAGGAAATGGGAAGAGATAACAACTGCGGAGCTGGCAAAGGACAGAAACCAGGATACCAATACAGAGAAATCCAAGAGCAACTAGTGCTATTGCTTCAGGTATGTGCAGATGAGGGCACATATGTGTATGATTGAGTGCAGCAAGGTGTAAATTGAACTTCTAGGCCAGACACTGTATGGCTAATTGCAACCTGTTTACCAGCAGACAAACTGAAAGCGCTGATGCTTGGTATTGTGGCACCAACTGTTGTGAAGCTGGGAGGTAGCGGGGAAATACTGCAGTGTGTTTGTGTATAGATAGAGGGAATATGTATACACAGGAAATTTTGGACTTTCTTTTTTATTGCTTCTCCCCTACTTTCAGCAAGCCCATGACCTCAGCTATAAAATGATCACTTACACAGTAACTTTGTCCCTACCTGCATTCTATCAAGTATATTGTCCAGATGGTAAGATCTATCATATACATTCCTTTCCCAAACTGGTTTCTGGGACTTCCAGTATTCCCTGAAAATTGTGTTTAGTAATAAGGGGTTTGGGGTATTTTTGCAAAGATTTCATAAGTCTGCTACTGATTTGAATATGTAGAGGACATCCATTTAGAGTGCTGAATGCTAATAGTCTTTTACCCATATTGATGAGAGAGTGAGGATGCTATAAAGAGCTATGTGAGAAAAGAATAGGCATCTTCTTTCAGGTCCTGTTAACTTAGAAAGATAAAAATGATGATCTGAAAGAACACGACATTTCAAAAACGTAATTGCTGTTTTAGTTCTCTAGGCTATAATGCAGTCTGGCCTGTAATTATTTTAAATGAACAATGGTGTATTTTCCCCTTACGGCTTATTGTTGGATGCATGATTTCACCAGCTCCCATACTGAGTATTTCACTGACTGTATGAAGGACATTCTGTCAAATGTCTTCCTCAGTGTAAACATTTCAAACTGGTATGTTTGGACAGTCAGTTAACATAGAAAGAGTGCTGCTTTGCAATCAGGCAGTCTTTGTAAGGCACATAAAAGCATAATGCCTCCAAATGAAATAGTTGCTTTAGAAACAAGTCAAATGTCGCACAAATACATAATTATGTCAAAGTAAGCCAAGATAACATAGCACAGCCTGATGCATTACAGCTAACCATTTTAATAGAGTGGCATTTAAAAGCTGTTACATGATCTTACCAGGTGCATTTCATCTCCTTCAATCCATTGGGTCCAGCCACGACCTTCTTTTTCTCCATTCTGTACACAAAGAAGCTTATCTCCATCCCAAGATACGGTGGTCTAACAAAACAGACATGTTCGGTGTTACTGTAGTATTCTCTGATATTATAATTAGTTTCCTTAAAGCAAAACTTCTCTCTAATATAATAAATGATTAATGTATCTCGTAAGAGGAATAATTGTAGAGTGTTGTAACACTTAGGATAATTACAAAAGAAATGAGCTTATACAGAAAGTTGCTGCCCAACTTCCAAGGTCAAAAACTGGAAGGATGAGATAAAGCTGTTTAAATGCAAGAAAAAATATAATAAAAATCATTGTGCAAGAGCGCAGTCCTCTCTCCTTGCTGACAAATACAGCAGCAGAAGGGATGTGCAGCCTAAGACTGTATTTGCAAAAGGAGCTGAAAACTTGAGTTTTTTCCACCGTAAGAGGGATTCCCCAGCTTGCTCTACCTGAAAAAAGTACCCACCTACTGGCAGCTATAGATGAACAAGGCCTTTAAATCCTGAGCTGTTTTTTCCCCATGTCTTAATCTGCCTTCCGTCATCAAGCAGAATGGTTTGGAAGTATCAGCAAATGGGTAACTTTGCCAGCATCCTGCCTTGTGTAACTGTAGCTCGAGAACTACTTGAGTCAGGACTGGCAGAGTAAGAGTGAGAGTAAGGTGTTGCAGGATTCAACATTTTGTGAATATTGGTGCTGTCTTGAGTAGTTCAGTAGAACTTGATTCATAAAACTACTTAAATATATGAGGGTGTGTGCTACAACTTGTTACACTGGTTAGTCTTTACTGACAATTTGCCTTTCACATCTCCTTAAGATAAAGAGAAGCAATACTCGGTAAAATATTTAAAGAGGGAAGGGGAAAAGCAGTGACAATTTGTGCTCCATGAGGATAGTTTAACATCAATATTAGCACATGACTTAAACCAGCTTGTTTGAAGTGAATCTGAGGACTAAATATGGAATTACTGTCTACCTTGTAAAAGTCTTCAACCACTGCTTGTATAAGTAGTCAAGTATACAGGCTGCCCAGGGGGGCTGTGGAGTCTCCTTCTTTGGAGATATTCAAAACCCCTTTGACCTGTGCAACCTGCTCTAGGTGAACCTGCTTTAGCAGGGGGGTTGGACTAGATGATCTCCAGAGGTCCCTTCCAACCCCTGCCATTCTGTGATTCTGTGATTAAAGGAAAACTTACTGCATCCATCCTGTGTAGTTTCTAAGAAAAGAAGTCAGCCTACAAAAACTAAAATCAGTTCAACATTCAAGAACTATGCAGCCTTATTTATTTCATTTGTGTATGTCACATACAATTCTTAAATGATAACCATGATAGCCACTATCTTTAAATGTGTACAGCCAGCAGTCTCCACCCCTGGGAAGCTTTAGACTAAACAAGCATGGAAAATGAATCACTAAAAAGAGTGCCAGCATAATCATAGGCAAAGCATTGTTATTGACCCCATATAGTGTCTTTGCACCACATGGGGGCTCTGAAAGACAAATTCATATAACCTTGCTAAAAATCTTTCCAAATTGGAAAATGCATTTACAAATTCTTCTGTTCACTCTTGTAAAATGATGTACTTAAACCAAGTAGTAGATAATATATTTAAAAAGCCATATATGAATACGTATTCATAAAATGCTAGTGCAGGAAGGAACAACACATTTGGGTAAAGCTGTAGTTAATGTGGCCATCATAGTTTAAATCCTCTTCCATACCTGTTTTGAATCTGTAGATGTCCAGTTGAAGACAGAAGATAGCAAGTAATACTAGTCAAAGTGAAAAATGTTTAATTTATAAGTTAACATATCTAAGAATTTCTGATGATCTAAAAAATTAATATATCAGAAAATGAACATTCTTTCTACCAATGACTTGTAGATGTGGGGGATACTGTGGAATGAAGCATTAGTATATACAACTTTGCTTAGTAACTGCACTTATTTTTATCCATTGAGTATTAGCTCAGCATGGTTTAATCATTAGAGTAGCTTAATAGTTAAATTTTGTGGGATTGTATGTGAATTCAAAGGATATATATAATGATAAAGTAAGATCCAAATTTATTAGTACTACTAATGTTCAAAGTCAGTTGTGGAAGTTATTAGTCTTTATAATATTCACTAGCTTAGTACACTTTGGGGCAAAAAAAAAAAAAAAGAAATTTTGTAGCAGTGTAAGGAAATAGTAACTTCTTCAGCTTCCAAGGGTGATTGAAATCATTTCATCTGAGAAAACAATGCACTTTTTTCTCTGGCTTTCTTATTTTTCCAGTAAAGATTAGATACTGCTTTTGGCAATTTGGTGATAACCACAAGAGGATAATACCACAGACTGTTAACCAAGCTGTTTTATCAGCCAACATTCTGTTATCATCCTCTGCCTTCCCTTTGAGAAATATGAATACTGAAGGCATACGAGTAAACCATACAGTTTCTGATTTTTGTATGTGGCTATTTTGCTATGAAGGTTATAAAGGACAGAATATATTGCAGGAGAACATAATGTCCTCTTCTTTGTTAGCAGGAACAACCACTTTATGACATTAAGATTAATCAGTTGCATTTTTATCTTTTCTTTCTTTAGGTCAAACTGTAATGTCTCGTATAATAAAAGACACAACTAATACAGAAGATAGAAGCTTCTATTTTAACGCAGATTGAAATAAGTTCTTCCATTCCAACTATCTCTATTGAGAAACATGAAGCGTGTTAGTTGAGGCTGGAGTTGCTACGGCTGTTATATATGCACTGGCTGCTGCTAATAGACCACCCTTTACCAACAGCTAAGACACATAGAACATTTCCAAATATTTGAGTCAGAACATAATAATATTCCAAAAATATCACTGTAGGGCAAATTTTGGTAAATATAATCTCTTTTGTTCTATCTAAGAGCAAAGATTTATTTTTCACGATTGGATCGGGATATCGCCATTGTATAATTAGGATTCAAGCACTTGAGTAGACTAGTAAGGCAGTTCTGTATGAAACTTTAGTTGCGGTTTTTTCCTCTCCCAGCACACACTTACTATCAAAATAAAGAAATGCTTCACCTTTTACATAAAGGAACTTTTCTTAGAGAAGTAGGCTTTTATAATTAACGTTGTTTGCCACCATTTTGATAATAGCATTACCTAAGGTTTGCCTGATTACAGGGACTGAGCTACTGTCTCCTATCTGGAAAGACAGGAGAAAATCTTTGCCAGGGCTTGGTGAGCACAGCATCCCCGGGCAGACTGTTCCTATTCTTCATCTTCCTCTACAAGCAAGAGGAGAAGTAGACGAACTTTGAGAACAATGGAAAGCTGCAGTTTCCTGATGGTAACAGGACCAACTAAATGAAAATGTAGTATTTCTCCAAAAACTGAAGGCTCCTGCCTCTTTGAGCATCTTGTACTACTTGTAGGATAAATGGAAGACTTATTTATTAGTTTCAACTAGGTAGTACACAGTCTAGTTCATCATAAGCAAGCTTAAGTTTAGCTTACTTACTACCTGATCATACTTAAACCTAAGATGAATAAGCCTTAGGTCAAATGTATATAATTCTGTAGGAAACTTGAATAGAAAATAGTGATTAATGAGATTAGTTGATAGCGTGATTAAAAAAACTGAAGGAGCTCAAGAAAAGTTAATGGCATGAAATAAATAAGAGCAAGTCTTGCCTCAGTTTAACTTTTCTCAAAAATTCTAACCACCAATATTGCACGTATTTTGGATTATATACTCTTTGTTCTTGAGGTGTAATAATAGAGAACGGAGTTCCTCTGGCAGATGAATAAGCCTTTGAAGCCTGAGAACAAAAAATGTTCAAATTTTCTGTAGTTTTATGATATGATTTCTATAGTCTTACACTTTTTTTTTGTATAATTAGATATTTTCCTTTTATTACTTGGCCATTCACATACTTTTGTTAGTGATTTAATCTCTTTGTGTTACGAAGATTTAAATACATGTGCATAGCAACACCATCTTCCTGAAAATTGAAGCTAGAAGAAATGATAATTAAAGTATTTTCATTACTGTTTTCACTTATGAGACAAGGTAGATTTATTAAATATTTAGTAAAACCAAAACAAATCTATTGACTATGTATTTGCATTTTCTCTACTAGCAGTAACATTACTGAAGTCTTGCAGAATTACAATAGATATTACTTCTAGTGGCAAGTCGTATTGACCCACAGCCAGAGATAGTGATTTTTGTAATTTACTGAAATAGTCACCAAACCATTTTGTCAGAGAATTTTGCATTTCCCAGTGAGGTCTAGGTGCAAAAACATTTGATGCTGGCTCTGCACAATGTTTCTCATTCCCACGTTGGCTATTCCTAGTGTGCTTGCTTGTGTCATGTGCTCTGCAGTTGAAGATACATAATGTATTTTACAGGTGAATGAAAGAACTTTTTTTTAAAAACTAGTCCATGAACATCTTTTGTTAGTGCTACATAGATTTTCAACACATTGCATTTACAAATATGAATCACAGCCACCACCTTTCATCAAAAATACACTACTGACTTCCCATCTGTAGGAGAAACACAGCAGTACCACTTCTACTTTTCTTCTACTTCCCTTCAGAGTGTTGTCTCTGTATTATGGCACAGCAAATGTCTGCCATGCTCTAAACCAGCACGACACACTCCATCCTGCATCTCAATCCAGTAATTCTCTGCTTATGAGAATGACCAGACATTTTACAACTGTAATTATGATTTAAGAAGGATTAAAGAATGGAAAGTAATTGTTTAGGTCAGATGACACAGCAAAATCCAATTTGAGCTGTGTCCTGTATAGTGTTTACAAATAACATCAAAGAAAATATCCTACAATTTTTGGTCAAACATGGTAATATATCTAATAAGATATTTAACATCTTCTCAATATAAAGCATTTTCATCTGCACTAAGTATCAAAATGATATAAAAACCTCTGGTAAGCAGTCTGCAGGGGAAATTTTCATCAAATGAAGTGCTGATGGAATAAACTAATGTTGGTATCACACACAAAATCTAATGAAACTGTGAACGGGCACTCTGTAATGTTGTAGTCACTACCTATGGCCTTCTGTGTAGGATGCATGCTGCACACTGCTAACAGGAGGGCAACAACCATGTTCAGGGCTTGTCATCTCTCCATCCTGTAACTTCTTTTATCTCATCAAATCTGCATCTGGCAGATAAACTACTGAGAAAACAACAGTAAACCCAACAGAAAAATTAGTGGTAGGATTCCTGGACTTTTATCTCCAGATACTGTTGCTGGACAAAGGCAATACATATTTAGCCGTCCTGTAGCTAGGTTGAATGATAAAGTCTATACCAACCTTTCCTTCCCTTACTAACTTCAGTTCAACCCTGTAGAAGCACTTATAGATCTAACCTCCCATTTCATCATTCCTGTTTTTAGCCATGTAGCAACATAACTCCCAAAGTTAACTCATAGGAATTGGTAGCACAATACAACTCATTTCTCAACTGCTTGTGGGGCTGGCAGACGTCTCATAATAGGCATTTATAGCTACAAGACTCTAAAATGTGTTCATGCCATTACAAACTTGCTCAGATACT
Organism: Egretta garzetta; assembly: GCF_000687185.1. NCBI lineage: Eukaryota > Metazoa > Chordata > Aves > Pelecaniformes > Ardeidae > Egretta > Egretta garzetta. The sequence goes on along the minus strand of NW_009258754.1, from coordinate 3,936,830 downwards.
TACTGAAAGACAGGCTGGTTATAATGTGGGCATTCTGTACCTGACTGATAAGCTTACTGATGTTCACTGTAGTCAAAAGATGAGACACTTCTAGAAGCAGAATTTTGCTTCTGTGATTGTCAGCATCTCCATTGCTAGCAAAGGGCTTAGGACTAGAATGACAAATTTTAGATCAAAGGGTAAGCTGCTGTCAGATAGGATCAGATCTTAAAGGTTCAAATTCCTTATTTTGAATCCTTGCTCATAGAGCAACGAAGGAAAGCAATGACTAGAGACATGTTCCAGGGAGTAGAAAAGTAAATGTGCCAAAGCTCCAGGCTATGCAGGTAACAGTATATGCGAGGGGGAGTAGAATCAGTAGTTTGGACAGCGTGTAATGTTGTATTTCTTAGGAATGGTCGATTTTTTTTCTTACTGAAATAAAGTTATATACAAATAATAGAAAACTAGGAAGACTTGTGTGTCCTGTGTCAGAAAAAAAGGTACAAACCAGCATATCCAATTCACTTTGTGCAAGGATCAGAATCAATTCTAAGACACTTACTGTTTAAATTAATGTGTATAATTGATTCATCCTCTGTGTAATTTTAGCAAGATGCAATTGTACATAACACTAATGGTCTGTCATTCAAAATTGGATTTGATAAGTCTGGTTCTCAGGTTTTCAGCTGATTCTTTCTGATTGCACTTTCTGCGTTCATAACTCTGAGCTTCTTAGGGTTCACAAAAAGCTGAAATGCTAAGCCCATCCAAACCCAACTCCTCTACAAAGCTTCAGTATGTTAGCAGTGGTTTTGTGAATAATTAGCTCAAAGCTTCTGATCAGTCTCAGGTTTCAGACATGAATCCAGCACTGCAAAATTTGGTTCATGACATCTTAAGTTGTATGCCAAAGATTCTAGAAATCTCATTTGATATCACTGCACAAATGTGCTGAGCATATCACTTACAGGTAATAAGCAGTAATGCCAAAAGAGCATGCAGTGTGAAACAAGGCAGAAACAAGGAAACAGCACCTCTTTACTGAGGCGCAGAGACTGAATGAACCAGAGTTTGAGAGAGCCTGAGACAGATCCAGGAGTGGACCTCTCTTCTCTGGAGCCTCAGAGGGGTTGACTGGAGGACTGTTCTTCCTCCCTTGTGAACAGCAGTTTGTAAAAGGTCAGAAGCATCAACAGAAAACTACATGAAGACTATCATCTCCTTTAAATTAAACCCCCCAAAGTTAAGAGATTATTCCAATGAGGAGCTGGAGAATTTACAGTACTGCAGAGAGAGACAACACTAGATCTGAGAGAAGAAAAGTATATACACACAGGCAATGGCATAAAAACACCTCCCAGCAACAGTCATTCTAGAACAATGCTTGTTCCAACAAAATATATGAGAAAATACTTACAAGCCAAAAAGAAAATTACAGGATTTGAAGAGGTAAAGAAACAAAATAGTTCAACCAGAGGGATAAAGTAAAGACATTGCTGATCTCGCATCTTACTAGACAGGCACAATGAATTTGAGTCTTCTCACCCTGTGGGGGATCCCTACCAAAATTCCAAGTATTGGAATGTTGTTTGTTGGTCGTTGTTTTGCTGGCAGCAAAGTCTTCATTCCAATACCTACTGTAAACTAGATTAGCAGCTGTGAATTCCATTTGTGGAGCAGAGGAACCCTGCTTAAATAGTGAAACAAGCTTCATGAGCCATGTGATTTTATGACAGGGCTTTATTCTGACTCGCAGCACTATAAATCAAATTATGTCCAGAAGAACTGAACTTCATTGCATTTTTCCTGAATAAAAGGTAATCAGTTTCACATTAGGCATGTTTGTCATTTAAAACAGAGCTGTGATCAGTTTCAAAGAACTGACCTCCTTTCACTAGGATAGGGCACAGGTAACTAGCTCTGGTTTGTGTGACAGAAGGATTGGTCAGGTGCTTATGAACAATCCTGATGTGGCTGTCTCAAATGTTGAATGACTGTATATTTTCAGGAAGATACTTCATATGGTAAGATGTATGACAGATGTGAATAAGTGAATTCTACAACAAGTCCTCCCAAATCCCCCCTACCCTACACTACCCCACCCCAGCAAGTCTTAACTATGACTAAAAGTTGTATTAGTTCCAATAATGGAACCCCAAATACCCACTTGATAACTCATCCATGGTCATATTCTGCTTGTATTCTGTTTTGGTTAACTAAAATGGTTAATATGTAGGATTTCCCACCTTTAGTTTCAAATTCTTGCTTTTATCTGCTTACCAGTCCCCAGTCATTGTCATTTCCTTTCCGGCTTCAATGTAAGAAGATACTATGCCAAAGAGCGCAAGTCTGAATTACTGAAGCATCCTTCACTTGTTTAGCCAAATACTCAGTTCTAATGCCACTAACGCTGTTTTCAGTTATCCAAGAAATTATGCTGTTCTATATTTAAACATAAAATCTTCCTTGATTTTTTAAACAGATCATTTGCCCTTAGTCTCTGTCAAAAGATAGATTCATTCTGGATAGTGTGAGCTAAAGCAAATCAGTCTCATTCAAATGATTGAACAGCAGAGAAAAATTGTAATGCAAAAGTTCTCTGACTTTAGCAGTGACATGATTAGAAAAGTAAAAATTTTAGGGACATAATTTTTGCATCTGATCTATCCTATTCTCAATCTGCGTTGATTCATTGGGTGCAAAGGCTTAGAACATGAAACTTCAGCCTTTGTTTCAGTCTTTAATTTTTTTCAGTTGACTTTTTCATAAACTTTTGACTGATGTACTACACAAATACACTGTGAAGGTACATAAGGCTAACTTTTCTACTTAGTGTCAGATCCTGCCCTGTTCTTATGTTTACTGCTACATATTTCACATTACAGTTATTTCCTCAGCTTCACTGTTTATTCCTGATGGTGAAAAGGGAGGGAAAATTATCTGGTGATGAATGAGACAAACTTTCAGAGATGGTTTTCAATTAATTGTTGTTTCAATAAGGTCTTGTGCACTGTGCACAGTAAATTTTTTCCACAGTTCATGTGCATGGTCATGTTTTATACTTAGTGCAATACCTGAGACACTCACTAAATTAATCACAACCAGAGATTATCGAATTCATGTTTAAAATTGAGGAATTTTCATGATGAGACTGGAGCTTCACTGAGAATGAAGATAGCAGGATCAAATACTCAGTTCAGGAATACCAAAGCTATAGTTATCCCTTTCACTTAAATTTCTGTCTTTGTACACTCTACATCTGATATATGTTACCAATTAAAACCATGAACAAACTCTTCAAAGTAGTAGAAACTTTATCACATGGTCTGATTCAAATTTCACATCATATGAGAAATAATGTAACACAATATTAATGTTCTAAACTTCTTTCTGCACCATCTGATATGCACCTTGTAACATTTGCAAAGAATAAAAGATGTTCCTGAATACATAAACTTCCATTTTACCTTTGTAGTTCAAGCTGCCAAGTTTTTAACAACCCTAAATATTTAGTACAATTAAACTTGCAGAAACACATCTTTCATGAAATTGCCAAGCAAACAGAGAAACCCTTATTTAACTTTTATCTAGGAGATAAAATCTTTGGGGAAAAGCTCCAGGAGAAGCACAACAGCATTACGGAGCCAAGTGAATGCAGATGTATTGTCTGCATTTCTTAAAGAGTCCAGGCTGTGCTTGCAGCTTGCTCCATCCATGGTTTCAGTAATACTTAAAACACATTATCAACTGTCTTCTTGGAAGTACCTTGCACTGACATTAGTCATCTCTCCTGTGTATACACATCTGTGTAGTCAACTATCCTAATCTTTGGTTTTAGAGAACACAGAAATTGCATCTTAATTAAACTAGCAGGGCTTTTGAGTTTCTCGAGATTCCACAGCAGCAAATTTTCACTTCCCAACAGAAACAAAATCTTAAAGGAACCCATGTCACCAACTGCTGTTACCTATATCCCTCAGAAAACAGAATCACCTAAAAACGTGTTGCATACAAGAAAGTGACAGTTGAAGGTCAAGAAAAGGACAAACTGAAACTGCTAAAGTTTATCCAGCTCAATTAACTCACTGCTCCAGAAAGTTTAGACAGACTTCCAGGAGCGACCAATGATAAAAATGAAAAAATCCTAACTGAAATGAAGGAGGGGGCCTATACTGTCACAGGAGTATCAACTCCTACTGCCAAACCTTTGACTTACTTCTAAAATAAGTATTAGCAAAACTTTTTAGCCTGTACTCATCACAGACAGTATCAGTTTGGAATTACTGTAGTTACACTCTACCCTGACTGACACAAAGATGTGGTTTACAAGTGAAAAGTGAATGCAATTTCAGTGAATTATATCCAAGATCTAACCTGTTCACTGTGCTAATATTATTTTTACTGATATGTTAAATCTAGTTACATGATATATTCTTCATTAAAAGAAAAAATGATCTCTACCTATTGGATGAATTACTTCTAAGGTTACTTTTGCTAGTCTCCTGGTGATTGCTCTGCTATATAGATTAATGTTTAATCTGTAATTTGTCTTATCCATGTTACTTTGTACTTCTCATACACTGAGCTACTTGGATAAAACTTGCCAAGCTGTATGCTCAGTCCACAATATCAATAGATTCACAATCTCTCCATTACACAGGTTGACTGTTAATGATTAAGCCATTTATGGCATGCAGTTTCACAAGCTAGAGATGAGAAAAGGAAACACCAAGAACAATAGTCAACCTTTGCTTTTGTGGTGGTTTTCTTCATAACACCATGCAGGCAGTGATCCAGTATCTCTTATATCACCTCCATGATCCTTCTCTCACAAGACTCTTTCTGGACTTGTTGCTTAACGACTGCAAGTTTTGCCTGACATGACTGTTAATCCGATTTGGGCTGACATGGCTTCAGAAAGACAGCTTCTTGTACTGTTTTGACTTTGAGAAAACTGAGGCTCATGTAGAAAAGAAATCTTTAATAAGAAAATTGAACTATAAAGAATGATACATCACTACAAGGCAAATAGAGAACCAGTGATCAGTGACCTTAACTGTACAGCTGCAGTTGTTGTCTGCCGTTGGAGGCCATAAAGGGACATGGAGGAGTTCTGAAAGTTTTTGTGGAGTTATGTGGCTAAGTCATTCTTAACAAACCAGTGTTAGTGACTACCCCTGGGGTTTTTTTGGAAAAGGAAAGAAGATGCTGGTACCTTCTGCTTCCAAGGCTGAGTGAGCATTTTGCACTAAACTGGCAATAGAAAAAATGTTTAAGCCACCCTTGGAAGTTGGGTGAACTAGATTCCACTCCAAATCAAATAGCTGTTGTAGTGACTAGAACTGGTTCAACATTTTGAATTCTTCCCCATTACTCAATTTAGCAAAATAGGGTGAGAATTTTGGCCTGTTACAAATAATGAAATATTGAGGGTATTTGTCAGGAAATTAAGAGTTGTGTGTTAAATCTATTCAGCATTTCAAAAGCAGGACTCGGCAAGGACCACACAAGCAAGGTTTGTGTGAATCTGATTTTTCAGCACAGTGGTTGTCTGACACATTTTGTAAGATCTCATTGCAGGTACGTGCTAGACAGCCTCAGAGCACAATTACTTCTTTCTGCCATGTAGAGGATGTTTTAGTCCTCCTTTAGAGGAGTTTAATGGTATGCAAGCGTAGCTAATGCTCAGATGGAGACAGTTCTGTACACACACAAACCAGTACTTCACTGACTCAAAAACTGAGGACTTCAGACATTTTTAGCACTTGAGTAGATGTTTTGAACATTGCCATCTTTGGCAGTAATTTAGCCACCAAAGTCTAAGTCTTTCTTTGGACTCATAACTGTTCAGTGGATCTGGACCTCATTATCCTGATTAAGAGCCGTCCAGCAGTCAAAAATGCATTATGACATTGGGGCACTTTCCCATACACAAATACACATTGCTTCTCCCTTCTGTGAATTTTGTATTCTGTGCTCTATTGTGCTTCTACCCTCTGTACCAAGGAGTACAGAAGGATTAGTTGAGGCACTCACTAGTCAGCCATTCTTTTTTTCTGATCTTCATGATCTTTCCCTTTCCTGCTACCACCAAAACAAAAGCAAATTTCCATATCCTAGTGTTACAGAATAGTATCCATTTTAAATGGCACTATCTTCCTAAGAATGGAAACCTATTAGTTCTTTTTTGTGTGATTTCTCCTCTACAGTCCCTCCTGAGATAATTTTCTTTTGCCTATCAGCTTCTTCACTGTAGGATATTGCAGGTGTCATGCTTTCAAACTAAACAGGAAAGAATTTGCTATTCTTAAGTTTTCCCTCTTAATTAGTATTTATCAGTCATGTTAGAAAATATTGTCTCTCTGGCAAGCAAAAAGAGCTCATAAGGCAGAGTCCTCGGTGTTTGCTTCTTGATTGCAATAAGATTTGTTCCAATAGGGTAATTAACGTGTCTGCTCTAATAAATACACCCAGGAAGGAAGGAGCACAGGGGCAAGAACAAGAAAGAAAAGCTGCAATTTCTAAGCACTTGGCCATTCTTACACAAGGGGAATAGTGCCTGACCCTGCAATTGGTGGATTTCCTTTACTGTAAAACATTACTCAGTGAAGAGATTCTGAAAATCTGAACCTAAAGGTCTTTTTGACTAACAAATATCCCAATATAATTGAGTAATGTTTCATTGAAGTTACTATTCATTCACTGATAAAACTGTTTTGTGCTCCTCATTAAAATTAGCATTCCTTTAATGTGAAGGCATGCTAAAAACTATGTGCACATCTTGACAAACTGATAAGTACAGAAATAATTTTAGGAATAGCCTCACAAAATGATTAACAGATGTGGTCTGTGAAAGGCCTCAGATTATTAATATTCTTTTTTTTTTGTCCGTTGTTACAGTTCTAATTCTTACCATGCATTTGCGATCATCCACCCCAGCTAAATCCTCCTCAAACTCCTTTCCTACATCAAATTCCATGATGTAGTTTCTAAAAGTGCTTAGCGTTTTAATGATCATATGATCCCCATTCTGAAGGATTTCTTTGTCAGGTTTTAGCAAGTTTGCTATTTTTCTTACAGCAACATTTACATCTGAAAAAGAAAAAGAATTATTTTAATCCAGTAAAGTCTACCACAAAAAAAAAAAAAAAGAAGCTTGTAGCTCCTGGGAGAACTAAAATGAACAAAGATAAATAAATGTCCAGATCTTTCAGGCCAGCTTTCTCACCAGGAAGAAGTCCATAACCTAATTCTTTTAACTTAAATAATTTAATGTCTTGATTTTCTGATTACGTGGAATCCTAAAAAATACCGTTTTTTACCAGGCCTTCAATATTTCTATAGAAATACTAGCACTTCACATCAAATGCAAACACACAAAACTGCATTAAGTACATTATTGTCTCTTTATTACGCATAAAAATTTTACTCTTTTTCAAATTGTGGTGGTTTTTTTAAGTTTGAAATCTGCCACTTACCTCTTCAAGCTATGTAGTTTAATCTCTGTTAAGCTTCAAGATGGCAAAAAGTAGAGGCTGCTTAAGAGAACAATTTTGTATAAGGCAATTCTTGAAGTGCGTTTCAGAAAAAAATATTTCTCACAAATAATTTATGACTGTACAAGGAAAAGTAGATTCCTGTAAAGACTAAGGTTGCATTTCTTGATTATTTATTAAAGAAACATGAAGGGAACCTTACCCAGTGCTTTCAGATACTCCTCAAAATTGTCATTGCTGACCATTTTCCAGTAACCATTGAAATCTGCAGGCATCCCTACTTTAGGTAATTGTCAAAATCAAAGTCTCAGAACAGTGTGTTGATTCTGCACCACACAGCTCACTGCCTTTCTTTGTGGCGACTTTGGACTCTGGTTTCTTTTATCTCTTTTTTAGACCATGTAGCTATGCAAGTCCTTCTAATCCGATTATTGTTGAAGTGTTGCCTTTAAATCCTTCCACAAGGCTGAACCTCTGAGTTTTCTAATGACAGCAGGATGACTTGATTTAAGCGGAATGAAACATTTACCTTCCACATAACTTCTGCAAGGGTGCTTATTATCTGGTGATATATTTTAACCATATTACTCTTAATTTTCTATGCTACTCAGAAAAAACTCTTTTAAATAGCTTTAGTTTCGGATGTTAGCCAAAGCTATACAAGTGCTTATCCTGTGTGGTTTTTGAGGTGAATTCTTCTTCCTTGAATATGTTCCAGCTATTTTATACTTTCTTCTTTTCAGAAAACGATGACACAGACTCTTTCAGTGAAAGCAATTTGTGTCTGGCATTATTTTAACTTGTTCTACCTAGAGGACTACCAGTGGAAGCTGTTTGGCCAACTGAGGGCTCAAAATAGGCCAGTTAAGTGGAAACTTGTCTTAAGAAGCAGTGGTTAATTCTGTATATTGATAAATGCTACATCACTACTGAATGCATGCTTTCAGTTAATTTAAGCAACGCTGAAACACAGAAGTAGCACTTTATAGAGATTCTGTATTCTTTGAAGGTGTCTTCTGTCAAAAATGAGATAGACTGAAACAAGATATAAGAGAATGGAGTTTTTTGGCTAACATTAGGGCTCAAATACTGAGACAGCCTCTTAGCTATTTTCATTTATTTTCCACTGCATATTTTCAAATGGTACAGCTGAAGTTCCTCTTGGATATGTTATCTACGCCAGGGCCTTGGCAATTACTTACTCTTATAGAAGATGCTGGATCAGAGAAGCAAAGAAATCCACTTTAAACCTGGGGATGAGGACTGTCTGTCATTTGTGAATCTGGAGGCTTAGAAGTGACATGAATAGTGCATGCATTTTTAAGTGCTTGCATAAAAGAAAGATTTATTTCCATCTCTTGTCCAAACTGCCAAAACACAAAAAGTTATTCAGGGTCCTAAAATGTCCAAGTTTAGCAGTAATCTATGTTTAAAAGAATATATATATAAAGAAAAGTTATGGTTCTTTTTATTTTGCTGCTTCAGAACATTAAGTCACCTTCATGCTAAAACTGTCTGCAGGATTACAGAATTACAATTCAAGAAAGTACTGTTTGACCCTTAAGTATTATTTGAGATTAATATTTACTGTTAAGATCTTATTTCTTTTTTTTTTTTCCACAAGGAGGCTGTTCTTTACATATTTTAAGCTACGCAGCTTAAAATTTTGCTTAAGCACTACCACACACAAAAACATGAATTTAAAACATTACATGAATTAAAGAAATTTTGGACTGACGTACTTTCCCCTCATTAACAAGACACAACTTTCTCAAGAACTTTACATGAAAAAAAGCCAGGTCTGTCCACTTCACACACTACAGACATCAGTCATTTAGTGGGTTTACTGTTGTGTTATGCAACTTAAGAGGCTGAAGCAAGTCACCTTCATTCTTCCGCTCACTCTCTTCTGTGTAGATATTATGGTGTGCAATGTAGGATATAACAGAATCTGGTACGAGATATTTTACACTTAATCCTCTGCACAAGGCATAGCGTATCTGTGTTGCACTGATTTCATTCTGAATCCATTCTTTCACCAGAAAGATATTGTGCTGAAATTTAGTTAAAAGGTCTGATTCATTGATATACTGAGCAGGATTAGAGCCAGCACGGCTAATACAGACCAAACCAAACTTTTCCACTATTTCTTTGATGTGTTCTTCCTTCCAGAGATTGGGTGTCTTAAATGTCTGTAGAAAATCAGCCCCACAGAGCAGCTTTAATTCTGGTAGAACTGGAAAGACAAAAGGAAACAAGAGATTTCTATACTTGCTCGGGTTTCTGGGAAGTTTATACTTAAAATTGATTTTAACGCATCATTTTTTTTCTTTTTTTTTTTTCTTTAAATCACTTACCTTTACTCCAGTTTTCTTTCAAAAGGCTTCAAAAAAAATTCAGCTTGGATTTTATATGTTTGGTCATAATTATGTTATCACCTACTTCATCATCACTCACAGCACATCAAAGATTATCTGTACAATGTTAAAGGAGAATTATTCCTCCACGCAAGCAAGCCAAAAATGGGAAGAAGCAAATAAAAAAGAGAATTATTTTAGCACAACGTCTAGACTTGGTTGAACCTGGCTACTCCCCCACAGCCTGCCCTGCTCGCTTTTCTCAGGTACTGTGGGACCAACCCCAGCTAGCGAAGCCCTTGCCTGCCATGGTGTTACCGCATATGGCTCCCCATACCTTAGGGAGCAGCTGCCCTACTGCACTCTGGCACACAGACACAAGGTTTGCATACTGTCACATTAGCCAGAGAACAGCCTAGTATTTCACGTGGGCTTGTGCATCTGCACCTCTATCATCTAAAACATGATGGACTGTATCTAATCTAACTACCTTTACTAGTACAATAAGCTAGTTAGTTGACCTACTAAGTTTAATTTTATTTTTAAAGAAATTTGAACCAGCAGAATATTATACAGATAATATTTTGTGTCACGTGGCCATGCCATTTTCATTCTAGTACAAAGAGAGCTAAAGCCAAATTTGCTGTACCTCATGACCAAGAATGACACTTCACTAGTATAAGTTTTTGTTTGTTTTCTCTCCATGTCCTATTTGCTGCCCACTGCCTAAGCCCCAGTATGGAACTACCTCTTTCCTCAAAGTCTGTTCTACAGCACTCATCATTATACCATCTGAGTATTTTACAAACACTGACTAGGTATTTTCACAGCCTTGCATTCACATGAAATGAAGGGGAAGGATGGAGGTATTGTCTCCATTTTACATTTATTTGTGGTTGTAGATGGTTAGCACATCTGCAAGTCTTACACAAACAGCTTAAATCAGCAATTCAAAAAATAAGAAACACACCCGTGATGATGCATGAAAAGCATACCTTGAACACCTTAAGATACACTCAATTTTGCCCAGGTTTATTATATATAATTGAGTTAACCACAGCAAGGATTTCTTCTCTTCTTACAGCCCTCGCTGCATACCTTCCAACCCCTACAACAAAGGCAGCAGGGGTACTGCCCTGCACCTTCCTGTGCTCTGAATGCAGCACTACTACAGAATGAGGACTGTAGGGACAAGGCTATCTTGAAGCATTCATGCCTGACAGAATCACCACAGACTGTCCACATACTTGATATAATTCTGGGCTTTTTTAGAGTTTATAATTAGTGTGTTTGGTAGGACTGTGAAATTTTTGTAACAGCCCTCTCCCCCCACAAATGACCCAGGAAATTTTGTTTTGATACCCACATCTGTGAGGCTGGAACCTTTAGATTCAATACTCTCATCTCTGATGCTTGAGCTAGTGCAGAAGTACCTCCAAAAGTTGTCTGTGATCCCTGTGTGGACCAGGGCTACAAGAATATGAAACTCTGAATGAATGTCCCAGATACTACTGACTGCCGATGAATGATGAGACACCAAGAACCTTAGGATTCACACAACCCTGGGAGCTCTATCATGATAAAGCTGATCTTTTCTGCTTCATCCCTTCCAAGCTGTCCTCTGCCCATCTACTTCCTCATGCCAGTTCCAATCTTCTCGTCTTTCCATTCACAGATTATACTCTTCCTTTCCAGTTCCCTGTCCTCAGTTCCATGTTTAGACTGTCTCCAGTGCCCTGCTTTCCAGAGCCTTACCTGGGTTTTATGCCACAGCTTTCTTTTTACTTAACAGCAACCTCCACAATAAAACAGTACTCTGTCTCAAACTGTATTAGAGCTAATATTACACCAGAGCTTTTATAGTGTTGATGGGTTTTCTCTGACTGTACATGCATTGCAGTTCTAGGTTACTAGAAGCTAATAATAGATTGTAGGCTTTACAAAAAGGCTGTCAATTTTACAAATACATCTCTGCATATCTCCACATCTTCTGCCCCAATGAGAAAAATGTGTCTTTGGCCTTTCAAAGGCACTTTGCTAAATGATGATCTGCAGTTTCCACTACAGCTAATGGTATAAAACCCAAATGGCTGCTGCAATGGTCCGTACAGTAGCCTTTATTTCAGGCCATGGTATGTCTGGATCAGGGAAATTTTTGCTTGTTTTTGATTGGCATAGCTGAAATTCTTTGAAGTGTTGTTCAGGGAAAAAGGAGAGGGTAAGCTAAAGGAGAAATAACTATTAACACAAAGGATGTAGCTGGATTTAAGGTCTAATTAATGGAATGTTGGAATATGCCAGGAAAAAGCATTCAAGAGGTGACAACAAAGTTGTTCATGTAAGGCAACTGAGAGGCTTGAAGTGCAGGGGATTCAATTAAAAATGAAATGAAGATCATCAACCATCTCTTGTAAGTAGAAGAAATGTTGCATGTGAAGCTGTACTTGGTTAATCAAAGAGGGATGACAAATCCCTGGACACTGAAAAACAGTTCTTTTTAACGCCGTAGTCGTATCGTTTTCATCTTTGTCCTGAGTGACTAGCACTAATAAGCTATTCTAAGTTTATTAAAACTGTAATCATTTGTCTATACCTGTCCTCAGTCAACCTTTTTATTTGCAATATATATTAAAGTGACCTGATTATTTCACATGGAACAAAATCATGAGGTTCGGCACCATGCAAAGAAGTCTTACAGTTTAGTAGGCATACCTTTAGTAGAAAAATAGCTTATTATGGAATTTTGCCAATGCTAAATTCAGCCATCAAGCCGATCTTTGCGAAAGCTTCCATGAGGTGACTGAGCCTTTCTACAAACTTCACAGAAAACCCCAATTCAACAGATTTCATTGGTAGGAGGGTTGGGGTTTTTTTGGAGGGAGTGGGGAGGGAGAAGGAGGAGGAATTGGGTAACAGTTGCCTGCCATTAGAAAGTTTGCGCTAACCAACATTTATTTATGAGAAAGGGGAGGAACTCTATTCTGCTCTGGAGTTCTCAATAGCTCTTGATCATTCCCCATGCCCCACGCCATACCATGCTAGTGACCAAAGGAAGTGGGGAAAAAACCATTCTGCTCCTTCTTGGTGGGCCACATGTTTAATATAGCCAAATCTGTACCACTGCCCAGTCAGTCAAAGCCTGAAGGCAGAAAAAGTAAGTAACAACAGGATGCTAGCCTTTCTCTGTTCAAGCTAATGGATTGTTCTTTGTAGATAGATGCCAGATAGAATAAAAAAAAAAATCCAGCCACTGTGTGCTAGACAGAGAAACCTATTTCTTGCAGATCCTCCTTCTCATCCTGTTTTTGCTATGCCTTTTGGTTTTAACTGTAGAGGAATCCTGTGATAACAACTGATGAATTCTAAACTGAGAATCTTTATTGGGAAAGAAAGACTGGTTTTAACATTTGTTTTCTTGATCATTTTTTACATAAAATGCTACCGAGCTTGAAATAACTACAGAAAATAGTAGCCAAAAATTTTTTTGTAATGGAAAATTGAAATAGCCTTTACTACTTTCACACTATTTTTCCTTAGTGTGGCAATGTGGAATAATCTGACTTGTCATTTGCCAACAATCATTAACCCCATCAGGCACAAGATTCCATTGCAGTCCAAATGCCTTGAGACTTTTTTTCCTCTACCATCTATAAATATGTAACAACTGATCTTTTAGAAACTTTAGTATAACCATGAACAACTTAAATGTATTATTCATGTCCAGGAAGTGTTGCAATACTACAGGAAAAATGTAATGTATCAAAAATCTAGCAGCATCCTAACAAGTTGCAGGGCTCAGGAATATGACAAAATAGGAAACCCCAAAGTGACAGTGTTTCCAGAACCTGCCATACTTCTAATGTCAACAGAGGCTTTTGTGTCCAGAAATGCAGTAAACACCAATGCATCAGCATCACTGGTATGGTATCCATATACTTCATCCATCGTCTAACACTAGAATTACAATTCTAAGTAATTTCTATACTTTTTGATATTTTTTATTCATATATTTTAGGCTTTGCAAAACCAGCAGGGCCACAACATACATCTCTGACACAACTAAAGGGATGTTTATAAAACCAAGAGTTAATACAACTCCAAAATAAGTCTCCTGTCTATGTGGGAGTTACTACAAAATAACTGCACCAGCAGTCATGCTGGCATTTGTCATGGACTAATTTTGGCAGGCAGCTCCAACCCTCAAAACTTAGCAGCTACCACAGTACATATAACATAGAACACATTCAACTCTTTCATCAATTAGTCTAGTCTGGTAAAGCTGTCTTGTTTTTAATGCTAAACAGAGTTGTGTTTACAGTTATGAACCAACCTGAGTGCTGGTAAGAAAGGGAATCCTCTGTAGATCTTTCTATGGGCCGTTTGTTTTTCATTAATTCCTTCTTGGACCGGAGCAATCTGAGTGATTCATTGTAATGGTGCCTGCATTTAAAATAAAGGCGTCTGTGTGAGGTAATCCTCTCAGAGATGCACAAAGCGATTACCTGGCACTTTCAGATTCAAGAACACAGTCTGCTTTTATGCACTTTGGATTTGAATACAATTTGTTAAGAATTTAGCATATTCATTCTACCATGAGATTAGTATCAATGTAGTTAACATTTTGCAGAATTCACAAGCAATCTCCGTAGTGGCATTCCAGTTTTCAACTCCTTTTTGAAATTCTACCATTATAGCAATTTCAGTAGCAACATTACATTTTAAAACATTGTGGAGGTTTTTGCTTGAAACAGGGTTAAATCGCAGTTCAATGACTAGATTTAATTTCTTGATTAAATACAACCCCTCATGATGATGTTTCTATAATGTGTGCTCATTTTTCAGGAGGAGACATTGTGCTCTCTCATCTTCTTCTCCACAAAACCATGTTCCCTGAGTTTTCACCTTCTGGTTTTCCCTTTTGTTTTAATTAAAAGAATCACAAACCTGAGAAACTCAAAATAGACAATTCTCCTAAGATTTTTGACATCTGCTATGCTTCTAACTTTACTGAGTTCAGATCTGTGAAGGCAGGCAAGGATCCTTTCATCAGTTTTTCTAGGTTTCTATTGCTTTATTCTTTTGCTGCTCCTGGTCACTGGTGCCCCACTGCAATACTGGTACTATTACCTCATGATAGTAGCCCATTCTTTGATCATGAGTGCAAGTGCCAATCTCAGATCCAAATACCTAAGCCTTCCAAATCAGCATGGCCTTGTCTGTTTAGGATAGTCCCTGACCTGCACCATCCTGAGCCACACTTAGGCATTGCTCATATTGGCACAAATCAAAATCGTTTCAGGACAGAAGCTCATGGTTAAACTGGACAAGTAGACACAGAGTCAAGCCAGTGTCCCATTTCTGTCAAGTAGATATATAGCCAAAGTGATACTGGGTCTTATATGACTATATCAAAGCAAAGATTATGAGTTACAAGGTAAAGTCCGAATTCAGTATATGTACAAAGCCATAGATAACCCTTTGAATGTCTGGCCTAAGGAATGAATTTATAGTTTAGTGATTCAAATGTACACTCTTCAAATCATGCAAATACTTTTAGCCACAGGAATAAGTTGCACAAGTGTCAAGAACCTACACTTAGACAGGCTGCATAACTACCTCCAGTAATTTTTGATACTCAGTCATTGGCTGAAGAAACTGCATAGACAAGAGGTGAGGGACATATGGTAGAGAGTAGGTAGCAGTAGCTTGGCCTGTGTCTTCCTGCATTTCTATTTTTAATGCTGCCTTGCTGTAAACAGGCTGATGCTATGTATAGTCAAGCACATTAACTTTGTACCATGGACTGACATTCTTGGGCCATGATTCAAAAATAAGAACTCTTGGCAAAGAGCTCAATGCAGGACTAATGTTACATAGGGTTATGTTATTTTATAGGTACACCAAAAAGGACAAACCAATCTGTCAGTTTATCAAGCATTTTCTGAACTGTTTATGAAGCTTTGAATAACTATATAATTAAATCACAAACACAATTCAACAGAAGTTGGGTAAGATAGATCTTTGCCAATTCTAAATTAATTCATAGTATACCTGCACCACAATCAGATCTACGTTACAAGAGGAATGAATGTAGTTCTTTGGTTACTTGGCAATACTGTTTTCTTGACTAGGAAGAATATTCAGGAACAGCAGCTTAAGTGGCAAATAGCTCTATCATGTTCCCTCCTCCTCTCTAAAAAAAGCCTTGGGATAGTCTCCAAAATTTCCATACTCACTTAATATAACAGGCAACTCGTAGTACTGCCACAAGTGGGATATGAGCTTTGCTGCTTAAAATTCGTTTATGTCGTAACTATTTGGGAGCCTCTGCAAAATCCACAGATTTTGATGAAATATGACATTTTCGTTGCACCCAGGTAAAACAAGTACTTTAGGAAAAGGCCATTCATGTGTCTCAGGACACAATGTTCTACTGCAGTTAAGCACACAATTCAAAATACTGCTAAGAAGAGACATTTAGGTACCATAATGTTTTCTGCCTTTGCCTTGTGATAGCAAAATCTCTTCCTATTGGCACTAAAGTTTCCTGCCTAAGTGAGCTTATAGTGAAGGTAGCAATTGGTTCTTGGTTCTTTAACCAGGGAAGAATCTATAGATCAACCTTCAACACTTGTGAAGAAACACAACTCCACAATAAACCATTGCCTGTTTATACTTGGTAAGGATTTAGCCCTAAAGCCACATCTTTTTTTAATATTCACATGTGACCATTAAAATACAATAAAAAGCCAAAATACCTACATGTGCAATTTCATCAGGATGTTGCTTCCCCATATAAGGGACAGGGTTCACCAATAGATTATAGCACTGGTTCATCTCATTAATATAGGTCAAAAATTATCTAAGCTCATTTCTATCATTAACAGGTATCCATTTTAACATTTTGTGAATTTATTTTTAAAACTAGAGGTTCACTTTCTAGGCAGACAGGAAGTTTGGCTGTTCATATCACATTGACTCTACTTTCCCTGAACAGAAAATTATACACACAGGTTTTATTTACTTTGCCTCTTATCCTAAAGGACTGCGAAGTGGATTTACAATTTACAAACCCAATCTTGCAAGTAGTACTCACTTCAGTTGGAGTTGTGCAAGATCAAAGCCTTTTTAAGTAGGATCACCTGATCTGTAAGACTTATGGCTGCTTCTCTGGAGGGAAAATAGTTTTACAAAACTGAGTTTAGAAGAAAAATCCCATATCCAACCAATACTGCAGGACAGACCTTTTAGTGATTTCTCACACTGGAATATACGATTGTGTCTAGAGAAAAGAACAGCGAAGTTTTCTGCAAAGACAGGGTGGCATTGCCTAGTCTTCCTCCTGCCCCAGTCCTATCCTGCTGGATGGAGGGAAGGGGCAAAAGAAACAACTAGATGTCTATGTTCACTCAGCAAAGCAAATAAAAGCAGAACTAAAAGGCTCCACTAGTTGTTTTGTAAGTATGTAGGGTATTCTTATGTATGCTTTTGTAAAGTAACAGGTCTGTTTTTCCATTGCTTTCACACAGAACCATAAGAGCCTTCTGGGCACCTGTTGGACGGCACATTTTAGAGCCTTAAGCTATATAAACAACTGTTTCCAGTTAGAAAGTAGCCTAGAAAATGTGGCTAGAAATGAAGAATCATTGACAGTTCTTACAGCACACTTGCTTTCTTGAAAGACATCCACAAAGTCTTTCACTTTAACAATGTATGTTGACTTCTGTAGCATCTACAGTTCCAAAAAGTGGCTAGCACAAGAAGTTTGTGTTTTCAAACTTTGCCCTATAATGCATGTATTACCAAGGCCAACCATATGGGAAAAAGGCACGATTCAAGGTACTTACATCAAGTTAACAGGTTTTGGACAAATTCATTTTTCCTTCCAGTACAAAACCACAACAAACTCACATTTTGAAGAAGACATCAGCAGTTATGGGCTTGGGTTTAACTTGCCATTAGAGTTAATAAGAAAACTTTTCATGGTTGTGTGAATAGATAAACCTGCAGGCATCATAATGACAACACAGCTAATCTGGAACAGGGATGCTCCTGAAGAATAGGTTTGTTTGTAAACCCTCTTACTTTCTGATTAAGATCTCTATATTACCTGCTCAGAAACTTAAAAAGAAGAAATAACACAAGAGCCAAGAACTTTTCTGCACAACTCTTCCAGTGACTATAACTTTGCAAGACCCTTTCTTGGCAGAGGCTTCCCACATGCATCTAACTAAAATGGCAGTACTGTGGAATATTGCATAGGTCTGGGGAAAGCTATCTGCTTTGCACTAGGAATGGAAAGACTCCAGATGGGGAATACTGACTACACAGCCTTTCTGAAGGAAAGTGATGGGAATTTTCATTGCTCACAGATATTATACTTTATCTTATAGCAGATGACACCATAAACAGACATGTTCTGCTTTGCTTGGGTGTTTTACAAGAGTGAGTTCTGTGCGTTACGCTGGTAGCCTGACAGATTTTTGGAATCAGCAACTTCATAAAGAAAGGAAAAATTGTAATTACCTTAATACTTTTACTGTCTCTGTCCATGTCTCCTGCTCACTCTCCCATGGATCAACTCGAATCCAGTCAGATGTTTCCAGTGCTAGTTTAGCCATAGCTATCCTGTGCCTTGCTGAAACCAAGCCTTTCTTTCCGTAGTCGTCATTAACAGGAGACATTATGCCTTCGATCACCCGATACCTTCCTTTTGAAAAAAAGAAAAAAAAAAGAAGAAAAAAAAAAAAGAAGTAATCTTCACACAATCTTGAAAATTTAGGGTAGACGAGACCTTGGGAGCTCATCTACTCCAACCTCTTCAAAGCATGGTTAACTTCAATGTTACAAGAGCAACTTGATCTAGGTATTATTTTTAATACAGAAACAGCAATTTAAAGAATTAAAAAGCAGCTTTCTTGTTCCTCTGTGAATTGCTCACATTTACTATCAATATGTTTATCCCATTAGATGATTCAAAAAGGAAAGCTGGATGAACATGCAATTTTCAAGCAAGTAGAGATGTTTATAATTTATGATGCAAACTATCAAAATTGCTAGATATAATTTAGTTTTATATTCCAGTAAGTACAGCTTTTATATAGCCAGAGCAATGGATGACTTAACTGACCACTGCTTTGTTCTTAAGCATCTGATGCTTGTTATTTATCAAAATCATCGTGCCTTTTCATTGTGTTAAAACAAGAATTACAGCATATTTCTGCAGCTGTGATTAATGTGATTCAGACCAATCAGAAGATTCAAGAACAAAGATGGGGCTAATGGAGTCTAAAATGACACTTACAGCACTATGGCCCAAACATAGTTTAGCAGCCATTAAAAGACCCTTTCTATCTGGCTGATCATGTTAATTAAATTTGAAAATATGTCCATATTTTTCTACTCCTGTAACATAACGTAATCATTAACACAACAAGCTCTTTCTGTTAGGCTTTGCAGTTCTGGTCTCCAATCAGGAAACAAAACTGTAGCTCTTGTTTTAAAAAATCAATAGGGAAATACAGCACTGATATGAGCTGCATCCCTCAAGAAATGGAGAGGACAGAAAGGGTGTTTCAGACAAACAGAAATTCAACAAAATGATTTCTAGTGTAACACATGTATTTTAAATAACTATAATGAATACGATACTCAAGGGGGAAGAAAAATCCTCTTCCCTTTTTTTTAATTCAATTGCTTCAACAAAGAAACTTAAATGCAGCAAGTTCCCCTTATTGCTTTGTAATGATATCCCTGGACTCATAAATTCTGATACTGGCACACGTCAATTTAATATTCTAAGATGACAATTTAGTAACTCCACATTTATTTTGATGTAATAGGGTAAAATTTTCAAAAGAACTTCAGTGAGTTGGACTTAAAAAAATAGCATTAAGATTCAATGAGGTTTACAGGCCTGTCTCCTGTTAAAATGTTGGTCCAAACTATCCTCTGTTTTAAAACATTCTCACTATAGGCAAAATGATCAATACAACAAGATAAAATTTTCCAGAAAAATGCAAAGGTGTGTATATAATTAAATGCATCTCTTGATCTGAATTTGGAAATAATTTCATTGACTTACAAACAACAATTATTCTCTGGTATTTTGATAATATACAATGCTATAACAAACTCTCATTTTAAGGGAAATAAATTACAGTTTGAATTCATTAATGTTACCCTTATTAAAAGGTTTTCTTACACAATAATTTTATTTTCCACATTTTGATTCCTTTCTTTTCAGTTTCTACAGATATAAATTTTTCACTTATATTTTAAATGAATACATTAAATGTAAAAATTAAAATAACGTGACATCATGCTAGCCAAGAGTGATTGCAACTCTGCCATATCCTTGTGAGTTGTAAAGATTTCAGTCTCCAGTCTGGCCTAGACCTGCATAGATTGGATAAGAGCTTCTTATGCCACATCAGCCATATCCAAAGCAGAAATGAAACCAACTGGAAGAGAAAAATAAAGGTTGCTAACACTTAAGGTACTGAAAGTCAAATACAATAACTGCTTGAGATGATTCACAACAACTGAGTAACCCAGCACTATGCAAACATGATGTGCGTGAGAGCCTTCCACCGAAAAATACAAGCTTTAGCACTCAAAATATTTTATTACTGGCTCTAAATAACTTGTGTCCTCTTCAGCAATTTAGAAGTTCACTTATTCAAATACACCCCCCAATTTTGGCAGGCATGCAAAGAGGAAACAATTAAATTCTGCCACTATGTTTTTTTTAATTTCCACTGCAATTCTCTTCTTTGTCCCATGAATTATTACAGGTAGTTTCAAACCTTCCTTGGTCCAGAATTACCTTCAAATTCTATTTCTTTGGAATGCTGTTTGTTTTCATCATGAAATATGTTATTATTGCTGGCCCTAAGTCTGTGCAAAAATCCTGCAGGCCCTTAAGTGACTTTGTTTTTCAAAACATACCCATCAAAAGCAGCAAAAAATTTCCTCTTGCAATGAACTTATATTCTCTGAGAACTGCTTAGGATAACTGTTTAGAAAACTAAAAATAACAGAAGTAATGAAACAAAAAATGCCCCTCAAACATGTTAAAAGTAGTATTATTGAGGAAAACAGGTATTTAATATTCTGTTGTAAAGATCACTGTACATTGTCACAAACCCTAACACAAATTGTAATGCTGAATTAGTTTATTAATACTAAAGCAAATTTATCAAATGCCAATTTCATATAAAATTGTATGTGTACTTTGGCAGGGCTTTTAAGGATTAATTTCTTCTAGTAGTAAGTCTGGGATTTACTATTAGAAACTATACAAAAAGTCAATAATAGAAGTAAATAACCACTGTAGAAACCCAGATAAAATAAATACTTCTATACATTCAGCTCTTGCCCATTACTCATCTTCCTCTCAGTGTCACAGGAAAATCCACAACAGAC
>NW_009258754.1:3905616-3915423 GCF_000687185.1 Egretta garzetta | reverse complement strand
CAAAATGTAAGCCTCTTTTGCATTTCTATGACAATTGAGAATTAGGCACATCCATTTATCCAGCCTGATTCTTTATACCAAAGTAACTACCCCAAGTGGTATCTTCTAGATAAGAGTTCAGATTTACTCATCACTATAAACAGGCAATACCAATGTGCATTAGACATAAGTATTGACAGTATCAAAAGATGCATGCTTCATGCTAAGTTTACTGTGTGGAAGATTTTATGGTTTTGTATGAATGAAAACAGCAGATACAGATGAGCATACACACTTACTTTAATGTCATTTGGTACCTTCCTGTTAAAACTCCAAAGCTTGAAAATTTTCGCTGATGTAGGCTTACATAAAAATATTAGACGAATGCCAATCTCATCTCTAGGTTACAATGATACTCCTTATCATTCAGTGTTCAGCTCTCCCAACTTATACTTTATAATAGATAAAAACCCCAGAGTTAGAGTCACTGGTAGCTTCTATGACATCCATTAAATGTGACACCAACTCAAATAGGCAATTTTCCCTTTCTGCAGATACAGACATTAGTTTAAAGACCATATAGCTCTCATCTACAGGGAAGAACACCCTCAAACCCAACACCCCCTCCCAAAATCACACCCAAATCCAAACACCAAAAAAGCCCCAAACCAAACCCAACAAATCAAAAACCCCAAACACCAAAAAAAGAGAAAAATTCCAGACCCACTCGAAAGCCCGAACACCCCCGCTCCCCCAACCCAAACACACACAAAAAAACCCCACTGAAAACCAAATGTCACAAAACCTCCTCACAAACCCCACACACCTTAATAAAGATGACAGTTTTTAGCTGATCACCTATATAAGGTTTTGGTCCTATGTGTCCAAAGTCTGTAAGCATGAGCCAAATAAAATTCCCTTGGCTTTACGTTTTTTTTTTCTGGAGACTGCCCCAATTTCCCTTTCAGCACTGGACAAGACACTAACTTCTATATATCAGTGTATTAATGTGAACAATTTCAAGACAGAGGATTGCAAATTTTTGGTTGGGGTTTTGGAAGGTTTGTCCAGGAATAAGCATTTTCGCTGCTTCATTAAACCTGTTCTAAGGGCATAATGTTACCTACATATCTAAGATTTAACAGTCCAATGAACAGTTAAAATTTTATTTCATAGTACGTACACAACATCAAATACGTAAATAACAAAAATCACTTTGTTTGAGGAATCAGTCCTCCTTTGTGAGGAAAGTGGCAGCTATTTCAAAATGTAAAATGATATAAAACTTCCTATCAGAAGTGAACAATGTTGGAAAATAGTTACAATACAATCTCATGTTCCAACCATCTAAGATGCAATGAGAGCTTACATTAATGTAGGTTTTCATTTCTTCACTGAAACAACACTGGCACACTTGCTTTTATGAATATGGTTAGTTAATTGGATTATTTAATTTCTTTTATCAGCCTTTGAGGTGTGACTACATGTACATCAAAATCACGATAAAAAACTGTATTGAAATAATAGTAATGGTTTCCCTTGAACTCACAAGAAACCAACAGTTATCCTCCCAGAATTCTCAGCCTACTAATGCTAGGAGAACAAATACAAGGATTTTTGATTGTTCCATTTAAACCAAAATGTTAATTAACTGGGGCAGAGGGAAGGATATTTAACATCTTTGTTCAGATTAAATATCAAAAGGATACCATCCTATGTTTACCTTCCCATGACATGTATGTAGAGATTGCCATGCATAAAAAAGGAAAAGAAAATAGGCAAGACTTTTTTTACTTCATGTTCAGCCACCTGAAGGGAATTCAGCAGAAAGAAAATCAAAGGGGTAAACAATTCAGCAATCATTCCATTGAAACTCAACATAAACAAAAAATATATCATAGCAGTAATGGACTATCTTTTAGGATAGGTCTCCATAGGATGGATGACTTTACCTTCACCACTTCAGAGTGCTTAAAAGATGCATTCACTGAATTAGATGAGGTGTGCAAAAATTGTAGTGACAGATGCCATATGAGTATCTAGACAAACATAAATCATATCCACCTGGCTGAGTGAACTACAGGGCCTGAAGATGCAGATTTACTTCTGTAGTCAGACAGCCACTCAAATATATTGCGACTTCAGGAACTCCTCCAACAGCTGAGTAACTGAGCATGCACAATGGTCAGTCCTCAAATAAATGCTGAATCGTCTCCACACATCACATTTATAATAAACATTTCGTATCAAGACCTCAGAATACAACTTCACGTCTATAGAGTTCACTGAATTTGGAGAAAAAGAAGCAAAGGCAGTATCTTGACAGCTATGAAAGTGAGTGTTTCCTCCAGAAAGGGAGGATAAAATCACCATCTTGAGAGTAACAATGTGAATAACAAAGTATTGTAGCTCTACTCACAGGACACCTTATTCTGAAATGCTCTCATCCAAGCTGACTTTTGCCATGTAACATGACTGGGAAGCAATGGTTCTCTTCAGAGATGCTACAAAACAGATGACTAGGATTCCAAAATCAAATACAGGGCATAACACAAATACCACCGCAAGCAGGGAACGCCCACCCCTTATTCCACCAGGTTTTAGAGTAAGACAACAAACTTGTGGAACAGAACAATGCCTACACTTCTTCCACTTAGAAAAACATTCCTTAAATTCAGAAAAAGGTTAGGATCTAAACTGTATGAACTGATAGCAGGATTCAGAAAACCTAGTTTTATGTAACAGAAGTGGTTTTTTAGGGGTGTGGTATATCTTGAGATGTCTTAAGATTCATGCTTTTGCTGCTTTGATTTGCACCTCTGTGATGTGCACTCTATAGCTTTAATTCTTTCTGAATGCTAAGCCACACATGCATCCCTCTTTGTGCATCTTTCAAGGGTAAAGCCTAATACAATTAACCAAGTACTGCTCTATTTGAGCAAGCACTGCTGTAAATCTTGTAATGAAAAAATAATCAAAGATTTGTTTCCTTTTCATTTTTTTAAGTTCAGTTAATTTTAACTAATGTCTGTCTACTTATTGGATATGTAGTGAGTAACTACTGCTGATCTGATCCTATGCCAATCAAGCATCTGTACTGCTATACACACTACCAAAACAGTAGGATCAAACTGGTGGGTTTTGTGTTGTTTTCAAATTCCAGTTGTCAGAATTGTTGCAGGAAAACAAATTGAAGTCTGCATTTATGCTGACTTGCTGCTGTTACCATCTGTTCCTATCCCTTTCTTGAAAATATCAGTCCAGCCCTTGAACAACATAAACTTCCAAATTCCCAAGTCTGGTTAGCGACTAATTACTCCTTGGACTTCTCAGCTCTGCTGCCCAGTGCTGCATCTGACACAACCCATTCATTGTGTCACATTTTTCCAAAGTTTTCACAAGAAGGTAACTCATTGCCCTTCACCATCCCCTTGCATCTGTCTTGTTACAGACAGAAGCATCTTATCTTTCATACCCCCCTCCTTTGCCCTCAACCCCTTTTGGACTTATCTGGAAACTTGGTGATGTAAGTATCCTCTACTGGCAATACTGGGGAAACAAGTTTTTAAATACCTTACCTAGATTGATTCTAGTACTAATTCTTTGGACTTTATGGTCAAATGAGAAATACAGTCAAAGTGAAATAAAAGCATTTGGCATTAGGTATTAACAGACTGGAAAGGCATTTGCTACAGTCAGTGCAAGTTTTGAGAAACAATTTTAAAACAAGGGATTGAATCTGAGAAAATACTAGCTATATGTGAGGATGTGTAAAGAGTCAAATTCACATGAGTAGAGACAAAATCCAGATATGGAGAATCATTATTTAGTTACACGTAGCTATGTCTGTTGTATTTAAAAGGCAGCATGACAAGATTTGTCAACTGATATTAGCAGAAAAAGGATGAATGACTTGACATGTGGCAATGAAACGGCAGATACTGCTTAAAGTATCAGAAACTCAATAAAATTCCCTACTTAAAATAGGGATGTATGAAAAATAAGATTAGACAACATTTGAAACTGAAGTGATCTGCAAAAAACTGGCAGACAGAATTACTGGTGATGTCAGTGAGATGCACATCAGGGATAGTCATGTCATTCATACCGGTAAGTCCTGACTGTGAAGTCAACTCCAGCCAAGCTATTGTACAACTCATCGTTTCTGCCCAATTTGTGATTAAGCAGAAATACTGAAGTAGCACCAGAATTAAGTCATTCTCACAGCCTAGGAAACATCGCCCCTCATGCTAGTTAATTCTTCACTCATGCTAGTTACTTTTTCAGGCATTCAGTGTGTATGTTAGCTTGGAAGTGTATTGTTCTCACTGAGAAGGGAATCATTGTGAATATAGCAGACCACTACCTCACTTCAAACAAGCTTTAGTCATGTGTAACCATTGTCCTCCCAGCCCCACTATCAGCTCCCAGTCTGCACCTAGTTCTTCTCAGCAAATAAGCTCCAATTTTTCCTCTCCTTCCCTGGGTAACTGCATAAGTGGAAACAGGACTAAAAACATGAGACCATGACCAACTAATGGGAATGCCATAAAACAGGCATCCAGAATCCATTTTTATAGCATGTTTCCAACCCCTTCTGTCTGAGAAACTGTCTTCACCATAGCAAGAAAGATCATATACCAGATTTGTGTGTCCATACATATAAACACATATATCTACATTTACAGTTACTTCAAATAAAGCTACCTCTACTTGGGATGGATAAAGCTTCTACAAGCTAATTCAGGATTCTTGCTTTGCAGACATCCTGGGTTAAGCATTCAGAAAATGCAATGACAACACTGTAGGCAACCCAGACACAAAAGAAGTCCCGTTCTTTAATGCGTGAAGTACTTACACCAGTAAGACTCCACACATTAAACTAAGAAGTCAAAAGGCAAGCCACATCCTATGCAGAATTAAGCGCTGATGTTAGAGAGGTGCAATATAATGCACAACTTTCATTTCAGCTTTTCAAAATTGCATTTTTAATATGATTTTCATTAGAGTTCTTTAAGTAAACTGCTCTGGGAAAGGGGTGAAGTCTTGTTACACAGACCCTGGAGCAGACCAGACAATGAATTGTGATTTAGACAGAATTGTAATTCATTTTGCACTTCAATCCTTCTTTCAAGATAAAGACGTAAGTTACTGGACTGTAATGTATGATGTAAACAGAAGTACCAATTAGTCTAACATTACCTTTCTACCCCTTGCGCAGCTGGGCAGCAGAAGCAGTTACAAAATTATAGTGAGAAAAGCCAATTCAAATCCCTTTTTAACCCTTTATTTCTAGTCCCATGGGAGCCACAAAATAATTTTACAGTTACAGGACAATAGAGCCTTGCAGAGGCAGCCCACAGAACCATTTGTGTAATTCTTCCTCATGGAAGTCAAAGTATTCTCACAGTATATGGTGAGCATGTAGTTGCTGCTTTTACTCCACAATGGTATCAGTGGGTTACCAGATTCTCTCCCCCCGCTCCCCACAATTTGACAGCCAAATTCCTTTTACTATTATTTTCTGCTCAGGTTCCTACTGAACCACTTCCCTAGGAACTTCTGTCAGGTTCCAATAAACTACGATTCCCTTCCAACCTCTTCCAGAAACATATGTGTGTATTTTAGCTGCCAGATGGAAAAAAAATAAAACCTTCAGCAACTAAGTAGTTGATCAAGTTTAGAGTTCAATGCTTTTCAGGAGCTTTTCTGATTCTTGCTTAAGTTCCTGATATTACCCACCTTTCTCTTTTGTTGCCAAAACTTTCTAGCCTGCTGACATGTAGCTTTTCTGATCTCCTTTATGAGGAAATTATTTTGCTAGGGGAGATAACTTGTGAAGATGGATAATGAATAATTAACGTTTCATCTTTTCTCCAGTTTCACCCGGCTGTCAAAAACTGCTAACTATAACACTTCTTCATATTAAAACACAATGTATCATAAAAGCATGAAATTTGAACATAAATGTTTCTTCTCAGTTTCAAAATTGTTAGGCATACTCTTTCACAAGGCTCAGCCTGTTCCATGAATATAATTGTAAAACTGCTGATAAAACTTTCACTTTATTTGCATGAGCGCTCATTATGATACTTGTTTATGTACTGAGCCAAAGGAAGAGGTAATGCTAGACTTTCTATATTGAATATGCCATGAAAGCCTCATATTGAATGATCAATAAAGAATATTAAAATTAAGCCAGCTGTAAAGTGACAGCTTATCTATAACAAGTGCTAAAAATCTTTCTTCCTTTTCACAGTAAACCACCACGTGTGTGTGATCCTAACAACACCTTACTGACCTGTTTGGTGCAGGTGATCTCTAGCCAGCTCAAATAAACGCATATGCATGTTTGTGATGGGGTTAAAGGAGCCACAAGCTAGAAGAATGAGAGGTATCCTGCTCTTCATTCTGACATCAAAACATTAAAACTCCACCCTAAAGAAAAAAAAATGTTATTAAAATAAAAGACAAACTTGACAAAGAGCAGTCTGCCCACCGTTCCTCAAACTAAAAGCAGCACTGTTTTCAGAACTGCGTAGTCCTACAACACTAGTAAAGTATCAGAAGATCAGTCCTATCCCACAGCATACAGCAAGGACTAGCTCAGAAACACGCGTGTTCTTTGATATTAATTAGGATAGCATCAACAAATTCTGTTTTCCCATGTACAGAGATGGCTAGAAAGTATTTTAGAAATTCATAGTCACTATTATTAAAAACTGACAGATTTTTTACATGTTTTTATTTTTAACCTGCTTTTGTCAGAAAACAAGGTTTTGTTTGTCTGTCAACCTCCTATTAATAACTTTGGAACTCGCAGGCCTGCTACAAAAGCAGATTTTTTTTTTTTTAAATAAGTTCTTACAATGGACCCAAACCTCCAGGTCTGACTTCCTTAGAGGTGAGCAGGCAGCAGCTGGTGGCCAGCCAGCACATACTTCTAGCCAGATTATCAGCAATTGCCAGTATACTTTCTTTGCTGGATGGCAGAGCAGGTGATGGTGGATCAATGACAGGGAACAGCAGGGAGGAGAAACTATAGCTGTTACAGGAGAACACCGGGGACATTAAAAACCTATGAACAGTGTGAATGGGTGGGGAGCAATGAGGAGGCTTGCAGGTGCATTTACAAACAATCCTTATATAACTTAGCTAAAATGTCAGTCATCTCCATAAAAATGCAGTGGAAATCAGTTTAAGTTAGTTGCTGTGCTTGGAACTACTTATTTGCATAGCTCTTTTGAAAACGC
This sequence comes from Egretta garzetta, assembly GCF_000687185.1. Lineage (NCBI taxonomy): Eukaryota > Metazoa > Chordata > Aves > Pelecaniformes > Ardeidae > Egretta > Egretta garzetta. Next base: position 3,908,191 of record NW_009258754.1, on the reverse strand, counting down.
ATCCAGAATATATCCAGCATGATAAGAACAGTTGTGTCCCACATACGTATCTGTGAATCCGATATTTAGATGGGGCTCTCTTCTTTTCCTAGATTTGAAATCTCTACAGTGCTCACACCCATACATCATACATACACCATTCTCCTCCCTTCCCCTGGCCTCCAGCCCTCTCCATCAAGTGTAACAGTGTTTCTGCAGAAGACATTTGCATCCCAAACTTCAGAAGCCAGTCTTGGGTTGACAGACCAGATCCAGTATAGATTCTGTGCTCTGTTTAGCCAAATCCTATTCTCCATCTGCAGTGTACCAAAGCACTGTTGCTCAGAACCTGCCTCTCACTGTTCCAAATCCTATACTCCCTTACATTTTTTCCCCTTTTCTTACTTAGAAAAAATCAGCAATAATGGTTAAATCAATATCAAATTTATGTTTTATAGCTGCCAACTCTATCAGTTCATTTACAGAGGATTTATAACTCTAAAGGCTAGGACTTTACCATTTAAGAGCATTCAGTGCACCTAGTGACGTTTTAATATCTTCACCTGTGACATGTTGGCAGTTTGCAAACTTTTTACAGAGAAAATTCTTTGAGGCATACATGCTATCTGTATCTTGACCATCTAGTACTGAATATACCTATTAAGATTCTTTTATACTGTTATCATTTACTTTACTTATTTCTCCTATCTCCCATCATACTAAGGGAGATATACCAGGGGAGAAAAGAGTCGCTGGCTGTACAGCCATTGAAAGTTAGCAACAATTTTATGTAGCAGCTGTAGAAAGCACATTTCACAGCACTCAGTCTCTTCAGTCTGATTTACTAACCCTGTACAGACACTAACAAACTCATATGTGAAAATTGTACGCAAACTTTATAGCTTCTTTATTCAGAAAAATCAAACTCAAAGTGTTCTTTTGTTCAATATCAGCAATTCTGTAAATGTATCTTCATTGTATGGGGAAAGGGTTTTTTTTTGCCTTGAAACAGGTAGCAAAACATTAGTATCTGTGATTAACTGAAAAAGAAATCATTACTAGAACATGTCAGTGTTCTCCTATAGACTCAACTTTTTGTTAGATAGATTCTGTTGCCACAGATCAGTCAATGCTGAACTCTCAATGATAAATCAATTAATTCCAGACTAAGAATTTCCTAGAAGCAGAAACTTTTCACAGTAATAACTACAATGATGTTGCTCAGCACCCAGCCCTGCAAGCCGGCTTATAAAATCTTATATGACAACCTAAAATCAATGACACAGTCGTATAACTTTACCCAACTGCCAAGCAATATCAGTCAGCACCTCACTCAAACAAATACGTGTTCAGAGGGAAAACCACATACCCTTTCTTCCCTATGACACATATTGACAGTGGCTCTAGCCCTCACATCTGCTAGTTGACGGCTCCGATATCCCCTCTCCTGCTCTGATGAAGTGTAGTTTACATTTCCTTTGCTGTTCTTCCTTCACCATCTTAAAAGTTATAAGCTCTTTTTATTTTTTTTAAAGAAGCTTTTACTTCTATAGACTTCTCTATTTCTCACCTGAAACAGATGTGTTGGATGGTTTGATTGCAGCTCTTATTTATACCTCAGAGACTCTAGGGAAAGGCTTCAACCTGTCATTCTTAATGATAACCAGATGGTACTGCTAATGGAAACTCAAAAAAACAAACCAAAACAACAACAACAAAAAAGACAAAAGAAAAAAAAAATCAAACCAAGAAAGTACTAATAGTAAATGTAGCAGAGAAGCATTTCAAAAGATGTTTTTATACATATATACACACCCCCATATATATAAAATATCTACATATGTAAATAAAAATCAAAACAGCAGCATTTTTATTCCTACTATCCCCTATATAGTGTATCCTAAACTTACTCAACAGGTGCAGTACAACTTTAGAAATTTCTAGCAAAACTTTCTGATTCAGCCACTATCTGGCTGTTATTAACCAACTAGGGGCTTAAAATCACCTGAACACCACCCAAAATAACAGAAAAAAAGGAGAGTTAACTGATTTTTCAGCTAAGCTGTCTTGAGGAATCAAAACAGAGGCAAAAACTTTAAACACAGAACTTTAAACAGAAGAGAAAGCCTTTTGACCTGATGTGACACAGTGGCAGTCACACTTCCTTTAAGTGCTACAGCATCCCAGTGTTCCTACAGTTACAGGCTTCTACAAACATTCAGTTCAAAGTCACGTGCATTCTACCTACACACATGCAGCAGACTGTCCTTAGCTAGTTTCACCAACTGAATACAAGCTACAAACAAGTAGGTGACCATGCTGTTATCAGGCATTTACTGAGTGCACATTGTGCCAGGGGAATACATTTCTATTTCGTATGTTCCATGAAAAGAAGCCATTAAGCCAGTCCTGAACACTTCACTAAGTTGTCTCTCTTGCCAAATGGCCTACAGACCAAGAAATCTGCAATCAATTTAAATACGCTAATATCAATTTGCACCAATTACTTGCTATATGCTTGCAAAAAGTCACCCAAGTATAATATCAATAATGTACTTTGTTAAATGAATAATCTGTGATTAATTTGTTCCCTACA
>NW_009258754.1:3897770-3905440 GCF_000687185.1 Egretta garzetta | reverse complement strand
CTAGACTTCGATTAATTTGTCCCCTACACAATGCATACTCCATCAACGGTGCCCCAGAACACACACAAGTGTTTCCTCCTATTGATGCTCCCAAGTCTAGCTAAAATATGAAGTACTTCTGAAGAAGTTGCGCATGAGTAATTCAACTGTTAATCCGGTCTTGTTGCAAGGCTGTAAGAAGAAATTGCAATTAAGTCAAACACGTATCTTGATCTCCAACAGGAAAGGAGAATGAAAAATGCACAATGCACATCGACTGGGAGAGGAGACATCTAAAAGAGGGCTGCAACCAGGAAAGCAAACTTACGCTCTGGGATTTCCTTGATACTCAACTTTTAGGAGCGCTGCAATGCAATGATGTTATCAATCAGCAGAAACGGCAATTATGCAGCCCTTCTAGAATTCAGGTCCTTATCTCTGTGCTTCCACTTCCATAACTGTGAAATCACGACTAATGTTCAACTATTTCAGAGGCTGGACCTGGCTTCACACATACTGTAACTGACGTGACTGGCCCCGTAGATACCATTTCCATGTCTTCTCCCTAATTCTCCCTATTACATCTGTGAAAAACTACTGCTTTTATGTATAAGCTACATTTTTGTTTCGTATCTTTTTCGCAGCATTCCCTTATTGAGCTTATGGTTAACAAATCAAATTTGTTATGGGAAAAAATCCACCCTTTTTCTTCTACAGTCTCTCTCTCTTGTTAATACTAATCAGTAATTTTTAGATGTTGGTGCTAAAAGAGACACACACACCCCCCACCCCACCCCCAATTCTTCATTAACTGCAACTGCCAAACTCTTACTCAAGAAGCAGAAATAGTAAATCATGTGTTAACATTTTCTATTATTTAAGTATTCACTACCTGGCAAACCAGTTTCAAAGCCTCAGTTTCTTGAGAGAAGGGGCAGAAAATCACTGAGAAGTTACATTTGTACTGAGGCTCCCCCATCCCCCCAATACCTACTGTACCTCTGGACTATCTTCATACGATTGAAGTGATTTGCTGCTGCCTTGCTTAAAACCAGCAAGATTTTAGCAGAGTCTGCTCTGCTATTCAAGTGTTTGCTGCATCAGTACCATGCCTAGGTGTGCACCTCAAAGGATCAAATCAAATTCAAAGCACATGAAATCCCACTAGGAAAAATCCCTCTATTTTAGAATTCTAAAGAAAATACTTACAGTGTGTTAGTGAAAAAAGTTTCTTAAAGAGACACAAATGCCAATTGAGCTGTGAAAGCATTTTTTGGCTGATGTGATTAATATTTTTAATAATTTCCTGTGATATTTCTACAGCAAGACCGCCACCTTCTAGTTTCAACTAGCTTAAAAGCATTTGACAGAAACCATGGGAATAAGTCATTTAACATCACTATTGCCAAACAGTAAGATTTGTATGTTTATTTTAAGACCATAGTAATTGACTTAATTTTTTAAATGCAGTTCTGGTTTTAAAAAGAAACCACCGTGTTTCCTTTTTGCATAAATATAATAAATGTCAGTAAACTCTGTAAATACATCTCCTGTTAGTTCAGCTTTCCTCCCGACATGATAAACACTGCCTTTTGTTGTACTTCTAATCAGTAAAAGATAACACATCTTTTGTCATCTTTGCTGTTTGTCTTCAAAATTCATAAATAATGGAAGCAAGAGAAAGCACAGCTCTGACCACAGACTGTGAAGGTTTGCTGCTTTGGAACATTATAGGCATTATTGTTAATGATGAAAGAGATTACTCGTAGTTTGAAGGAGACAAGTTACAGTATGTTCCCATTTCATGTAATAACTGTGTATGGCTCCTTCTGGCGAGCGCTTCCAAGTCTGTGTGCTCTGCCCTGGGCACATGTACCAACAGCCTTGGCCAAGCAGGTGTCTTGTTACCTTACACGTAAGTGTCTGCAGTTTAGAAAGCTTTCAATGACATGGTATATCATGTGGCTATACATACAAAGGCAGATACCTTCAAATGAGGAGGCCACACTTAAGCTACATAAAAAAGGGTTTATGATGGAAAAATCATTATAATTTTCATTAGAAAATCCCTGCAAGTTCTTTTTTTGTTGTCTATATTTCCACAATATGTCAATAATAGATGACATTACAGATGACCACAGTTAACTTCTGCTGAAAGTCAGTAATTAGAGCCATATCTGATTAATTATCAGAAGCACAATGGAGTGCTGAGCAGTGCAATCTGATTCATGAGCTGTTAAATTAGTAAACTGGAGGAGAAGACACTGATACGTGCATGCTACGAGTCAGACTCACCCTTGAGGTAAAATTTCTGCAAAGAGGAGAAATAAACTGAATCCTAGCACAGGATAAAAGTGTTATCTCCTCCTGTGAGGGCAAATCTAGACTAATTTAGATGGAATTTAGATTTGAACAAGTTCAAAGCTGCCCACATCCATTCTTTTACTGGGCTGCATCATTACCTTCTACAAACTCATGTAGCTGCACCGAGCCCAGCTGAGTTATACCAGGTGATATTAAGGATGTTATGGTTGCAAGATACATTTTCAAAGTCAGAAAATAAGAAGTACATTTTAGTAGCTGACCCAAATCATAGAAAACCACAGTACACAAATATCCCTTAAAAATATGACTGGATATCAGATATTCTCCTTCTGCTACTTACGGGAGTCACTGCCGTAACAAAAGTCATTCCACTCAGTAAGTTCCCAGCATGTGCTGTCACTGAAATCAATTCTCCACAACAGTGACAAATATTTACCTGTGTATCCCCACCTTCCACTTTAATAATGAACATAACATAAATATCTGGGTGAAAGAAAAAATGAAAAAATGTATAATCTAGGGTGATGTTTTATTTGAGCATCAGAAAGTTACTCACCACAGCCAAGAAGAATTTTACAAGGTGCACATAAATATTACGCATAGCCTAATATGACACTCTAATCCTCTAAAATAGCTTTTTCAGGGCCACATGATGGATCATATTATTGTTAAACTCCAGTGACTCAGGTGCATTTCATTTCTTTGACTTTCATTGGAAAGCCATTAACAAAGTATATGATAGGCTACAGGGTTTTCTATCAGATTCAGCGTATCAGAAGCATGAAGTTGCCCCTTCCAATCCCCACACCAGACTTTTAGTCAGAAAAATCAAGTCCCATCACAGTTTCTAAATCAGCTTCAAATAAACCTCCAAACCTAATCACCTCCAAGCTCATTGCAGTCTTCACTAGACAGCAGCTTATACAACCTTATAAAAATCACCCAGGCTTTTTCACATGTATCCGTGAAAATGGCCCAAAGCACAACAAATAAGTGTCTTTAGTAATGCATAGGGTTCTTTTGCTTAAGATAGAAGATCAGCTTAATTTTGTGGTACTCACCATTTTCTCTTCAGCTTTGTCCAGGCAGCAATTTTCGCAGCAAATGGTAGTGACCAACAAGCCATCCACGGACAAGTTACCTCACAGAAACGGCAATAAGTCTATGGCCCAAATTCCCAGTGCCTAGGCGGCTAACAGAGAAGACGGCCTCAGCAGAATTGTCTCTTCCTCTCCTGAGATTAGAATCCTTCAAATCACAGTACGATACTTCATTCTTGCAATTTCTTTATTTCAGGCTGTATCAGTGGGGAAATTCCCTTTCACAGAAGAGCCAACAAGAGCTCTTAGAATCATAGAATCGCTTTGGTTGGAAAAGACCTTTAAGATCAACAAGTCCAACCTTTAACCTAACCCTGCCATCCCACCTCTAAACCATGTCCCTAAGCCCTAGACCATCTACCCTTCTTTTAAATACCTCCAGGGATGGGGACTCGACCACCTCCCTGGGCAGCCCATTCCAGAGCCTGACAACCCTTTCTGTGAAGAAGTTTTTCCTGATGTCTAGCCTAAACCTGCCTTCATCGGTTACATCTCTGAAATAATCGTAAAGAAGATTTACACTTATTCTGTCCTTTTAATGATTTTTTTTCTTCAAAATAAAAACTAGTTCTGTTTTTAATTTCCATTCCCAACCATTTCTGCTCCATTGCCAAAAAGCAGCTATAGTTGAAAGGCACTAAACAAGAAAATTCACCATGAAAAGTGCACATGGACAAAGCATGAAAAATATAAATAATAACCAGAGGACTCAAACACTCTGAAATACAGGCTAAAATTGAATCTCCAGTTAATAATGAACATGGTATCACCTTAAATGATTTTCAAGCACAAAAAATTTGAGCAGAATACTTCCTTAGCACAGCCTTAAAAAAAAAGTATTCTCAACACAAGCAAAACAGTGCCAGTGAATTCAAGTCAACTACAAAATAATTAAGCCCATGAGTTGTTGCAGGTTTATAAGCAGAATTATACAGAGGGACACAAATGTGTCCGTTCTGCAGAGTCTAGCAGATAAGATGTCCACCAAGATACTCCCATGTTTGTATTCTGTAGGATATATTTTTCTTAATATTCTTTATCTGGACCTTCATTCTGCAAAATAATCATGCTTACAGGTTGCTTATTGCCTGAACAGCAATATGGAATTCCACAACTCAGCAACATGGAATTCAAAAAACACCATTCATGTACATCAACAGTAAACTCACGTATTGTTTAACATGCATACATATCTGTCTTTGCCAAGTGTTTTGAGGTTGTCAGGTTTATCTGTTGTCATCAAACAGTAAAAATGTAAGGACAAACCACGGCATAACGCTCTCACGTTCTTTCTCTGTATTCTCCGGGAAAATCATGCAACACATTTGTTGCATTTTGTAAAAAAAGGCATTTCATTCCAACTGCCCATAAAACATTCAGCAATGCTCAGACACGGAGCTCGGTAGCAGTTTCATCTGTTCATGTAATCACTTGACAAAGCCAGTGACACTACACTAGCCCAGAACTACGCAGAAAATAAGTTCAAAAGACCAGCCTGGCAAACTGCACACATCCGGTGTTTGTTGGGTAATGCAGCATCTCAACATGCATCACACAACAGCAGTCCCTGCACCTTTTTGTAGCATTTAAACAAGGTCAAGAGAATCCAATCAGCTCCTGGCATCTTCTTGAATTCACTGCAGTATGATCTCTATAATTGCTTATTCAATAATCCCTAGTGATCGCTCAACATCTAACACTCAACTCCTTTCCTATTCCTTGTGCCCTCATCACACTAATGAATAGGCTTTTTTTTTCTTCTACAGTTGTATAAACTAAGTAACCAACAGCCATCCTTCTATTTGCATGTATGAGTCAGTCATCCAGAAAGAACAGTATATTGATTTCTAGAAAAAGAGGATACATGCAGAACTGCAACCTAGGGTGGATATTTTTAAGCAAACAAATTGCTGATTTAGTGAATGCACTGACTTGTCTGTCAAAACAAACTTATTAAAACTTCAAGAGCTCCTTTTGAGAAGCCATTCAGAGTGATTTTTCTTCAATCAACATCTGCAATTTTCTTGCAATTAGCAAAAATACATTTAGGAGAACCTAAGGCAAATCTAGTAACCGAAGTACCACTTGCACGCAAATGGTAGATATTTAAGTGCTAAAGAAAGCCACAATCACTAAAATCTTTTCTTACAAAGCTGGCTTTAAAAAAGCAGCAAACTAATGAAACCCCTAAAACTACTACTGCAGAACACTTGTATGCAAAATAACCATATATAGCAACCAGAGCGTAATGCAGGATTTCCAGAACATCCAGCAAAACCAAAGTTAAAACATCAACATCCATAATCCTGCTGCTTACTTTTTAGTTTCAAAAAAAGGATAACTATTTACTGTTTACAGCAGCTAGCTCCTGACACTGTTTGTGTAGTTAGGAAAGAACATCTCCCTGGCTCTACAGTTAAATGGAAGAGGTCTTCTAGCAAGGTAAAGAATTAAAATGAAATTAAAAACTTGGCTAAGACGGCTATCTTTCTATGCCTCAAGGTTTACCTGACCATCTCCAGGAAGCAAGAAAGAATTCTTCTGCAATACACAGAACTGCTCAGTTTGTCAAGTGCATGGTAGGTTTTCTCATTTTCCTGTTTTATTCTGAAACTTCATCTATTAGTTACTGCCAGAAGCAGCAAACCTAACTCAACTATTGAGGTTAACAGTGAATATATAAAGCTGCTGTTTCAAACAACATGCCCCCCTGTACCAGTTCAGCAGCATCCCAGTGTCCCTAAGTGTAGCGTACTTGGCAGTGAGAAGGCTATTTGCAATTAATTTTTTAAGCCATCAAAATAAAAAGCATGACGTGTATTTCTTACACTCATGTATGAATTTGCCTACTAACACTGAGGATTTTGCATAGCAATGGGGCAGTTTAAGTAAATGGTTCCCACGGTCAGGACTTCACATTGCTTGTTGTCCTTTCATTGTAATTAAATGATCAATTTAGAAATTCTACTTGCTTCAGCTTGTACAACCAAAGAATTCAAGGAAATCATACAAACATGTATGTGCCCTGCCAACTGCCCAAAATGTTTTGCTTGCTCTTTAAGCATATCTCACCTGTACAGGGATTTCTATCTATCTGAAGAAAAAGTGAGATGCTGAAACAACTACAGTGAAATTAGGTACCTAATTACTACTGCAATCACATTGCAACTATCATCCCAAATGTTTATAAGTTCTTAGAATAATTGAAATAAACATTAATAACCATAGTTATACCACCTTCAAAACTTTGACTGCACCTCCTCTGTTTTTTGGTGGCAGATCTCCATTATACTTTGTAAGCCTAATGGCTAATTTTCCAGTTTCTGCTTGTTACGGTCAAGAAAAATACACAAGGCTCAGTGAGCAAGGGGGCTTCTCCAGCATTTTTGAAAGGTGCATTGCACTAAACCAAAAATATGGGGGGAAAAATTGTCATTGTGAAGTTGGCTCTGGAGATTCAGGCAACCTCATTCAGGGCGAGAGAGCCCTGCCATGGACAGGGCAGGCAGCGGGGGGTAACAGCCTCACCCAGCCAACTTAATCTGCTATGCCAGATGCAGCAGTAGCTGCTTATATATTTTATGAATTAAGACCTTAGGAATCATCACTGCAATGAAATCTGATTTGTCATAATTTCAAAAGGCAGAACCTCAAATAGCTCAAATTCCCCTTTGACAGGACTGTCACCTGTTGTGTCCTCTGTGTCCCCCTCGGACATCTCTGGCCTTCTCTGAGGTCTTTTAGATCACTGGAATGCCAATTAGCTTACCATAGCTAAGCTAAATTCTAAAATTTGCATTCCTGAGATAAAGGCATGAAGCTAATTTATTGCTAGAATCATGCAGTGTAACTGAAGTAGCAAATAATGCCTGAAAAATGAACTGCTCGCACATACTGTATTGCCACAAAGCTTAAAGAAAACAAACATCAGGGATCATTTATAAAACCAAACAACAGCTGTTGCACAAGGGGGAAAACAACCTCTCAAACTGAAAACAGTGAAAGCCGGATAGATTAAAAGAAAAAAGAAGTAGTCAAGTATCTGCTTGTCTTCCTTAACTCTCACTGGCGCTTGAGCAGATGATCGGCGCGGGTGGGGGGGGGAGAAGGAAAAAAGCAAAAAACCAAAGCTGTAATTTACTATTTTAAATATATAGCTACGGTCCTGGATATGTGATTATCATGTATCTGACGTGGAGAGTGCGACAGACTTCAGTCCCTTAATTTAACGGCCTACGCGTGCTTTGGCGGTGCCCCAGGGCCGCA
>NW_009258754.1:3879085-3897288 GCF_000687185.1 Egretta garzetta | reverse complement strand
GCGCTGTCAGGCGGCCTCCTCTGTTAGAGAGGGGGGAGTTGCTGTTTTAACGCCTTTATTCGCCTGAAGGTGACGTTCCAAACTTTTGGCTTCCTGTTGTCCTTTCTGTTTTTACGGACGGAGCCTGCCGCTCCAGGGTTGTGCTTTCAGGGCGGCGAGGTCAATTTGTGAGTTCTTGTGGCTTTCTCAAAAGCCTGCAATAACGAAGCTCAGCTTTCTCTGTTTGGTGAACCGTGTCATAGAGTCACCACCTTCCCTGGCACCTGTTGAATATTTTGCAAAATACACAGATGTCATAAAGTGTGTGTTAAAGAGATTCTAGCAAAAACTGAAGTCCAGACAGTTTTAAGTCACTTGCTTATTCTCTTTAATTCTTAGGTATGTAAAATCCAGTTTCTTGAGATGTCAGAATGTCACCAGCTAGTTCTAGGACCTACCCAAAACATCCTGATTTTTATAACGTTATGGGGAAGCACAACTATTCCTCTTGTCTGGCATTGTGGTAAAAAATAAATAGGATCATGGATTGTATTTTTAAGCTTTATGGTGTAAAATGCACATGCAAACGATGTAACTTCACTGTTGCATGGAGGCCATGAGCTGTACTTCCAATCTTTGGTTGGCCTTGCCAAAGGCTGGCCAAGGGATGGTTTCAGCATTTGGGTCTTTGGCTTGTGGCTGGGAGCAGGGTATGTACTTTTTAGTCATAACTTGAGGAAGTCTGAAATCATAAATTAGACTCCCAAGACAAAGCACAAGCTTAAAAAGAAATTATCCAGATAAGTATATAAAGTATTGTGCCTTCTAGTTTTAAGCATATATAGATGTGGGTTTGGGTCTGTCTCCCTAATGCTAAATTTCTCACGCAAGCAGATGATGCCCGGAGCTGATACTTCAGGGTGATAGAAGTGGCAGCGTGGACAGTGCTGAAATTGTTGTTTACCTGTGTGTGGCTATGTATTTCTCCATGACATTTCCTTGCCTTTCTCTGGTCTTACCCTGTTCCCATGAAGTTTTATTTTAGAGTACAACTTACAATTTAAGATGGTAGGAAATACTGTTGTTAGTGGTGGAATGTTTTTTTCCATTGTTTACTACAGGAAAAATGTCGGACAAAAAGCCTACACAAACAAATTCTTGCATATAAGCAGCCTAGACTATAGGTGCTCAGGCTTTAAAATCCTGTGGGATTATATAATGAAGAAAAGCCAGGTAGGCGGTTTTGAAATTAACTAATGTGTATGTATAAATAATCTTTCTTATCAAGGGATCTACAATGTTATAGAAACAATAATTCCCCCAATTCCCTTTGAAGGAGAAAAGTCCATTTTAAAAAACTTTGAGGCTGACATCCTAGTGCATAACGGATCATTTATTTTTGCTGACCAGGCTTACTAAACATGTAAAGCTTATTCTGAAAATGAGTAGCTAGAATGAAAACCTTCTCTGTGTAGATTTTGAATTACTGTTACGTGTTTTGAGAGTAAATAAGGTTCCCTATAAAACGAAACATTGTGCTTCATTTACAAAAAAGAAAACCAAAGATTAAATCTTATGCATCAAGCTTGAAGACTACGGGTGAGCATCTGAGCTGACACAAATTAATGTGGCTCCACTGATCTCAATGGGAACTGTTCGATGCTAGCTGGGGATTTGTTCCTCACCATTTTTGTTGTAAACTGAATCACAGTTGTAGTAATAAGCATTTCTTGCTTGTTGCCTTTAAACATAAGCTTTCCATTTCAAACTAGAGTTTTTAAGAAACCGTTTAATAAATAAAATACTTTTTGAACTGAGGTGTACCTAGAATAATTTGCTACTTGTAAACAAATGGAGTGGCAGGTCTGATCCTAAACTGTGTTCTCCACTGAAACTTCTTGAAGTGGATGAAATTGCAAATCGTGCCTGAAGTGCAGTCAGGTAAAAGAGATGATACGGGAAGAGATGAGTGTCAGACAAGAAAGTATGCAAGAGCTGAAGCACTGAGATGCCACACTGCAAGGGAAGAACAAACCACCACAGAAGTTCCAAGATGATTATGAAATATGAACTAATTAAAATCTGTCTTCCAGCAATTAAATTAAGACAAAGTTACCACTACAAAATCATGTAACGTTCAGGCAGTTACCTAAAGATAGTGGTAATCACTGGACCAGCTTCTGCTCTTTATCACAGTAGTCTTATTTTCATGGGTTTCAATTCTGGACTAGTTCCAGTGGGAGTTTGGAGCAATAGAACTATTCTGTTACTCTTACTTTACTGTTAAGTAAAACATAAGTTAGAATGACCATGTCAAGGTGTAAAACTATGAGTATGAAATTCCAAGCCAAAGTTGTTCCAGTTGCTGTGAATCGGTAGCTGTACAAAAATTTGGCATTCGCTGCAGCCCTTGAGGCACAAAGCTCCCAGGGTCTTACATAAGGTGTGCACATCAAGGCTGTAGAATTAGGCCTTGTAATTGTAAAATCTGCCAAAACAGCAGCACGGCAAGTCAGCATAATCTTTTAGTTCTTGGCATCTGGCCTTTACTGATGCGTAGTTCAGATCTGAAAAAAATTCTTTTGGGAGGAGTTGGAGAGGAGAAACATGAGAGCAGTGTTCATTAACCTTTACCCTTCATAACAGAATTGGAAAGCATTAGCTGAAAGTCTTGGCTTGGAGAACGAGGCAATCATTCACTCAGATTTATCTATGAGGTAAAAACAGAAGCTTTTATTTTTAAATTGCTTAAATGCTGCAGTTATGGTTAGTTTGAACACTAAATATTACAAACATGGGTGGACAAAAAAATGTTAACTTCTTCTAAATGAAAATCATTCAGTTGCTTGATTGCTATTAGAATTAAAGGCAAACATTAGCAAATCCTTTATTACTGAAGTGAGCAGTAGAAATCAAAAGGCTAAAATGCAGTACAGAAACAAAGCAAAGTAGGCTCCAGTGTGCTACATTCCTCTGAACCTGCAAAAGATAACTTACCCTCAGCAAGTTTGCAGATGACACCAAGTTGGGCGGGAGTGTTGATCTGCTTGAGGGGAGGGAGGTGCTGCAGAAGGACCTGGACAGGCTGGATCAATGGGCCAAGGCCAGTCTTACAAGGTTCAACAAGGCTAAGTGTCGGGTCCTGCACTTGGGTCACAACAACCCCATGGAATGCTACAGGCTTGGGGATGAGTGGCTGGAAAGCTGCCTGGCAGAGAAGGATCTGGGTGTGTTGGTCTACAGCCGGCTGAATATGAGCCAGCAGTGTGCCCAGGCGGCCAGGAAGGCCAATGACATCCTGGCTTGTATCAGAAATAGTGTGGCCAGCAGGAGTAGCGAAGTGATGGTGCCTGGTGAGGCTGCACCTTGAATCCTGTGTTCAGTTTTTGGGCCCCTCACTACAAGGAAGAACTTGAGGCGCTGGAGCATGTCCAGAGAAGGGCAACGAAGCTGGTGAGGGGTCTGGAGCACAAGGCTGATGGGGAGCGGCTGAGGGAACTGGGGTTGTTCAGCCTGGAGAAGAGGAGGCTGAGGGGAGACCTTATCTCTCTCTACACCTACCTGAAATGAAGGTGTACCCAGGTGGGTGTCAGGTTTTTTTCCTAAGTAACAAGCAACAGGACAAGAGGAAATGGCCTCAAGTTGTGCCAGGGGAGATTTAGATGGGATATTAGGAAAAATTTCTTCACCAGAGGGGTTGTCAAGCACTGGAACGGGCTGCCCAGGGAAGTGGTGGAGTCCCTGTGCCTGGAGGTATTTAAAAGCCATGTAGATGTGGTGCTTAGGGATGTGGTTTAGTTGTGGAGTTGGCAGTGCTAGGTTAATGGTTGGACTGGATGATCTTAAAGGTCCTTTCCAACCTAAACAGTTCTATGCTTCTAAGATAAATGAGCAGAGGTAGAGACAGGGCAGAATACAAAGCTTTCTTTGAAAGTTAAGGAAAAAAAAACAACTTAAAAGGGCTCAAATAACAACCAGAAAAATTTTTAACTTGGCTGCAACAAAGACTTACCTAGAAGACAAAACAAAACCACTGAAAGGGAGATAAATAAAAATTTCTCCTTTGCTTTAGGCTACATTGTGATCAAAGCAGCTTTTTGTCACAGGTGAACAGAATGGAATGTTTGGTTCATTTCTTTCTCTCTTTCATTACAGAGTCTGTCATGAATGCATTTTTAATTGTTTGGGGTTTTTTTTCCTCTATCCTCAATCCTCCCCTCTTTGTAAAATTCTGTCGATACATATCAGTTGTATCTTGGTAGGCATTGTCCTCTGTTCATTTTCTCTTTTCATTTTGGTCATTGATTTTACTTGCTTGTATTTATAATTCTAGTAAAGATAAAATAGCTCAGTTTGTTTGCATAATGTTTCAGATAACATTCCATATTATCTTTCCAGCATAGTGGTATTATTGCTTGATAAAATCTCAGCATTAAGGTTATTTTGGGTAATTTAATAACTCTTAAAAATTTGTGCAGAGTTGTATCTGGAAGTGACAACAACAACATATATGCAGTCCAAGAGAATTTTTGTCAGATCATTTAAAAATCAATTTTTTTTATATAAAAAACTTGATAGTGTTTCTTTCAAGTGGATTGTATAAAAGTATGTGGCACCTTGCTTTTCATTCTTAAACTCATTGGGATATCTGTTGATGGATGTTAGCATGCTGCTGTATTCTTCCTCTGTAATCTACAGAATTTACTGCAGGTATTTTTAATAATTGTACTGGAAACCACAGCGTCATTTTTGTCAAATGTCAGCTTTCCTATACCTAAAGCCTCCACATAATTGGAAGTTTGAGATCTAATAGTTCTGTTGAGCTGAGAGTGGGAGCAATACTGTTATGAAAAGGAAGCCGTTCCTGTTTTCCTGGTATGGCTCTGTTCTAATTCAGAAAAGACCGACACAAAACCCACTTGTAATTTAAAATGTACAAGCAAAGGTGCTGTAATGTCCCCACTGTGGTGCATGGGTAGACCAGCAGAGGAGAAACTCCTCTCAGTGAGACGATCCAATATTGGCACTTGCTGAATCTCTGCCTGTTGATGCAGCTGGGCAGACGTCCCTGTGCTGAGTGGCCTCACGAGAGAAGGAGGTGGTAGGAGCACTGCTGTGAGCAGAGCAGAACCTGGGGAGGGCCGTGTCAGTGGAGTCTCTAGAGCAGAAACTCCAGTAGGAAAAAGGTTGTAGTGAGAACACAGTATAAACTTTACATCTGTTCACCAAGAATGAAATGGGATCAAAAAGAAACATTCGCTTCTATGCTGATAGATGATAGTAGCTTACTTCTTTGCCACCTTAGCCTGAACAGAACCTTTCTAACTTTACACTGACTTATGTGAGAGGAACAGCGAAGCCTTGGGCATTAAGATTCTGTTTATAGTGCAGGGAACAGTCCTGTAATGACTGGAATAATTTAATTAAATTACTTTAGTTAAAATACAGCACTAGTCAAAATTAAAACATATCACAGTGTCATATTTGTTCTGATAAAGCTTTGGCTGTGTCATACTTGCTGATCTCTTGAACAGATAGGGCAGAGAGAAAAGAAAACAAGTCTAATACTGGAAAGTGTGTGGGTTTTCATAAAATGGGATATCTGACACAATTCCATTCTACAGAGATACCGAGAAGATTTTGTGTTCTTTCAATGCAGAACAAAGACTAATTTCAAAACCTTGAAGGTTTGTTGTGAAACAGAGTTGTCATCTTTTGGGGAGCTCTGTAATTTTTAGAACAGCTTCTCCATAGGACGGAGTTGTGTAACATAGAAAAATGGGTATAATATGTGGATTTCATTATTGCTTATCTGAGAGGAATTGCTGTGAAGGCTCATCATTTCCCCACTCTAAGTAATGGAGGTAATCCAGGCTTTGTTTTTTTTAGCCAAACCCACACAGGTTTGCTGAAATGCTCAAGTTTGTTGCTATTTTCTGAGAGCGTACTATAGTTACAGGTTTTTTTCCCCATGTGACCTCCTTTTCTTCTCTCCTACTGATGCTGGGAGGAAATTGAGGGAGTTTTTGCCTGCTCATAACTGATCTTACGGTTAGGACACCGGGATTGTTGTGGTCAGTAGTGTGGGTTTGTGTTTTGAGGAGGAATTGCAGTGTCACTCTTCCCACAGAGAAGTCCCTCTGTGCATACGCGGTGATGGTACTCATGCTCTTAGAAAGCTGTACGATTTCACCAGGCAGTGGAAAGCATTACTCAGGTGACGGTCAGCTGCAGCCCCTTAATGTCAGTCGGATGCCTGCCTTTCCTGTGTAGTTAATATTGCCATCCACCTCAAGGACCACTGATGCACAACATGGTTTCAATTAAAAAAAAAAAAAATTGTTCGTATTTGTACACTTTTAAAAACATGCAATGTTGTACTTTAAAGCATAAAAATTAAATGGATGTAAATATCACATTTTACCCATTTTTTAATATAGTTCTCTTTCTTGGTTTCTGTTGTATTGTCAGGTAGGGGATTTCTCTCTCAGCCCTCACCAGTCTAGTTTTTAATGACTTGGCAAGGAGATTATTTCATCTGTTTTATATAAACTTTAAAATGATATGATGAGGCATAAATATAATGCTCAAAATCTTGATTTCAGTATAATTTAATATAAAGGATCTTTTACAAAGCAGTATTGTGCAGCACAAAGCATCAAGGCTTTCATCCATCTTTATTGTTTCTCATTTAGGCCCAGATCCACACTTACATGCCAGATGGCAACTGCAGAGGAGTTTCAAGTTATAGCTGCAATAGATGAGAAGATAAGTGCCTCTTGAGAAAGGGAAAGCCAGATTGCATATTCCTTTCAATTGCACCTGATGACTTATCGCTAGTCACTAATTGGCTTGTCCGTACACAGGCAATTCCAAATCTGATGGCAGTGCCTAACTTTATCTGTAGCTCTGTTCTTCCTGCAGAGATCACTGGTGAAATAAACCCTGGCAGAGAGGAATATTTTATATGAAGCTCTGTGAAAAGCAGACCTAAGGGTTGTTTTTTTTTTTTCCTTTTCATTACTGCTGTGTCAAGATTTTTTCTTTCAGGACAGCCGTAAAATCTTGCATAACTGTCATTGTTAGTTATTATTGCAAAATAGAGTAGCTGACTATGATGTGCTAACAGTCAATTGACAATGTATGTGTATTAAAAAAAGAGACAGAAAACTAAGATAAGTAGGTCTTGGTCTATTTCTCATTAAAGATATGGATGTTTTAACAGTGATCTTCCTTTCCCACATATTTTTGAGTGCATTTTAATTTTAGTCCTGGGTGGGGCATTTGACAACTTATTCAGACTGCATACAGAGAACCGAGAGAGCCAACTACGAAGAGCAAAAAATAACTCGGGAATGAGAAAATGCTGCTTTATTTTCACTACTTAGAAGCCATCAGCAGCTGAAATGTCTCTACAGCTTTAGAACAGTGTTGTTGCTTGCTATTGTTGTTGATGAAAGACAAAATCTCTGTGTAATGGTATGGCATATAGCCAACCTTGTAATAAGCCCTTTAAAAGGTGAAGTATCCACTTACTTAGAAAACAGCATCCTTCATGCAATGAAATGTCAGTAATTTTCCAGCTAATGCAGAACCTGCATTATCTCTCAAAATCTTCAATTGAAAACATTTCCCCTTTCATCATTTTCCCTAGATACATTTTGCTAAATGCAGTGACAACAGAGTTATGTGCAAACAGGAACAACATCAACAAAAAAGCTTTCTGTGTTATAAATTAAGATTAGTTGTCCTGGAGAAAAATCAAGGAAAAACAGGCTATGTAATTAAGATCTTAATGTTCAGTATCTTTGCTGCCCATTCATCTGTAATCACAGTCCCAACAAAAACAGAAGTATAGATGTGAAAACACAAAATATTAGGGCTGTAACACCATATAGATAGGTAAAGAGCATATCTTGTTAAATAAGCATGAAGTAAAATAAATTACTGGGAGTCAATAGTACTTCTCAAAGGTATTCTCAACAAAGAAAGGTGTGAAAGAGTAGAAATATTCTTAAGTACAACAGGACTACATTAAACATCTAGAAAAATCACCGGGGAGATTCCCAGCACTTTAACTGGACTGTGAATTGAGTCCACATCCTGTAAGTTACTGTTTGCTTCAGAAAATTGCTAAATTGACTTTTCCTGTTGAGGGCTCCACCAGTAACAGATGAGACACAATCACAGACAAGTACCCATTCAAGAATGAAGCTGTTTAACGCTTGGATAGCTGCGTAGTCAAACCAGCAGTCCTCAGGGAAATGAAATTTAGACACCACAAATATGTTAGAAATCAGTAAATGTAGATTCCTAAATATCCTGGGTCAGGTCTTTTCAGGTGGGTTTTATTTTGTTTGTTTGTTTGTTTTTTCCCTCTACATGGGATCCAGACCTAAAAGATAATGAAGAACTTACAGTGACCCCACTGCTACAGCTTGCCAATAGCTTGCAGCTGACAAGACTTTTAAATCCTTTCCGTATACCTGAAGGAATTACCTTGCTCATCAGCAACTACAAGTGGGTGAAAACCAGCACTTATTTAACAGAGTGCACCAGCTCTGTTTTGTTGGTTTGATAGCAGTAGTAAAGGTTGTTTATCCAGCTGAACACACAGGGTATCTGTAAGTAGCCCTAACATAGCATTTTTGAAAGGTATCGGGTTGGGTATACCTTGAACTTGCAAGTGTGAGTTACTGCTGTGATAGTATGCCCCTTTGAATGGGGTTTTTGAAACAGTGCTCTTCTATAGGAACTTTGGAGAGTAATCACTGGAGTGGTTTATACCATAGCTTTGGCAAAACCGTGATCCAGTTTAAAGTAATGCTTCTCAAGATATGGCTGCATATTGATGGATAAAAGTGTTTGCAGTACCCTTTGTCATCTTGCAAAATAAGGGGTACTTTGTAGTATAAAGCATTCTATAAACCCTCCAAGGGAAAGTAAGTAACTGTAAAGTAAGGGAAGAAAGTCTGTTATGGTTTGAAGTGAACATATTAAGGGGTTGAAAGCAAAGGATGGCTGGGGATACAGCAAGAATTAAGGTAAGTTTGCCAAGAGATGTTTGAAATGGTAGTATGCTCTGTTGTTATCTGAGAATAAACACTTGCTAATAATAAAGTAATGGCATGTTCTGTAACTGAATTATCTTAAAATGCTAAATTGAATGTTATAATTTGTTTAGCATATATTATAACATGATTTATGTATATGTTATAAGATAGTGTAACAGATAAAATCATTAGATAGAAGCAAGCTTTCACCAAATTTGACTGATGGAATCAAAGGTATGAAGGGTTTACTAACTGCTTTCTCTACACCAATGACCAGAAGCAACCCAAAGTGAAAGAGAAGACAAGCAAATTAGGAATAAGTAAGTGAAATCAGTAAGCCTTCCTATAGTCCCTAATAATCCATAGCATATCACTGTGTTCGTGGGAAGGGGCTAATAAATTTGATGTTTGTGATTTTACAGAATAAAAGTAACTGATACTTTACTTAAGGGCATTGCTGTTTTACTTTTGAAGCATTAGGCATTGGTTATAGTTGGAGGAAATTCAAAGGCACCATTGGGGCAATAGTACAGTTATGGCAAAGTGACATGAATAGCTTTTATGTGAATTTATTCTTAAAGGTGCCCACTTGACTGAGATACTATAGACCAACTTCACCTTTAGACTTACAGCTTCCAAAGATGAAAAAGTAGTTTGGTTATTGTATAGCTCAATGCTAATTTTTCCCAGTGGAGAAAAATTACTGCTCTTTCTCCTTGAGATTAAATGTCATTTGCTGAAAATTTTAGAGGTTGTTTTCTTTAGTCTATTTTTTGTTCTCAGCTAATAGTGACTGAATTCAGTGGGGTTGTGTGACCTAAATCAGTAAGTTTGTGCTCAAAACTACCAAGGCTGATTGATCTTGGTTAGGATTGTTTGGAAAGAACAGAGGTGATGGTGATGCTTATTTTTGGTGAGATGGAACATCCTGTATTTGTGAATAAGTGAAATTTTTGAATAAGTTAAAAATATTTTTTTTTCCACCTGAATTGGCAATGGTGGGGTACTAGGTCTGCATGGAACAGCGGGGACTTCCTTATACTTGCTTTTCTGTCACATAGATATTCATAGGTATGAGTAAGCAATTTTCTCTGTGGCTTTTTTGATGCTTTAAATACTCTAACCACTGTTTTTATTTGTTAATACGCCATGTTACACGTATCTCTGCAAATACAGCCATGAGTAATTCCATTTTTGAGGTCAGGCCTGTTACAGGAGGTGTTGTTTTCCAGATAAAGGTTCAAGGTGCTTTTCAGTGAATTGCTACTCTAATAAATCATTTTGTATATATACTAGCATATACAAGTTAGGATATTAATTTCCAAGCAGTGCTTGTCATGAATATGTAGTTTAAAAAACCTGAGATGAATAAAGCATATGGCCTTTACATTTCAGGACCATTTCTGTAATTCACTGTACATTCATGCTGATACACAGACAAAGGTGAATTAGTTCCAGACAAAAATGCATTAATGCTCTATTGAATAGTCAATTATTAAACACATAATGGAATCTGTGGTTATCAAGGCATGCTCAGAATGTGCATAGGGTGCATAATTTCCACCAGAATGGAATGGAATCAGTCTATTTCTAAAAAATCCAGGCAAATTTATATTAACATGGGATTAAAATGAGTTATAGCTTCTGCTGTACAATGAATGGGCTTACTTTACTTCATTTACATTCCCAAGGAGCTAATTTCAGAATCTTATTATATGTACAAACCTAGAAAAATAGCAGTAAACAACATTATTTTCATTGCCCTCCAGAAATAATCTGTCCAATTTTCAATGTTCCATTTTGTGGAGAAATAATGTTTTTGAGAACCACACATGAAGGTAAATGCTACAACATAAATTTCCTGGCAGCTGTTCTCGTAGCAACTTGTTTGAATAAAATGAAGGAAAAAGTGAATAAGTTATTGCTGAATGATGAGAAAAATATCTCATGAATGTCACCTGCATGAGGCTTTAAATATTGTTCATTCCCCTAAATCTATAGTAAAGGTTTTATTTGGGAAGGAAAAAAAAAAGTGTTTAACAAGTGTCTGGAAAAGCATTGTCAACAAACTATAAACGTTATTCAGCCTATGGCTGTTTATTATTTCACTGCAATTATATACCATGATTAATGCATTGGATCATTGATCTAGTGCATATTTTTGATTAACATTAGGCAAGCTGCAGATGTATTGCAGTATGTGTAAAGGCACCATTTAAATCAACAAAGGGGTGCGTCAGGCTGGCTGTATCACTTCAAGTGGGTTTTAGTAGAACTTTATTCTCAGTTACATTAAATGTAATTATGGGTATAGTTAATTGAGATATTACTGAATATATTTTCATGGTTTATATAAAAAAAATTGTATTCCTGATCCATGGCTTACAAAAATACTTTTTACTAATGTTTTTTGCAGCATAAGAAATTATAGTTATTTGCATGCTCCCATAAAAATTGCAAAATCTTTCCGTAGCAAGATTCAACAGTTTGCCATTAGTTTATTTTCCAAAAAGACCTGGACAGTATGTGACATGATATTCAGTTATTACTGACATTTTGTGTATATTAAACAGGAAATACGTGTGATGGAAGGCTTTATCTGTATGAATCGGTATATCCAGCAAAAATAAAAAAACCAGAAATTGTATAACTGTTTGTGAGATATTGCAAGAATTTCTTGGCTAATGAGATTACCAGTGCAAGTTAATTTATCTGCATGAAATTAGATGGTAGAGACTGTCATACGTTCTTTTCTGAGATACCTTTTCTTCTAGAAATTTCTGCTAGAATTCGAATGCAAAAGTTACTTCTTCATTCTGTAATCTGTAATTCATTAGGGTGTTCTTGTAAACATGCTGACCCTCACTGCATGTTTGTTGTTTTGTGAAAGATGCTTAAGACCAGAATGATTTATATGGTTATGTGCAAAAAAAAATCCTTAGCAGAGTTATTTGATATGTAAGAGCAGAAGGAGTGTTTGCAGAAGAGGTGGGGTAACATTTCTTTATTTGTGCATAAGGTGTTTAAATGCATCTCCAGGTGGATAATGCAGATGGGAGTTTTTACTACAGTAAAACACACAAAGAGAACATGCCATGATTGTGTAAAAGCTGGTGTATCATGTTTCCCTTCATGATATGAAATAGATAGCTGTTTTCAACAGCTCTTAAGTGAAATAGCGCGATATCTTGTGGTAACTGCATGAGGTTAGCTCAAATGGAGTAGACTTTAACAAAAGTTTTTAACAAAAACTTAGCAGATGAGTGTAGTTAAAATTACCAGTCCACATCCTCAGTGTATGACGCGCCATTAAATCCTAACCCCCAATGCACTAGTGTTCTAACAAAGCTCTGAGAAGAAATATCTTTGCTAACTATTTGTTCCACTGGGAATTCTGTAACTGAGGCTTCCAAGCAGGAACCCACCATTAATAGTAATGAACTTCAAGCACCTGTAGTCAAGGTATTTGCAATAGCTGTCAGTCAACTAGGCTTTCACTCATGAGCTCATTTATCCTTCTGATCAAGCAACTTCTGATGCTATTTTTGGAGTACCTTGTTGATACAGCAGATGTAATTCCTTGCTATTATGATTCATGCTGTTACTTCTGTTGACCTTTCAGTATTGTTTTGTTCTTCCCAAAGAAGAGGATATTTTGTTAGCTGTGGGGCCTTTATGATTAATGATGTGATCAGAGTGTGATGAGAACTGTCTGGAATATGAAGCTATCTTGGTATGAAAGGGGGAGCTCCTTTATGTCAATGAGATTTTTTTTTTTTTGCTCATATTTTTGTAGGTGCAGGTATAAACCTCAGAATAAGTCTGCATCTGCCTAGCTGTACTTCAGGCAATGATTGTCTCTCATATTAAAAGCCATTCAGCAGGGAGATATTGTTCCAAAAGCTTTCTCATGCATGTTATCATGTCCTCTGAAACAAAAGATACAGTTCCACTCACAAATCCATTAAATCCTGGAGGAAGTCCTAAGGTAGCTCAGATGTTTGGGAACAGCAGGTCCTCATTTTGACCCTAGCCTTGGTACCTCTATTTAGAGGTGAGAAGATGATGTGACCGATTACTACTCTTTGCCTTAACATGAAATCTGCATGATTTTTTTATCAGCTATTTGGGTCTTGGGGAAGGTGGTTACTTGAGTTCTGCCCCTGAACAAAACTTTGTTGCCAGGAGACCAAGAGAGTCTAAAAAGACACCTCAGTGTCCCCTGTTTAAACAGTGCAATAATCCAACAGAGGGGCTCCAGTGACTAAGCACTAATCTTCTTCCTCCTTAGCTCAACTCTCATTTTGCTTACAACTTGCCCAAGTCTTTTCACTTAGCTTTAGCTTGTTGCCTCTCCACATCCCCTGTATTGTTCTTTCCAGGTTCACTTCCCTCCTGCTCTACTGAGCAATTTTACTGTTTCCTCTAATGACTGCTTATGCTAATCTATGGAAAGTTTATAATAAGGAAACTCCTCCAAACATGTAATCATAATGACATGTGGGGTTTTTAATGTAGCAAGACAGACACAAAAATCAGGCTTTGCATATGTAGTTTGTCAAAGTTATAAGCTAAGGCTTGTGTAAACTAGTAGCTGTTTTATCAGCGGGAGAAAGAAATGTAGCCCGTTTTTAAAAGATATTTCCTAAGTGCTCCTTAGACTAGAAAAGGAGAGAAGAGAAAAAGAAATAATTCTGCTGAAAACATTAATAAGGTACAGAGCAGACTAGTTAGCTTGCTTCTTTCTCTCCCTTAGACATCTGTAATACAAAAAACAAACCAGCAATTCCATTTGTCCCAGCATCCCCTGAGCTTTTCCAGGCTGTAGTATCTTTACCTTAGCAGAGCTCCAATCCTGTTGTTTGTTCTACATGACCAACCCTTTTACATGAGGGCCACACCTGCACTTCTGGATCCTGGTGCCTGTGTGGTCAAAGATTGCATAATTGCATAACAGAGTGGTGTAACAGTCCCGTAGTGTCACTTCTTCATGCTGCTAATGCTATAGAGAAAGAGAAGGGAAGAATGTAATAAAACAGCTCTTCATCTCTTTCTTCTGCCCTATCCAGATTTTTCTGAAAATGTTTGTTTGAGACTCATGAGTATAAGGAACAGATGTTTATTTTTGTTAAAGCTATGATAAGTCTGCGCCCCTCATGTACTGCTGAAATTTGGTATTTCATTCCCTCCTGTTTTCAGTTTCTCTGCATTCCTCCCGGCAGCAGCATTTGTTGGTAGCAGAGCTTGATGCCAGTGCAGAGCCCTTAGAGTTGTGCAAGTGAACAGCTTCAGTGCCAACTGCAGGGCTGTTAGTCTTTACTGTAAATCCCAGTGGAAATGATGACAGACTTCTTTGTAAGGTGAAAGTTATGAACCTTCAAGGTAAGGCATGGCATTGAATAAAGAACTAGTTAAAATTGCAATTATGCATAAGAGAAGCAGTGTCTATTTGGAGGAAATATTACTTGCGTATGCAAAAACGTTAAAACACTTGTGTCTCTAACTTCTAATTTTTGTTTATGTATACAATAGTTGACTACAGAAAGGGCTGGCCTCTTTCAGAAAGGAAGGAAAATCAGAGTAAAACGGTAATAAAGAGGAACAAAAAGAACACCCAAAACTTTAATGCATGTCGACATTGAAATGCAGTGAGTTCAGCAGTGCCATATTTAGAACTACTCAATTTCTTTGCAATTTGCAAGAAATGGCACAGCGAGGTGGACAGGATTGAAGAAGAAGAAGAATGCCTGATGTTCTTACAAAGATAATGAACCTCCCTTAAGAGAAGTCTTAAACTCCAACAAAATACCCAGGAAAAAAAGAATGAATAGCTAGGGGATTTGAGACCCGATTTAAATATTTTCACATCTAAAATAAAGCATCTTAAGCCAAGAACAGTTGAACCATCTATGGATATGATATTCCTAGGAACAGGTATATTAAAGGAGGGTTAGATTAAAGGAAACATAACTAACATTTAATTTATTCTCTTCCAGAATTTCCTGAGCCCATACATAGTAACGCTGAATTGTGAGCCAGGCAATAAAGGGCTCCTTTTGCAAAGTTTTCTGCAGTGAGGATGCAGGTGCTCATTATCTCTGAAATTGCTTTATGGACCTGAATTTGAATTTCCTACTAATTTGGCTTTCTTTAAACATGAATAATTTGAATCAAAGCAATAGTAGGAAAGGTGGGGTTGTTTTACCAAGGCTTGCAATTCAGTGAGGTTAATGACAGTGGTGCTGCTTTGTTCAAGAAATGAATTTGCCCTTAAGTTAGAATAAGAATTTTTCTAAAGAGATGCTTCAAAAAACATGGGAACCTTTACCTCCTATCAGTCATTGGCACTTGTTACAGAGGAACTGATGATCTTTAAAACGCTTATTAGCTTAACATCCATATCAGGTAAGGATATACTGACTACATTTTAGAGGGGATAAAATGGATACAGATTCTTAAAACTGTTTAGGTAGATAACCTCAAAGTAATCTATAGCATCTGGATAACTTTTGAAGGCCTGGGTTTGTGTGATTTAACCAAGGTAAATAGGAAATGTGTGAAATAATAGAAATCCAAATTTGAGTCTCAGGCCAACACTCTGGGCAATGGACCATCCTTGCTCTGCAGAACTTGAATGGCTATTGAGTAACATGCTTCTGTGTGTGAAGATGACATTCTGATGCCACCAGTGTCACTAAGAAATACTTTTTTCACACTTGCCTCTGAAGTATTTATTTAGTAAACAATAGAAATATTTTTAACAGCATAACTAGAATTTCTTGCAGTAGTTGTGAAGAATGATTTTTTTTTTTAATTCCATCTGTAAAAGAGGCTATGTCAATATGGGCTTAGAAGCAAGGAGGCATCTAAGAAAATATAATGCAACTATTTAAAAATGTAGCTGTCCCCATCTTGCCAAAGGAAGGGTTAAAATAGCTTGACTAGCATATACAGAATCAAAGTATGTAACACAATAAAGAATAACCAAGTCATGTCATTCCTTTTAGTGGTAATAACAGGTAATGAAGTCTTGGTCTATGTCATTCAATATTCATCTGCCTGCTGTGCAGTGTGCAACACCTAAAATTAATACCAAAAAAGGAGATAAGCTATGAAAAGTTAAAGTAACTGGTATAAAAACTAGTAGGAAGTTGTACCAAACTTTTGTAGGATGAAGTTTATTGGTAGCTACTTTCTACACATGTGTACCCTTCTGCAACTTTATATACTGACTACCAGACTGAATGGTCTAAAAAATGTAGTTTGGTTCATGTGTCTGCAAGTGAGAATGAAAGAAAAACCACTGAAAAAATCAGAATATTATGAATGCCTCTTTGTAGAGTCTGTAATGGAATATATGTCTAACTTTGTCAAAATTATACATCAGTAAAATCCTTGTTAGCATTGAAATTGTGCCAGTAGTGCGACTTATACAGGAGGTCCAGTGAGTGATCATTTGCTCCTCAGATATGCTTACTGGATTAGCATGGAAAGTGCTGTATAGTTTGATTTTGATACATTTAGAATTTTCTTTAGCAATATTTTAAATGAAACATTGGCACCACTAATAAGAAACCCACACAATTGTTACAAAAAGCCTATAACTAAAGAAAATGCAAAGTGAGGAAAAGCTAGATTTCACGCACTGGAGAACAGAACAATAATAAGCTGCTTCAGAGAGAAGACTGAATTAATGAGAAATGCAGCCCTGAAAAAATGCATTTACTTTGTAAGGAGGTAATTCTTGTATATGGCATTTAGCCTCCAGTTCAACACAAAATAGAAAAGCACACAGCTAACTTTCCCGTCGTGAGTTGCTGTGTTAGTTTCTGTGGGGCTTCACCCATTACGGATGTGGTTTGGTACTCCAAAATGAAGTCCTATATGGGACATTTATGTGCTCTTCCCTGATCTAGTTCTAGTGTTTGCAAGTAGAAATACGTGATATTAAAAGTTAGGTAAAACTGCTATTGCCCAATTGAGCAGGACAAACATAGTGATCCCTTTTTTTGTCATAGATTTGCATTTCACATAGATACTCGTGCAGTTCAGTGTAAGTTCCAGAGCTGGTCTTATTGTACATATAATGGTAAATGGTATGGTAACAGAGAGGATGAGTTTAATCTGCCCTGAAAATAGAGAAAGCTCCTAAGATACCACTAAACTGATAGATACTGTGTTTTTTATTTGATGTATGGTCTTTTACCGTTTCTCCCCAAATCTGCAATCACCAGCAGTTTTCTTGCACAACAGCTACAGATTTACTTCTCCCCATATCATAAACTTCAACAGGCAAATAGTATGTTGTGCTTCTAATAAATGTGCATGACCATTCTGCTAACAGCCTTATATGCAGTTGACACCGAGAAGTCCCTGTTCCCTTACCAAAGAATTGTCATAAGTGGCACGGTCTTGCCTTAAGGGACATAGGATATGTTTGTGTCTCCCCTTTTGAGCTGATTAATATAATCTTCCTCTCTGAATTTGGAAAGCTGGAATAGGCTCACTTTGTCATTTCCTGCTTTATCCATCTGTATTCTCACTGACATTTATGAATATAGGTATCCAAAACAGTTTAACAAGCTGCATCACTAAGGGAAATTGTTTCCTGTGCATCCAGTCACTTTTGATTGGAAACATCCCCTTTTTACCATTTGTGTTTTACTGTTGCATCTTGCTGAATGTTTGGCTGTTAGGAAACTTCATGAAAACAGCTAGCTCAACACGCTGGGATCAGCTGCTGAATTAAGGAAAATGCACACGGCAGAATTCCCAGTGCTGTACTGGCATTTTGTCTGATCTTAGATTCAGCAGCAGATCTTGTGCTTTAGTCTTAAAGCTTTTGCAAGGTATTTCAAAGGCCATCCTTCAGCAATCTGCTGTAATAGCTGTGATAAACACAAATAAGGACCTTTGTAGAACAACTACTACAACAGATGAAGAGGCAAAGTCTAAAATCCTGCAGTAGACTTCAAGCATAATTAAAGACAGAATTTCTTCACAACATAATGTTTTGTTCAAGTTACTTCTCACTGAAAACATTCAGATTATCCTGAGAAATGACCTAAAGTATAGAGAAGGCCAGCTATCGTGGTTTAACCCGACTGGCAACTCAGCACCACGCAGCCGCTCGCTCACTCCCCCCTCCCTCAGTGGGACGGGGGAGAGAAT
>NW_009258754.1:3872806-3873033 GCF_000687185.1 Egretta garzetta | reverse complement strand
AACAAGTACAGCAAAGGAGGGAGCATGGTGCAGATTGGATAAACTAAGATCAAGAACAAATGAATCAAATCGTGACCCACAACTGTTTAACAGATATAAACTCCTTAATATTCTCTGGATAGTCTGTCATTATCTCAAGCCCTTCGAGCCCCACGTTGGGCGCCAAAAAGGACTGTCGTGGTTTAACCCGGCTGGCAACTCAGCACCACGCAGCCGCTCGCTCACTC
>NW_009258754.1:3871587-3872785 GCF_000687185.1 Egretta garzetta | reverse complement strand
AAATAATAATAATAGTAATAATGAGAATGATAACAGAATATACAAAACGAATGATGCACAATGCAATTGCTCACCACCCACCGACCGATGCCCAGCCCGTCCCGAGCCGCGAGCAGTCCCCGAGCCGTGATCGCTCTGCCCGCGACCGACCGACCGAACTAACTAACTAACACCCCCCCGAGCATGACGTTATATTGTACTTGAGTAGTCTGAGCACTACTTGGCAACAGCTGAAAACATCAGTGTGTTATCAACATTCTTCTGGTACTAAATCCAAAACACAGCACTATGCTAGCTACTACGAAGAAAATTAACTCTATCCCAGCTGAAACCAGGACACCAGCATATGCTGACCTGTGCTTTTTAACAATATATGTGAAATTAAAATACCAAGAGTATTTGAAGATATTAGATTCCTATAAAGATAGATGTAAAAATTACCTATCTTAATTCTAAGACAATGACCGTGTTTCTCCATTCTGAATTTTGGAGGTATTATTAGAACAAGTTCTTTTTCAAAAGTGGGAAGTAATACTCTGGCCTATTCTGGTCCATGAGGACTAATATTACTGCTTGTTGCGCATGAAGAGGAAGGACTTTTAATAAAGCCTTTGACACAGTTTCCACAGCATTCTCCTGGAGAAACTGGCTGCTCATGGCTTGGATGGGTGTATTCTTTGCTGGGTAAAAAACTGGCGGGAGGGCGGGGCCCAAAGAGTTGTGCATGGAGTTAAATCCAGTTGGCAGCCGGTCACAAGTGGTGTTCACCAGACCTCAGTGCTGGGTCCAGTTCTGTTTAATATTGTTTTCGATGAACTGGATGAGGGGATTGAGTGCACCCTCAGCAAGTTTGCAGATGACACCAAGTTGGGTGGGACTGTTGATCTGCTTGAGGGGAGGAAGGTGCTGCAGAGGGACCTGGACAGGCTGGATCAATGGGCCAAGGCCAATCATATGAGGTTCAACAAGGCCAAGTACTGGTTCCTGCACTTGGGTCACAGCAACCCCATGGAATGCTACAGGCTTGGGGATGAGTGGCTGGAAAGCTGCCTGACAGAGAGGGATCTGGGGGTGTTGGTCTACAGCTGGCTGAATACGAGCCAGCAGTGTGCCCAGGTGGCCAAGAAGGCCAATGGCATCCTGGCTTGTATCAGGAATAGTGTGGCCAGCAGGAGGAGGGAAACGATGGGGCCCCGGA
>NW_009258754.1:3823980-3871426 GCF_000687185.1 Egretta garzetta | reverse complement strand
TTCCCTAAGTAAACAAGCAACAGGACAAGAGGAAATGGCCTCAAATTGTGCCAGGGGAGGTTTAGATGAGATATTAGAAAAAATTTCTTCACCAGAGGGGTTGTCAAGCACTGGAATGGGCTGCCCAGGGAAGCAGTGGAGTCCCTGTGCCTGGAGGTATTTAAAAGCCATGTAGATGTGGTGCTTAGGGATGTGGTTTAGTTGTGGAGTTGGCAGTGCTAGGTTAATGGTTGGACTGGATGATCTTAAAGGTCCTTTCCAACCTAAACAATTCTATGATTCTATGACTTCACATCTGTAAAATATTGTCTTCTTCACATAAGAGTTTAAGATTCAACTTGGCTTTTTGGACATTTCTTAAGATATTTTCTATGATACACATCAGTGTGCCTACCCCTGTCTCCCTTAGCGTTGTGCTCTGAGACTGAATTCCTTCTGTACAGAAGAGATAAAAAAGCAGCAAACAAGGCAGTCTCACAAACACATAATGAGCTGCCCTACAAAAGTGAACAGCCCACATTGGAAAATACAAGAAATGTTCCAGCTATACTCCAGAAAATGAAACACAAAAATGTGGCAAATGTCATGCTCACTGTATGTTGTTTTCAGTTCCATAATACAGTTGAGGAACTTTTATTTTGGTGGCATCAGCTTTGCTCCTCTTTGATATGGAGGAGCCAGAATCCTTGCTGTTCATTGAGCTAAGCATGGCTTATGGCTGATTTGCTCTGCCACAGTGGCTCAGACCACTGGAATATGTCAGCAAATCTGATCTTTCATGTCTCTTAGGTCAGAATGAATCTGGCATAATCTCACCTATATGAAGTTGTCCTGGCACAACTGAAATCAGAAGCTGTTATTTCTTTGGCTATTGATTGGTTTTCATTAATATTGACTGTACAGAGCTATCTGTACAGCTTCGGCTTTTTTAGGGGAATAGTAAGTATTAACAATAAGTTGTATAGTTTTGTGTCACAACTCTTACAGATATTAAAATACTGCTAAATCAAAACCTACAGCATTTAGATTTTAAAAGGTTAAATTAATTTCACTCAAACAGGTTATGCGTCTGGAAGTAAAATTCGTTTCCAAATCAGGTGCTGCTTCCAGCCTCCATAGCTGCTGCAGCACACCCTGCTGCCCACGCTTGCTCTGTGGCCCTGTTCTTGCCTGTCCTTCCACCCCATCTCATCACTCTCGTGTGTGCAGATCACAAGGCCAGCACAACCGCTGTCTCTTCCATCCTTGCTGTGTAGAAGCCCCGGCTTTAATTTGCACTTTGTATGTGCCACCTGTTCTACGCCAAGAAGAATTTTTGTCTCTGAACAGCTGGCGGTAGAGAACAGAGTTCCACTTAATGTGAGATCAGGCATTCGTTTGCTGCTTTTCACTATGTTGTGTCAAAATACTTTAAATGAAACAGGTCCCTAGGAATAGGGTATTTCTTCAGGCCTTCTGGTTAGCTTGGTTAGCTAAACCCTAGAGGAAGAGGGGTATGCTGCAAGCAGAAATATGAGCTGTACAAGGTATGGCAGGTGGAATGGCAGAACATTTATTTTGTGGTGATGGATGATTGGTGTCTCAGATTCAGATCTGCTTTTAGGTTATATTAGGAATTATCTTTGCATTCCATGTTTCACCCACATTATGAAATCTGACATTGCTTTCTATCTTTCCTTTAAAATATTATGTGTGCTGGTCTTTCAGTAGTATAATTTTCTTTAATTATAACATTAAAATTCGATTTTTATATGATGCTATTCATTATTTAATGCTTTTACATAATGATGAGATAAGAAACATATTACCAAAGAGACTGGAATGCTGAGCTCTAACAGCTACTCATATAATAAAGCTAGGGCTGGGTAGGATGGTGGAGTACTTGAGAGCTTAAGTTACACATCCTAAAGAGGCTAAAGTCATGTGTCAGGGTCCTAGTCCCCACCAGATCTGAGGGACTGCAGTGGAGTTGACTATGAAATTCTCATTCCTGAAGGCAGGGAAACGTGTCCCTGTTGCTATTCCTACTGGAGCTCAAACACCTACAGAACACAAGGGAAATTTCCTTTCTTTGAGAACTGGACGAGAAAAATTATTCTACTCTGAGACAATGCAAGAAGTGAAGTTCCACACAGAAGACATACTCAAGTTAGAAATGGAAATGAAGGTCCTTAGCCATGAAATAGTCTCTGGAGCTATAACAAACCCAGAAATAGATGCTTTTATTTTTATATCACTAAGTAACTCATGCCTCATGTTCCTCTTGATAATTGTCGAGGATTTCTGTAACTCCTGTTTCCTCTGACAGAAAAAAGTTGAAGACCAGATGGGACTGATGGATGCCATCCTCCAAATCTCACAGTATAATTCAGCAATAGGGACTAAATAGTGATAGCCCATAAATAGGTGGTTTGCATCAACTGGAAAACAGTGATTTCACAATATCAATCTTTGCTGGATAACACTTAAAAAGTAATCCATTTGCACTTTTTTTTTTAAATATGAAAGTGGAGGAAAATAATAGAAAAAGCAGGCAGGACAGATCATTGAATTTCATGTAGCTGCATTTAATAACAGTGAGTAAGAGAGACTTTGAATCACTGTTTGATTACAGTTGTCATCTCTATTCCCTGAGTGTGGGGCACAGCAGGATGAGTCCAGCCCCAGATTTTAGGGACTCTAAGGATCTTAAGGGGACTTTTCCACTGTCCAGCAGTATTTATTTCAACTTCTCATGCTCTCCTGACTTGGAATTCTCCCCAAAATATACAGGATTTCATCTTGTTTTCCCCTCACCTCAAGAAAATCCCCACTTTTTTCCCCATTTGAAGAAATCTTAAAGAAAGCACAAATGAAGCAAAGCTAGACATCCATAACAATAAAAACGTCTAGAAGAAAGTCTACTGCAAACTTTGCCTTTTGTGTATTAATTCGAAAAGCAGAGAATTTCTTTCATGACTAATTGCTTCAATTTATCTAATTTTTGTTATAAGGGAGTTTCAGAATGAGGGAATTTGGTTTTCATGTGAGGGAGTGAAATAATGAAATCAGAAATGCAGCTTGAAGTTCAGGTCAACCAAACACTGCCTTATTATTGAAGTGTTGAAACTACCTTATATACACCAGGAGAGGGAGCCCAGCAAGTAGAGCCAAAGTTAACCTGCCTCTCAACATCGTACAGAGGACTACAGAATTAAAAATTCTATTTTCTGTGTATATC
Organism: Egretta garzetta; assembly: GCF_000687185.1. Taxonomy (NCBI): domain Eukaryota; kingdom Metazoa; phylum Chordata; class Aves; order Pelecaniformes; family Ardeidae; genus Egretta; species Egretta garzetta. The sequence continues at coordinate 3,868,206 of NW_009258754.1, read as the reverse complement.
AGTACATGTACAGCATGAAAGCGGTAGCAAGATGTTTCTTTTTGGTGTTCTATATTAGTTTATGTTAGTGACCTGATCAGAAAGGATAATTTTCTTATTTCAGATTTGAGTTCCCATAAAGACCCGAGACAACAATCTGTTCTAATGCTACAGAGGCTTTACAGGAGAAGGGTGTGCTCTGCATGGATTTGTAGGCCTTCCCCTGGCACAATCATATTTCATTGTTTTGATCAAGTCACCACTTTACAGGGTACACATGGCATGATTCTCTAACTGGAAATATGTCAGACAGGGCTAAAGGATCTGTGACTTGTGTGTTCATAAAGGTCAAATTTTTCTCATTAGAGAGGAGATGGATGTTTTCAAAACTCCTCACTGGAAAGGTTTGCTTGTTCCAGGTGCTTCTGGAGCGGTCCTTCTTGCAACTAATGGATATAACTGTGCTTCCTGGTAGGAATACTAGCTTCTCCCCCTTCCCTACCACCCCAACCTGAAGTGCAATCTGTTAAATTTTAATTTGGAAGTGCTTTCAGATTTCAAATTTTGCTGTGTATGTTTGCCCATTTGGTCCTAGAACAGCTTATCTGAACCAGTTTGGAAAGTGCTAGATATGTTGGTAAAACATTTTAAAGCTTTTTAAGATTTCTATTTCTTTAATTTAGTAAAAGCTGGGGGGATTATATGAAACAGCAGCATGACAGGTCTTATGCTCATAATGTACACTCTCAAATTGCTAGTAGATATGTGTTATAATTTCCAGAGAAATAAAATAAATAGTGACTAGAACCTGCACCACAAATTAAGTCTCTAAAAGCCTTGCTTTAAAGTTTCTTGCCTTTGAGCCTATGAGAAGTATAGCTTCTGTTGGGTTCAGATACAGCCGTAGGGGAAGCTTTTTGTTATAATATCACCAGCCTGAATAGATTATTTTTATAGATTAAGCTGTGTTATTTAGGCAGATGAAAAATGAGTGGAAGTGATGGTGGAAACAAAAGTGCTGTTAAATCCTTCAAATGATGCAGCATATTTAACATTAATTCCTTGAGGAAATAATCTATTTACACTTTACATGAATGTTTATTTAAAAAGAACTAGTGTCCTTGTGCCTCATGGCTGTCTTTGTGTTGTGTTGTATAGCTGTATTTTGTGTTGTCTCCTACTATGTGTATTAAGGGGACAGAGATGTCACACAAATGTTTGTGTTAGCTAGGTTGTTTGTTAAACCTGTCAGCATCCAGGTAAATTTTTTTTGCATGCAGGGAACAATAGAATAACTGCAAACTAGATAAATCTATTTTTTTAGCTTCCTTTCAGACAACTACAGTTCTAAGGATTGTAATTTCTTTGGAGGCAGAACAAAAAAGCATTGGATGTTAATACAGGGAATTGAAAGTGAGAAGGTGTGAAAGTCAGCATGTACAGTTTCACATTATGCTTAAAACAGCTATTGAAAGGGTGTAGCTCAGTTTCCCTTCAGGTCTAGTGATTGTGTGATCGCTTGGTGAGGTTGATCACTTAGCTGCTCTTAAGGAAAAATAATGGGGAATGAATGATTTCCATCAGATCAATGAAATTATGTGATTCACTAAACCCTGACTGCCCATTTATGAGACCAGGGCAAGGAAGGAAATGGGAGGCTGCAGATGGCAATATGTGCATGGAAGGCTGTAGGGGTGGAAATGGACAGCTATTTTGGCAATTGGCTTGCAATATGAAACTATGCCTTCAGTGGAGGGAGTCTTGAAGGAAATGAAGCTGCAGGATTTTGTGTTCTTTCACTCTGAATTCAAATAAAGTAGGAAAAACGGTTAGAGAAGAGAGATGGAGAAAATACAGGGACACTGATTTTTTTGAAGAATCATATACAGAGCAGTAGGGGAAAAGATTTCTAGAAGATAAGACTTGAGTGGAAGAAGTGATAATCAGTCTGTAGCTCCTGTATTTGCTCTACCTAGATGACTGAGAGCTTTCCAGTCACATAATGCAGCTGCAACTGCCCAGTTTCTACATCTAGAGCACAAGCATATTTGGCCTTTAGGTCAATCCAAAACATTCTCGAGAGTATTGAGAAAACTGAGGTTAAGAAATGCATATAGCTGTGGTTTTCTTTCATGCATGTGCATACATTTCTTTAATGTAGAAGGGATCATCTCTAGACTTTAAAAAAGAAAAATCTGTTTCCACTATTTCATGTTTCAAAAATGTGAATGTAAACAATGCCTCTCACGTGCGCACTGGTAAGTGTAAGCCTCCGGAATGGGAGTGCCTGTAGGCTCCTTGGGCTGCTAACTAATGTAAACAATGCCTCTCACGTGCGCACTGGTAGTGCCTGTAGGCTCCTTGGGCTGCTAACCTTTGAGTCCGGTTCCTGTGAAGGTGTAACTGGTAAGAAGCCCATACCAAGGAAATTTTGGAGAGGTTAAGAAAAGAATCGCTACCGTAGTCAACCCAAGTAAACCTAATAGTTAAGAATTCAGCTTGTAATACTCAGAACACAAGTATTTTGCAGGGTCAGCAGGAGGAAGCTTAATCAGACTTGTGACATTGTCCTATCCCTTATCAGACCTTTGGCTTGCTGTGCAGACTGGCATATGGTACGGAGAGGGCAGAGCCCACCTTAGCTCTCTGTCTGTCTTAAAGTTTTCATTGCTACCCATCTAACTGTGGCAACAATAAGATGCTGCTGTGTCAATCTATAGATCCTCCCTTCCCTCTTTTTGGGGTAAATTCAGGTAGAATTACAGGGACAAGGATATACGAGGTACAAAGGAAAGAATATCTTTGCTTTTTTAGCGGTCAGTCTTGCCTATCTGTGCAAGGATATGAAATAATGTCACTAGATTACTGAGAGAGCATGTTGCCACCTTATTTTGTAGATCCAAAGTACTCAAAAGTTCAGATACTCAAAGCAAATTTATGACATACTGTTTTCTATGTCTCAATGACTGTTCTCTCTGCCCATCTTTGACTTGCGTCATACTATACAGAAAACACAAATCATGTCACTCTTAAAATTTTTAGGCAGAGATTACATTTGGATAGATGGAAAGACCTGGACAGTACTGAGGTTGATGTGGTATTGGAAGCTGCATCAAGGAGACAAAGGAGATATTTGTGCCTGAATGAGTTTGAATGAAAATGAAAAGAACAACATGATTTTGGGTGCAACTGGAATAGTAATTGATACTCCCCCCTCCTTCTAGATGCCTATGGCAGGGGCTTTAGGCACTTGTGGCTATACTATGGTGAACAGATCCTATGCTAACTTCCCTAGGTTATGCACAGCTCAATAGAAGTTTCTTTGGCCTTCATGGACTGTATTGCACTGCTTTGAGGCTTAAGAATCAGGGAAATGTGTGCCTTTTCCTGTCATAACAGATGTCTTTATTCTCCCCTTTACTTCATTATGGCATATATCACTACCTCTTGCCTAAGTATTTTGATGTCTAACAGTGAGTAAATTCTATTCCTGAAGAATATTCTCTTGTATTTTCATTATATACAATAATTGAAATTAAAGGTTTCCTTTGAAATGAACATTTTTTTGTCAAGCATTAGGGAAGAGAAGGAGATCTGTGTTCTTCCTGGCTTTGTACAATATTTCACAACATCTATTTAAGGACAAAGGAGAGGAAAGAGAAACTTCTTATTGCTGTCAAGGGCTATTGCTTATCTTCTGAGTACAATGTTAGTCTTTGTATATGCATAAATGATAACCATCATGTAAATAACCGAGGCGAGGCAAGGCATGCTGAATAACTTTGCAGAACATGTGTTACTTCTTGTTTTGTTAGGGCAATTCTGATGCATGCTTTTAAAAATATAAGTGATGAAAAACTAAAAGAAAATACATAGAGAAGGGGAGCCTGGCCTTATTAAGGTATCTCTGATGTCTGTGATATCTCTGATTACCCTTACTACATGTGGGAATACAGACAAATTAAACATGTCATCATTAAGATTAATTCATTCTCTTGAGTCCACTCTGTGTCTTCCAATCTTTTTCTCAAAGGATACTACCTCTATCAGTACACATTGGCTTTGAATTGGTCATTGGCTCAATTTTACCTTTTAAGTGTATCAAGGCCAGTTAATAATGAATAGGCCGAAATCAAGAAGTAATTCTAGTCTTCCCATCTTTCAAAAATATCTCTTCCTCCTCACTTACCTATCTGTATGCTTAATGCTTCAAGCTGACGATGACAGGAATTTAAATAACTCGAACTCTGCTATTATTATGCTGTTCCAACCCCAACTTAAATGGTGCTACTGTGTTTCTTGCTGAGTTAGGTTCTCTTGAAAGAGTTAGGGTAGTGTTCTTTTGAATGCCAAATCAATACCAATAACCTGTTGAGCTCTTGAGCTCATGCAGGCTATGACAAAATCTGTTTTATTCTTGGTGACTTGTTCTTAACAATCCGTAGTTCATAAAGAAGCTCTGGCCTGAGCCTGTAGAATTTTTTCCCTGATAGAAACTACTCATTATGTGTTTTATAGTGGTTAGACTTTCCCATGTAGCCCTGGATATTATAGTGCCTACAGAAAGTGATTGCACTTTAAGTTTAGCAGAGGAAGATGTGGTGGTTGTTCCTTTCAAGTCACTTTAACACAGAACACTTCCTACAACAAAGTCATGTTTCCATTGTTGAGAAAACTGTTATGTCTAGCTATGTGTAGTGTCAGTTAAATATGCTGGAAGAAAGGCAAAAAAATTACTCAAGAAAAAAATTGAATGGTATTCAAAAACTCAAAGTAAGTGGGGCCCTGTTGTTCATTAGAAAATAATTTGGATAATAAAACTTTACCACAATATGTATGATTGTATAAAAATAAATCCTAACAAAGCCTATTTGAGTGATCTTAGAAACATTTCCATGGTGTTTCTGCGGTTTCCAGAATGTCTGCAGGCAAATCTTTGTGAGGATGAATAGAAATTATAAGATGGTTTTTGTAAAAGTGCGAAAGTCTGTTCACCATACAGTTACTCCAGATTTGTGCTACTGTAGCACTATTGTTTCTGAAGCTTAATACACTGTTTTGTACTAAGAATGGTCCTAGTCTTTTTGGCATCTCAGTAAGAAAGGCATGGTCATTCATGGATTGTTAACTGATTCACTGTGTAAGCAATAAAAATAGTAGAAAAGATGATTGCAATTGTACGTCCCTTCTCATACCAGAAACCCTGGTGTATATAGCATTAGATGAGACCCTTCACGTTGATCATGGCACGCTGCACGGATCCTGTCTGTGGTGAGGTTCACCAGCCTCACTGTTCTTCACATCTTTAGACAATTCTTCCAAGTGAACGAAGCTATCAATCTTTTACCCTTACAATACTGAACTTTCTGGTACACCGAAGTTCAGTGAGATCATTATGCTCTTACACATCTCCATAGGAACAAGTTCTTACAAGCAGTATGCAGGTGGTATTGTTAAGGCAGTACGTACTGATCTCACGGAATGTGCTTGGGTCTTTACAATCAAGGACTGTGATTAAACCTCTGCCTAGATTCTGCCTGAAATCACTATCTCCTTGTTTCAATGTCTTCTGCGGTATCCCACTAGATATACTGATATTATATGCAGAGAATAACAAACATGATGATACATTCACAAAAGTAAAAATTGTCTAAGCAGTGCATAAACTCATGAGTTTGACCTCAGTGATATGCAAAGACTCTAGGTTTTGAATGAAGGAATAATCAAGGTTTCAGAGGTAAATGGAAATGGAATAACATGCAATATAGTTTCATTAAGTGCAGGTTTTATCAGACCAATTTAATATCTTGATAAGATAGCTGTCTTCTTAAACAAGGGTAATGCAATGAACCTAATCTGTCTAAATTTAAACTAAGTATTTGATATAGTTCCCCAAGGGAAATTATTATTAAGGAATGAGAAAATGGTGATTAATTCAAAAACTGTGAGGTGGATAAAAAGCTTGCTAAAGTAGAAGCTTCAGTGAATTATATTGAAGGGAAAGTTACCGGACTAGAGAGAAGTTACTAGTGCTGTTTCTGAAGGTTTGGTCTGGAGAGCAATCCTGTCTAACATTTCAATTAGTGACCTTGTTACAAGAATGAGGTGGGTGCAATTATAAAATTTGTGGCTGACACAAAGTCAGAAAGTATTACCAATTTTGGAGGGGGACTGGGTCATAATTTAGGAAGGATTAGATGGATTTAGGAGAAAAATTCTTTGAGTTACGATCTAGACTTCCTCCAATACTGGCAATACTTTCTCATTTTGTCATCCACAAATTTTATATGGCCTTGTAGACTTGACTAATGGAAATGGAATGAAGTTTAATTGTACGAAGTCAAACACATAGAGACTAATTACAATAACTTTTCCTATGAGATGGAACCTTATCATTTGAAGTTGGCTGTTTCACAGGTTGTGATATGCTAGAGATGGATGATGAGAGTATGTGCCTGGTTACAAGTACCATACTAAGGGTCTAGAGTTGATGAACTGAACCTCCATCTAATCTGATATGTCAACAGACCATCAAGAAAAAATTGACTAAAAAGTCTTTTCTGTGATGGACAACAGTTACAAACTGAAAACTAAACCTACTTTTTCTTTAGCAGGACTGCAGCTGGAGCTCGTTAGTTCAAAGAGTACCTTATTCTGAATATTCTAATTGGGAAGCACAAATAAGCTGCAGTGCAATTATGCTGTTACTGAGACTCATCATAAATCGTTTCAACTTTCCTTTCTGTGGCTGACATTGTCAGGGTGTTTTGGGACGTATGTGTCCATTTCTTTTTTGTACGTATGAGCTGGTTGGTGGCTGAGAGGTTACCCTCATAATCAAGAGGTTACTAGAAGATTTTCTTGGGGAATAAAAGTTAATGTTTTCTTGTTGTCAACAGTGGTTTGTCATAGTTGCTGGCCTCAATAGGTGAGCTGTCTATGTTTTCACTCATTAGGGAAAAATGCAGCTAAATCAGCAGTTCAGTTTTGAGGTCTTATTTCAAGATAATGTTAGAGAGAAGACTGCTTTTAAAAAGTAAAATTTCCTTTCAATAATGATCTCCCGGTGTTATTTGTGGCTGGTTAGTTTTTTCTTAAACAAGTGCCAGTGTGAAGATTAGGTTACTCTATTAGAAAAGCCTGTATGTTGCTAAGAAAGAATGTTAGCTGACACATCTCACATTCCCTTTTAGTCATGGTAAGATGTAGGATTTGAGTGAGGGAGATACAATAATATGAGGCTGGTTATTTTGAGGCAGACCCAGACTCACAGATATCAATGAGAATTTTGCTGATTTTTAAATAAGTCTTTTCAGTCTTCCAGAACACTGGAAACCCATGTTTACCCAAGGAAAAGGAACACAAGATCTCTTGTACTTAATCTGATAGCTCATCGAAGGTATGAAATCTGTTGATTTGAGAGTACTTGGAATGATGTAGAATGAATTTTGAAAATTAAGCACACAGTGAATCAGTCACAAATTGTTTGTTTCTCAGGTCAATAACATTCATAATACTGCTTGGAACAGCTTTAAAACTGCTATTGCTATGATGATTTTTTGCCTGTCTCCTGTATTTTTATAGGTGTCTAAAATCCCATTGTTTATGTCTTACTAAAAAATTCTCTGCTGATGTTTATTGCTCAGTATTTTGTATTGTGAAGTTTTTGTGCTTACAGTAAGGCCACAGACAGACACTGGCCAGCTTGTGTTCTAGAAAGGGTTGAGCGTAGAAAAGGTCAAATTGCAATGAAGTCTGCCAGTAAATGATCTACCTAAAAACCACAAGCATATACTATCAAATTATTTTGAAAGTACACAGCATATAGCTAGGAAATCACTGTCTATATAATCCTCACAAAATTGTCACTGCATTCTAAGTTTACTGCCAAACATTAACAATAAATCCCCAGGAGCCCTGATAAAGCTAGAAAGTCAAACACCAAGGAATTAGAAAATGCCACACCTAAGTAAAATCTGGGTGTATATAAACTGAGGTGTTTCTAAAAGTAAAAAAAATTATTAGGTGTACACAGTTTTCCATGGGAAGAGGCTCAGGCTTGGTACCAGAAATGCTGCCTTGCTGAATTTCATTCTGTGCTCCAAATAACTGCACTGTTCAGGATCTTCCAAAAGAAAGCTTACAAGCAAATAAAAATACTGTAAATTTTCCAGAATATGTTCCTAGAAATGGCAAGACCATGTTTTATTTGACCTACAAAGGAAAACCTCCCAAAACCCAAAGAAAATTAAGATACGGAAAACTTGACTCTATATGCTTAACCTTTCAGAACACACTGGAAATCAGAATATAATGAAAAGGACTAAGTAATCTCTGACAAAGTTCTCAAACATGTATAATGGTATAATACAGGCCATTACTACTGCTGAAAGCATTGTATTGGGCACTACTATAAATGCTAACTGGTTACATAAAGGTTTTTATAAAGTTCTGAATTAGACCATTATCTGAATGTACATAATAAGGAGAAGGTATTCGATAGGGTATATTGCATTTCTACATAATAAATTTTTATCCATTGCATCTTCATACATTATATTAACAAATGTAAGATATCTCAAAGCTTTTTGAGATATCTAGTCAGGTTATAGCCTGGTAAATCATTCATGCAAGCTATTCCACTGACCTGAACGGAGCTATTTCAATGAGAAACTGCTCATCAGGGTCAATAATGTGATCACAGTATGGCTCATAAATTACAAGGATTTTGATATTGCTGGGGTAGTTAATTAAGATTAGAAATGCAAATTTTAATAGCGAGCATAACTGGAATTATGCAGTAGTGAAGTACATTTTGGATTTGTGTTTAATCTCTTTCATCAGAAGAACAGAGAAAGCAGGGTTTTGTAGCAATACCATCTAGGAATGATTACGGAATATTGGTGACTTTGAACAACTGCGTTAGACCACATCCAAGGAATTTCTGAAACTTTGAGAAGCTGAAACATAGCTCTTAAGTAAGGGGACAAAATGCACTGCAACCTATCCAGGGATATTCCAGCCAGAAGGGGAACTGATTTCTAAAGGTAAGGCTGCCTTAAAGAAAACTTGGCACTAGAAACAAGCCCCCTCCTGCTTTGTTAGAGTTCCTGCTCCTGCTGCAGACACTGAGAGTCTCAGGCGCAGCGACTGTCAAACTCCCTTTGTGCAAGTGCCAAAACATTTTTTTCCCCCATCTATTCTGAGGAGACAGAAGCAGGAGTACCAAAACTCAGCCTGTTTTGTGCCCAGCAAGAGAAATTTGTGGGCCTTTTCCCAGTATTCATCTGTCTCTAAGTACTGAACTTGTTTAGAGCACAGGACATAAGTGGCACAACAGTCATACCCAAGAGAAATCAATTGGTTTTTAATGTCCGGTTGTGTTTCACACATTAAACCCACTTATAGTTTGGGTCTGAAAGATCTGTTACTGTATTTTTATTTTCTAACCTATTATTCTGTGTTCCTTTATTTCTTTGTTTCTATAGTTCTGTATTCTATTTCTATATTGTTTCTCTATCACTAGGAGACAAAATAAAAATACTACGTTAATGGATTAATATATCAAAATATGGGAACGTCTAGGAATATATAATTATATATTATTATATAATTATTAATTTTCTCTGGCTTTTATGATTTAATTCCTTTGGGATCATAAATAATAGCAATACAGAGCCCTGATCAGAGTTCGGGGCTAAAATGAATCCAACTTATTTACCTTCTGAGTGTGGCTAATACAGTCTAATGTGCTATTAAGGTGAAAAAGGTGTTCCATAGGAATGAGGCTCTGTATTTAGAATGTGAATATAGATGCGTGATCTACTGAGGTAGCTCTCTGCTTTTTGAGATGATCACAGATATTGCCAAATTAAAATCTTGGCATTAACAATTTGTGCTATTAACAATTTTCCTCCACTAAATACCTTCTACCTCGTACTTGGACTCTGTAAAGTATTGCTTAGAATGCTATATATGGAAAAAGAGAGTAGTATATCAAGTCTTACATCCCTTCAGACACTGGGAACCTCAAATTGTGTGAGATTAGATGGGCTTCCAACCAGGGTGCAGCACACCAGGCAGGTCCTGTATATGGAAAATTTGCCCATCAATCTGTTTTTTTTTTTTTTTAAATCTTACAGGATTTTCTTAAAAGAAAACAATTCTATTAATTGTTTCTACTGTCAAACAAGAAGGATGTTCACATGAGAACTTGTGGCACTTTTAGATGAAGGCAAGGGCACGCAGGTGGTGTAATGACTGGTACCGAGTGGGAGCTGCCTGCAGCCTCCTCCGTTACAATTAGCTGGCTAAGTTTCGCCTGCAGCCAAGGTACGTGTGCAGCACAACACAAACGTGAAGGTCAAGCTATATGTGCAGTGTAGCACAGCCCAGCCTGTGCCTCCTTGGGTTAAACTGTTAAGTGGATCTCTAACTCCTTGATTTACAATGGCCTTCTGGTTGGCATCACTACAGTGATGAATTTTGATCTTCACAGATCCTATCTCTGTACCTGGAGGGACCAATCCAATGCCTTCAGACTTAAATATATAAGAGCCTTTTATTGAAATTAGGATTACATATCTGCTGTCATGCTGGACAGTGACTTAAGTGCCTTTTTCAAATTTATTTCAGGTGGAATATATACTATTGGGCACTGTTTAAGTGTCCTCTAAATTTTAGAACATTTAAATATCTCTGTTCTTTGAATATGTATATACCTTCCCCTTTTTAGAAGGGCAGATATAGCCAAGGAAAAATACATTACCCAATTCCATAACTGCTGGTAGTTACTAGTCTGTTTAGGAATAGAACAGAGTGTGGGTCTCTTTGCTTATATATTTATATATTTTGTGGAGAAATACTATAATTGAGCTGGTAAGTTTAGTGCTGCCAATGTAATTAAAACCTTGGCCATTCTAGCTAGCCTTGAAGAAACAGTGCTTGCATTACTCTTCTACCATGCAGGAGGCTCATTGTATCCCTGTATACAGTACTGTAAAGAGGTGATAACCCCCATCTCGTAACATACTTGTAACACTTGTACTTGATGGAACTGCTGTGGAAGGAAAGACGAGCGTCACCTCGACTGACTGCAGATGAAGTAGGGTGAGACTCTCTATTTGGCTGATGTTTGTAGGAGTTTCATTCCCATAGTGCCTAACAACAGTAACAAGCTTTATCGATTTGTCCCCAGGAGAGTCTTGTGAGCTGCCTAAATTTAATTAGACTTCATAACTGGGGTTAATCAAGGCAGTTAATTTATGTGTTGAAGTAGAGGAGAACCAGCCAATCTAATTACCAGAGCCAAATAGTGACACGATAGGCAGGGGCACCAAAAGGAAATAGTTTTTCCCTAGGTTTTGGCAGCTGCTGCTGTTGTTTAAGACCGGAATAGTCTTGGTGGACTGTGACTTGTTTAATCGTTTAAAGGTAAAAATACAATTTTGCATGATTATATATTGATTGTTTTAAGCCAGTTGAGCTATTTATTTATTTTAAATGGACCTTCTTGTAGTTTTGGAGTCTATTTAGGGCTTCACCTTACGAACAATGCATTGCCTTTTCAAATCCTTCTCCCCTTCAGTTGCTAATGATGTGAGGGTACATGCAACTCACAGTTTGAAATATTTGACGGAGACACCATGGACTTGCACATCCACATTCGATTGTATGTGCCCTCAAGCTTATTTAAAATAAGCTTCTGTATTTCTGCATGGAAGTCCTGGGAATGGTGTCCTACTTGTTTAATCATGTAACTCTGACAGAATATTTCTTTATTCATATAGGTCATTCCAGAGTTTCTGTGTGAGAATAAAGAAATAGTTTGTCTCATGAAGTCTGGAAAAACTAGTAACACTTGCAGTAAACTTGCGGGGGGATGGGGGGGGTGGGGGGCGTGGAGAAAAGTATATTTATTTTCTCAAGTTACTTTGTATTATGTGTATGTCACATATGTAGTTATTCCTCTGGAACTTTGTACTGAGAATGATGCCCATTGCCTATGAACTGTCAAAATCATACATATGATTGACAACTTCAAAACAATGTATAAAATTAATTTCTCTGACACTTTGCCCCCTAATTATTAATCCAAAACTATGGCTTTATGCTGACTAATCTTGATGCACCAAAATCCTTTTGTACAAACACTGGAGAAAAATGTGCTGTATCAGCCAGTGAAAGGAAAATATGTTTCCTTTGAACAATAAAAAAAAATATCTAATTTCTCTGTATATAACTGCATGAGCACATGTGCCTGAGAACTGGAGTTAGGTAAGGTTGTTCCCATTATTACTGTTCCCATTATTGCTCCTTTCAATTCAGCATATTTTTCAGGAGGGAATGAGAAGGCACTCTGGGGCTCTAATGGATACGTGAACAGCGTTGTACTTTTGGAAATAGCAGTTCTTAATTGGATGGTTTCACACATAAAATTGCTTTGGTGTAATCTGAAATGCCTAGATGACAATTGTGTTCATCACATAGAAGTTGACATAGTTGTCAGTTTATGGGTGGGATAACAGAGAAACTACATCTCCCCTACAAAGTACAGGGCACGTGTAGTGAAGCTTCTGCTTCTGTGCACCATGTTTTGCTCAAGTTCAGTGTTATTCATCACAGTTTTCTGAGAGGACAGCTCCTAATGTTAAGAAGGGAATTAAGTCTTGTCACTAGAAATGGAAAAACTTTACTGAGTTTCATTTCACAAAGGTATAGTTCAATATAGGCACAAAATTGCACAAGTGTTTGGCCTGTAAGAATTTTGTTTTACAAATCGGTGGGAGATGACTTCCTACAAAAGTGCTACAAAATTGGCTGTCCACCATGAATGTAGCAGGAAATCAAGGAATTAAGCGATCTGGGTTCTAGGTCTGGGTCTTCTACAGACTCAGTGTGGTACTGGGCAGTCACCTCACTTCCGCTGACATCTGTAAAATGGGAAAGATTATCTGTCCTTATCTGTGAAGGACTTTGAGATGTATGTGCTTTCCAACTACAAGCTATTTTTACTGACAAATTAAAGGGCATTGGCATTGTGATGTAAGTTTTATTTCCTTATTGAATAAAATAAAATGACATCTCACTGTATGATTAAGGAATTAATCAACAAGTTAAGAACATACATTTGAAATCTATTTTATTCATTTGCATCCCACAGTAAATGCTAGATTAAGTCTAGAAGCTGAAGGCTCTTGCAGTTCTGGGAAGAGTATCACAGGTAGCAGACAGCACCCAGTTAGTTTGCTTTTGTCTCAACACAGAAGAGCTGCAGTAAAATATTAAAAGACATTGTTTCCATGGCTATTATATGTCTGACTTTCCAAATGTGTCTGGCAATCCAGGTGTTAACTGTGATGAGTACTTCTGTAATATGGACACCTGTCTGTTTTGAACTGTGCTTTTGCACAAATGCAGACCACATTGACCATTGAATAGCAATCAAAAGGAGTGAGCAGCCATCAGTTACTACTGCCCAGACCTCCTTTGAATTGGTAACCGATATTATTTTATTGAAATAAATGGCACCAGCCACTCCTCCTGTGCATCATGCTTTTTCTGTACCTGCTGCTAGTGTTACTGAATATTGTATTCTGGCAATTTTTTTTAAGCAATGCTTTCAAATACATTGATCAGACTCCTTTTTCTTGTTAAGTATGAAGCTGTTATTAAGCCTGTTGTAGAAAAATCCTGGTCGGACTGGGAGTTTTGTTTCATGTGTGACTCCTCAAAATCCAAATGGTAAAGCTATTGTGCAAAACAGATCTGTTCCATAAAAACTAAACATTTGCAAATATGTCTCTCCCTTAAGAGCTGAAAGCCTTTAACTTCATCTTTTAGCCAGCAAGAACTTGAAAGCTTGCACCATCTAATGGAAAACATCTTTCAGCCCTAATAACATAATAAAAACAAATTGGGCAATGATCACACATAAACCGGGATAGCTAGCACCCTGGGAATATGATCTCTAACAGATTGTTAAAGGTGAGGCTGTTTACTGATTTCCAAAGCAATGCTATTTTGGAAGTGACAGCTGCAGCCTCTGCAGGGGATACTGCTGGCTTCACATTCAAATGCTGGCTTTGTGGTACTTAAAAGAGGATTAGGTAGAACAAGAATAATCTCTAAACAGGCAAGAATATGTCTTTTAAATGAAATGCAAGGGTGAGCGCTGTTAGAGTTTGGACCGCACTACACTCTGTTCCTCTCTGTGTTTGCTGTTAGTTTTTTCCTTTCAAATACAGTCACAAGTATATTTTATTATTTAAAATAATCTTTGGAATACTGTTCCTTATATTGTTACAGATGTTTGCCTGCACATTTTATCTCATTTATCAAGATTTTACAAAGCTGCAACCATGGGTATGCCATGTGCATTGCAGTCAGTTTGAAAAGTGGGCCTGGTATAGTTTTTCCAACAATATTTCACCTCTACTTCAGAAGTGTAGCTAAACTGGCTAAAAGGAAATTGAAAGAAAGAGAAAAATGGGTGAACTTGAAGCAGTTTTTCCTGACAGATTAAATTTCATGGACGTTATATTCTAGGTGAGGAGAACTTATGATGGAGAATTCAAAAAAACCCTAAGGGATGACCTGCTTCATTTCTAAAGCTACTCAATTTAAAATGATTAAACAACTACCAAAGGGCTATTGACTGCAACATTGAATGTTCCAGTTTATACTCATAGGCTATCTCTTTTCTTCTTATCTTGTTTAACAGTTAGCATGAAGCTTTATTGGTCTTTTAAAAAACATGTATTTGAGTTGCTGTGATGGGAATGTGGTGTTCCTGGTGCTAAAGTATGCCACATATGTTTGGCCACATTGATTATATATCAGTCCTTCTCTCTAGTATCTGTAGATACCTGCCTGGAAAAAATTGCTTCCAAAGGGATGTTACATCACTTGATAAATAGTGAGAAATAGTTTATGTCCACCTCGTGGTTTTCTCAGCTGAAGTCTGCTTTGGAGTCAAAGGCTTTTTTTTTTTGCTTTTTTTCTTTTTGGTTTTTTTTTTTTCCTTTTTTTTTTTTTTTGTGGCAATAGGGAGCACATTGCATGTTTAAGGCAATGGAAGGGAGATAAATCATGCAAGGCAGGAAATGGACAGATTGGGGCAAAGCCCGGACATCAGAAGTGGCTTATTAAAGAGTGTAGCTGAGGCATATATTGACCTAATACACAAAGCAAGGGTATAGCTCCCTGTTAGCACTGGGCTGCAATGGTGTGGATTCTTGAATTATATGGTACGGTCACAGCAATATCTTTGCACAGCTTTTTATTTAGACTGGGGTTCTCACCAAACTTGCCTTGGCTGTATGAATGCTGAACAGGAGACTGAGGGTATCATGGCCCAATTATCAGTACTTTGTTGATTTGAGCTCAGATTTTTCTCAGCCTAAATTCCAGCTAAGTCCCTATGAATGGCTGTTCTCATGGTCTGATTCTGAGTCTTCAGAGAAGTCTGGCCAATAGGAAATTCAAGCCTCAAAGGTTTAAGAGGTATGTAGGATGGATTATCTGAGTTTCTTCTGTTTGAGTCTGCACTTCAAAATGAAATGAAATATGGAAAAAGTGGTTCCTTCCCTTTCATGCTTGTTGTTATGATTTGTAAAATAGGAGCACCTATTAGGAAAAGGCTTTGTTATGCCAGGCAGTGAAATTAAATGGGCAAGTTGACCAGTAGGAGGAACCAAATATTTCTAATTATATATATTACCCTGTCAGTGAACAGAGCAACAGAGTGTACTCGTGTCTCTTGAGTTTCAGTTTTGTACCGTAAACACATGACTTTGCCATCCTGTCAGTTCATTTCATCACACTAAGGAGCTACAACCTCTTTGAAACATTAGTGTGCAAACTGAGAATTCATGTTGATAAATCTGGTAAAAGGTTATATTTGAAGCTTTCATCTTTTTCTTCATTTGATGCCCATTGATGTGAAAAGATAGCTACTGTTATTTTATTACAGTGCTAATATTTGTATTTCCGTTATTAGAACACCTCCTGTCAGTATTTATAAGTTGGAATTTGTGAGGGTTTATAAGTTGGACATAAAATAGACTGTCCTTACTGAAATTTGGCAAAGAAATTCTTTAGCCTTGAATGCTTTGAAACGCGTGTACATTGAAAAACAACAGCAAAAAAGCCAAAATACCTCACAACTCCAGATTTTATTTTTAATTAAAAAAAAAAAATCAAGCCATATGGAGAAATTTCTGATTCCATTTCCCTGTAGCTTAGAAAGAACAAGGCAAGGTTGTTAATAAAGGCCCATTTCTAGTGGCCTTAGGAATTTGTCAGCTGTCTCAGTGATGAATCTTCCTGAAACTGAAATGATTCCACAAAGTTTGAACATTTTTTGGTGCCAGTTGGTTATACTGACAAGCTTTAGATGAAGAAAAAAAATCTTATTTTTATTCAAAGTCATATCAGTGAGTTCTGTAGAGCATTCCCTCAGTCATACTTACTGGTATAAACAAAAGTGTAGCTAAATGGCTAGATGCCGGGAGAATATTATTTGTGGTCACATCTCAAGTAATAATAGGGCAGCCTTCAGCTTTTTTAGTATTTGCATGCTATTATATATAACTTACTATGCTAGGTGAATAGTAGTTTCATAGGTTAGAAAACTGGGTCCTTGAACTTATCGTATTTGCTTCTTTAGCAGAAAAGTAATTTTTTTTTTAGCTTTTTCTTTCATCAAAATATCTTTCTTTTCTAAAAGTCATATATATGTTTTTTTCAAGTTGGACATGGTACTTCTTAATTTCCAAAAACTTGTTTGATAGGCCTTTTTCACTGCCATGTGCACAGATTCATAGTGTATAACATGGGGATAAATCTAAATGTCAGGGAGTTTCCATTGCTAGCTAATTCGGTGCTTTTCATGAACTCTGATCTCATTCTTTTTTAGTAATTGCTTGTCTTCTAAAGTAGACCTAAATCCTGGCTGTTGGAAAATTCAACACAATCGATACTCTGTTGGTCTTCCTGCCAGCAAGATTTAAGTACAGTTTTCAGTAGGATCTAATCTATGTCTTTTAAGTATAAGTCCAACTCTATGCACAAGTTCTTGCTTGCCCTGCATCCAGACTGCTTAACTGCACTCCACATAGCTCCCTAGGTACGAGTAGTTCCTGGGACGCTGTAAGGGAGAAAACTGATGTCTGTCCCATCCTTCTCCAAAGGCACACCCAGCACACCCTAATCCCAGTGTAGGTGAAATGACTATATTCATTGTGTGTGCCATATAAAACTAATAGCGAAATCATTGATATCCAGCAGACAAGACAGACAATTCTTCCTCGTGGAGTCTAATTTCTCATGCAGCAAAGGTTGATGTGATATGAAGAACACTGAAGTTTGGCCTTAGAATACTGTGGACATGCCACACTTAAGCAACAGCATCTTAAAAACATAGCTATGTGGGCATGGGTTGTATAGCAATTTGTGCTTTAGCTTGCTTTGTGGCCCACAACCTGACAATCAGTAGACATAAGCAATGAATTTGTGGAATTTAAAGGAACATTTTTGCTAACTGAGCCTGTCCTTGAGTCTGAGGAAAAGATTATACTGAAAAATGGTCAGTCTGGGTCTTCCTCTGCATTTCCTGTGAAAACTCTCAGTGCATCTGCATCTTGAAAGATCTACAAGAACTGCATGCTGGGCCATTGTGGGAGAATGTGGGAAAAGGCTGAGAGAAGAATGGCAAGACATCCCAAACCTTTTAACTCTCCCCAGTATTTTTATTGCTTTAACGAGCTCATGCTCAGGCTTTCAGTTTCCAGGAAGAGAGAAACTGAGAACATACTGATTATATTGTAGCACTAACTAGCGTACAGTTTGGTCAAGGCACTTCTAGCCCAGTAGCAATTTTGGCTAGGCCAGCTAATTTGCTTAAAGGCAATGCACTATGAAAGGGAACCCTTCTACACTTCATTACAAAAAACTTATTTGGCTTTGAAAAAAGAAAAATTATCAGAAGAAAGGATATAAATTATAATCTGAGAGAAGAGAGGAAGGCTAATTAAAAAACCGTATTGCTTGATTGAATCAAATTTCTGAAAGATTTGGCTGCAATGCTACCCTAGATTATATTTGTAAATACCTGAAGAAACTTAGCTTTGATTGTCAATAAATTTGAAGCGTGTTTTAGCAGCTTCATCAGCTTTAGGCATTTATAATGCAAGGGATAGCAGGAGGACCAAAAAATGACATGGATAGTTAAAAATAAGTGTTGGAGGACAAGTCAATGAAAAAATTAGTATATGACAAATACAAAAATTCATCTTATTTTTACTAGATATGGGATAATAAAAACCCTGTTGGCCAAAATTAGGCATCTAAATTTAGTTGAATGATAATTAGAATTGAGTTCCACTCTTTTAGTGGCCAGTTTTTACACTAAGTCACAGGTGTCCAGCACTTCTGAAAATCAGTTCTTAGATTTAGAGATCTATACCTGCCTTAAATGTGTCTTCTGAGTCACTTGGATTTTGAGAATGTTGGCCTAAAATTTGTTGAGTTTGCACTTTCATTAAAACAGAATAAAATATTTAGCAGCAATTATTATCTAGTGGCCAAGACAAAGATAATGCTCATTTTCACACATACTGCTTTACATAAATGGAATTGCATCATGGGGTGATGCAAGACAGGACATGCTATGCTAAGGAAATTACAGCTCTGAGGTAGGGCACTTGAGCATATTGGTGACGGTGTTTAGTTCTGAACTAGCTAAAGCTGTCAAATCTCTAGTGCCTGGAAGGACAAAAAAATCTCCTTTTTATGACCATCTCCCACCTGCCATTAGTTTTTGAAGCTAGATACACACTAGCAAGCAGTTGAGAGAGTGTCAAACATTTTTGAGTGTGCAGACTCCAAGTTCCAACCAACAGAGTCACAAGGACTTAACCTCATTGTCCTGCAATTTAAACTGGAAAAAAAACAGTTTTGCTGTTAACAAGCAAAAAAAAAAAAAAAAAGACAAAGAAAATAACACATGAAAAAAAAAAAAAAAAATTGGCCTGGCAGAGGAAATTTAGAATAGTGTTGTGGTTTAACCCGGAAGGCAGCTAAACACCACACAGCCACTCGCTCACTCCCCAGAGAAGAAAATTAACTCTATCCCAGCTGAAACCAAGACAAATAGGCACATGTCTTATTGCAGAGTTTAATTGAAAAAAAGCTGATACAGGTGCCCAAAAAATTAGAGATACCTCAACTTTCACATGAATATTTCATAACGGGAAGAGATGGCAATGCACCTCTGTGTGTGTGCGCATGAAGGTATGTGTAAATATAAATTAGATTCACCAAGTTTCATTACATATAGTATATGCAATTGTGATGGTGTTGCACACAAAATCTGCAGATTCAGTTCTTTGGGACTGTCCTGCTTAATGATGACAAGAATTCAAGTTCCATATTGTCACTCACTGACTGGGGTAGGTTTCAAAAAGACCTTCATGCTGTCTCCATAATAGTTGCAGTATAGTAATGACAGGCCTCACAACCAGATGAAAATCATAAAGCATAATTTATCACTGTAGGTGATCCAGTACCAGGCAGTACCTTGGATGAGGAATTTAAGGCAGCCAAGATAGAAAATTGAACCACTATTGAAAATCAGGAATTAAGAGTTCAAAACCTAATCTTATTTCTCTTATACAAGCTATTTAGGGGTTATCCAGGATAAAATGAGACCTTAGCAGGCTGGTGAAACTTCTAGGTCCTCATTCTCAGCTATGACACAGAGGATAGGTCTTGCAGGTTAGATATATCCTGACCCATATTTCTCATTAGCTTGAAGAATTAACTGCTGTCAGAATGGTCAACTACTGTGAACTGCTGTTCTGGTGCTATTTCTTCTGCTTGTGAGTATTATATGGGTTTGAGTAGGACTAACCTTCAGTATAACTGTGCTGACATCAGTCAGAGATGCATTTGGCCAGCGCCTGCCCAAAAAAAAAAAAAAAAAAAAAAAAATAGTTGAGAAGGACAGTTCCAGTGCCTTAAATCTGTGTCTGCAAGTATTTTTGTGTGTGGTTTTGGTTTATTGGGTCACTTATCAAGGGAGAAGCTACAGATCTGCATGAAATACAGAGGAAATACCTCAGCAATTTCTTTAAATGTGGGACCTGTTAATGAGCCAGGGATCCCATGTTACAGCCTCACAAACCATAGCTTAAGAATTACTTCTGTAAGGTGCAGTAGGTATCCCTAAGAACCCATATGAAGCCAGGTCAGAGGTATGAGTAACACACTAGATCCTATGCAGCCAGTGGATCTATACAAAAGAGTATAATAACAAAGATATAGTAATTCTTCACTGGTACACTTCTGCAGCTTCATGTATCATACGGTGTTTAATAGTCTTTAGTTATTTCTTCCAGTAACTTACCTAAATCTTTTTTGAATCATGTAAACTGTTGACATCAATGTCATGCAGCAAAGAGTTCCAGAATTTAAAAAAGGCTCCATTTGATATTCCATAATTCTTTTACTGGGAGATATGGTGAAAATTTCTCACCATTCTTCTTATTCTTGCTATTCTTGATTTTATAGGTGGTCTGATACAGGCGAATTGACTACAACATCTGGAGTTTTGTCTCTGGCTGGAAAGTTGTGTTCAGCACAATAGTCTCTACATTTAGACTGCATTAGCCACCCTATGCCACCTTCCAGTCTGGACATTCCCTTAGTCTTACCAGGAGTAGGAGTGCCTGGTACCAGATTTTTTTTTTTCTGTAAAGGGGAAGTGAATTGCCTGCACTTTGCATCATCACTGTGCACATGGGAAGATGCCATACTGCACACTAATTTCCTCACAGGACAAGCTGCAAACACCAAACTGCACACCTGTGTTCCATGGTTAACAGGGCTCTGAAATATGAGAGATGGTCAGTATTAAAGGAAAGATGTTCAACGTTAAAGGGATAATTGGAAATACTTTTTCTTCTGTGTACCAAGTTATGGGTAGTCTTTTCGGCTGCCAGAATAAATGAGGTGGGTATCCCGTGTGGAACTTTTAACTTTCAAACAAATAATGTAGTAGGATTTAGAAAGGATTTAAGAATCCTTCGATCAGTAACATGTACAATTACTCAAGATCAAGTTTAAAAATCTTGGGCTGAAGTCAGGAGTGGGATTTTTACCCTAATGAAGGACAATTTGTTAGCTGTTTCAAGGAGGAAGGTTTTATATCCTCCTGAAATATTTGGTGCTTCTGGCTGCTAAGGGCAAACATACAGACTTGCCAGAATAACAGCCTAATCCAGGATGGATACTTCAAGCTGCCAGGCTGGCTCTGAGTACTTGAAGCAGCCTGGCTGGATGCCACAGTTTGAGGCTATCCATTCTCCTGTGTCATCTGGCTCTCCTGTATCTGGCACTGTGTTACTTTGTTTCCATTGCAAAGCAACAAAACAGAATTGCATTTTTAGCAACTGGTAGTGTGGGAAAAAGCCCCAGCTCACCAAGTACAAGAGCTTTTTGGAGAAGTGTTCCTTCAGACAAGCAGGCCACCTGCAATATGGGGACTTAGAAGAAATGCCCCGTTTCCCATTATGGAATGGCTTTTACAGAAGAAGGCTTTGTGCTGTTTTGCATTCTATTTTGACAGGGGGAAGTTAATGGCAACAGCTGATAATTACTTTGCTGTGCCTATTAGTGGGAGAAAGCAACAGGTAAGTCATCATTTGTTTCCAATAAAGCAGCATCAGTTTTAAGTGCCTTTTTAGCAAATGTACACTGATGTTTCCAGATTTTATTAGTTAAAATATCAAAGCCATTTTTCATTGATGTATCTGCAACTCTTTTCAAAACGTAGCACTGCAGAGTGTTGTTATCATCACTTTGCAAGGAGATTCATCATTTTATAGAGGGACAACTGAGACATAGACTTCGACTATACTGGCCAAGCGATCCCTGCAAGCGTCCCCATAATTCTGGTTTTAAGGTGCACGTCTTGCCATTTCCAACCCACGTTTTGATTTCTCAGCAAGGTGAAATGACTTGCTCACTGTCAACAGAACAGGCTGGTAGCAGAGCCAAGCATACACCCCAAAGCCCTGACTGAAGCCATTTCTCACCTTGGTGCAATGTCAATGCAGAGCATAGAAGTGCAGCTGAACAGAATAGCTTCCCTCCACTCCATCCTCATAACCTACCAGAAACAAAGGACAAATAACTGCCTCGCAGGCTGCTCAATAAAGTCAAACTTATAAATTAATAACACGGTATTTTCTTGACAAACAGAGCCTCTTTTTTAGTCTGGTAATATCCAATTACATTGTGATTTTTATCAAAATCTTATCTGGATAGCTTTAAGAAATTAACATTTCTTAAATTGTTGATGTCTCTCTTTCTCTTCATCTTCTTTTCTTTTCTTTTTCTTTTCTTTTTCTTTTCTTTTTCTTTTCTTTCATAGATGACCTGTAAGCAATTATTTCCTAGTTCTTTCCAGTACCCAAAGTTTGAACTTGTATTTGTTTTGGTGGCTGGTCATTCAGTTTGGATACTGGTTGATGTGGGGGTAAATTGCTCCTACCCTTGGCCATGTTTATATTAAAACCAACGCACAAGGCAGAGAGCTCTAAGATGCTACTAAACATGACTGCCAGAAGAGGAAAGCATTGACCTGTGTGGACAGACCACTTGCGTTCATTAGCCTTCGCTGTAGCATAACTGCACAGCAGTGGGTCGCAAGCAGGCATTGCCATGCAGGTGCTGCATTTTGCTGTGTGGATGTACTGGCAATAACTCAGGTGGTTTTGTTTGACATAATCCTGCCCAAGGTCATACAAAGTAGGCATGTGAGTGAACAAGGGATTTGAGGAACACAAAGATAGCAAGTTTAAGTAGCAATTCTAAATAAGATGATTTTTCCTTCTCATTTGTGTGTTGTCTGTTTTGATCAGAAGCTCCTTCAGGCCACAGAATGCCTTTGCTGTGTCTCTGCAGTATATAGCATAAGATCCGTCCTCTGTTAGAACCTGTAGAAACTACCAGGGTATAAATAGCAATACAAAATGCTTCACAGGGCAGAAAAGCTCATAGTAGGAGAAAAGCAAGCAAATTGTATAGCCAACAAAAAACTGGAGAAGGAAGCCAGGTGCAGTTGTCCATGCCAGTAGCATCCACTAGCATATAGGTAGGAGCAAGATTATGTAAGGCTACAGTGCCTCCGTATGACAGACACGTGTACTTACACGCACACCCACATGCAGACTGTGTGTTGGTTCAGGCAGACTAGGAGGGCATTTATTACAGACCCAACAAAGAACAGTTCCCCTCCTCTTTCTATTCAGTAGCTGAGCTGAGGAAGTAGGTGATAATATAGCCTGTTCTGTTTCTAATTGTTCTGTGTTGTGTTCAGATTGTAAGCTGCAGGAAAGTGCCTGCCCTTCAAAATTTGCAATTAAAATAGCTTAGATGTGGAGACAGTTGGATACGACAACAATCTGTGAGAGGATAATTTTTCCCGTCATTGAGATGATTAATTTATTTTCTTGCATACTAAGCAGATAACACGTAGATTTCTTGTTTCCATCGGTTAATCTCACTCTGCAAAGATCAATATAATTTACAGGGTCTTGAAGAAAGACAGTGGCTTTTCCAGTGTGACTCAGTTAAAGGGCTGGAGCAAAGAACAGACATCCAGTCTCCTGTGTACCATCCCAGTGCTTGTGCTTACTGGGCCAAACTCTTGGTTGGTGGGTGTGGAATGGCACAAAAAATGGGATGACATATTGGAAATGCCTATTCGGGGGGGACAGTCTTAGTCTTTATGATTCAGTGGCAAAGGACAAGCTGGATACCTCTCTCTGTTCCGCAATGAGTGTGGGGGAGAATGGACCTTTCTTCTTGTTATTGCTACAAGCTCCCGTTGCTATTTGGCATTCCTCGACCGTGTCATTATTCAGTGGCTAGCAAATGGACTTGCTGACTTCTGGACTGACCTACTAGGCTTTGTTTTATTGGTGTCCTGTGGTTTTCATGACTTCAGAATTCTCCATTTGCTTTAATTAGTTGAACCTGAGTTCACAAACTCAGAGACCTTTTAAAGCATTGGGCAAGCCACATGAAAGTGTCACAGCAAAAGTCTGTGAAGTGCACAATGTAATTCATGTTGGAAACATGGAGAGGCTTTATAGATACCTTTTTAAATCTTGAATATCGAGGGGAAAAAAATACATGAGAAAAAAATATGCCTACTCCTCTGCTGAGCATCAAAAAAAGAAACTTGGGGTGATCTTTCCCAGGTATTCAGTGTAGACCTAATGCAGTTCTCATTGATTTAAATTAGAATGGAAATAGTCCAGGTATCAGAAATCTCTCCTTGATGAGTAAGTGTCTTGGTGTCTTGTCCAAAGCGTGCACAGCAATGTCTCTGATTCCACCTGTTTGTTACAGTGAGGTCGATGTGCTGTACCAGGGTATGGACAAACAGTGAGTTCCCATGGCACAACAACGAGCTGTCTGCCCACTGAGCCTGCATGGTGACCTGCTCACCATGGATGTGCTCTTGGGTGTCTCGCTTATGAGGGTGGTGTAATCCATACAGCTTCATAACTGAACGAAGCTAACAACAAGCATTTGGTCATGTATTGAAGCTGATGGATGATACCCTATTAAGTCATAGTAACTTGTTGACTTTGAATCATTGATCTACTTAATGAGTACTGAGTAAGGACTGAGTTGTGTTTGGGTATTGTACTGCAGGGGCTCTGTGTTTCAGTACTTGCCCACCCTTATTTCCAGTGCAGAATGAAAGTGTGATGTTGATGTACGGGCAACCTGTTGTTCCAGTTGCAGCTGGTGCCCCAAGTTTAATTTTAAGTCTATCAGACATTGCATTGTGTTTTTAATTGCCTGTAGGATGTTTGCAATCCAATTGCTTCCCAGTGTTAGTTCACCAACAAGTGAGAGCCATTAAGGAAAATAACCATCATCCGTGTGCCTTGTGGATTTTGCCTCTGGTGACACTGTTCTAAATCAACACTGTGGTAACTGAGCACTGAAAGTGTAGGTACAAATCTCTTGAGGCTTTATGGAAATACAGTGACAAAAATAAAAGGTCGTGATCAAAAGACCAGAATAATTGCTGTCATATAGAATTTAAAATATTTAAGATTTACTTAATGAATATTTAAATATATTGAAGCCTTTGATATTGAAGTGGTTGTGCTTAGCAGAAACTATTCCAGGGCTGGTATCTGAATTTCAGGTCAGTCTGACTCCAAACTATTAATTTGCTCTCTCGATAACTGCATCTGTTTCATTCCTGGTGATCATGACAGCTCTCATCGTTTATGCTGTCCTGTAAACTACTTGGTTCTGTTTGCTCAACTCAGTTGCAGACTTGTCCAGATCTTAGCAATACAAAATGGGTATAATGAAAAGCAGCAGTGGATTGCATGTAGAGTTTCAAGCAGAGTCAGAGTAAGCTGTGCAAGGGGAAATCCCCAGCCGAGGCAGATATTCTTCCAACCTTGTGAGAAGATGGTGGCGGTACTGAAGGTGTTAGATTGCTTGCGTTATTGTACACCCCGAAATTCATTTATGCAAATTAGGACTGGTAGTCCAACTTAAAGATGGGAAGTAGGCAGTTTAGCTCAGCTTTATGACTGCACGAGTAAATAACACGGTGCTGATTCTTATTAAAGGCACAATAAATAGAGAGGACACTTTTTAAAAATGGGTTGTTAATGTGATGGCAACTGGAAGAATCCTAGAACCTCTGGGTCAAATTGTATCTTGTCTTGTATTGCTTGGGTGTCTGGTTTTTGAAGAGACTGGAATTGCAGAAGGAACCAGCTGGAAAGGACCATGGGAGGCTGCACTTGCATGGCCTCTGTTGTACGGAGGTGCAGTGAGCAAGTGGGGGAGTCAGACGTCCCTGCTACTCTGGCTGTTGCCATGGCAACAGGTGTCAGTCTGCTGAAAATGGAGTAAATGTGAGTTTGGAAACAATTATTGTTTTAAATCACTCAGGTTTTGCAGTCTGACAACTGTTCCTGTGGCGGTAGCAGCAGGTAACAGAGCAGTTAGGTTCCCAGTTGTCAGGTTCACATCCAGCTACTAAGTGACAGCTGAAAAATCTCATTTTGTTAAGAGCACCCCCAGGCTTGTGGATCTGAGAAATGGGAAGTGGTTTTAAACTGTTTATTAGAGGAAAAAAAAAAAAAAGCCTGCCTCTAGGACAATATAGAAGGGGAATGTTAAGGGAAAAAAGGGTATGTTAATACTCCAAGAAATCCTCACACTTCTGGGTGGAGAGAGCAGAGCTGGTCTTCACACACATACTTACAACTTTGTATCGCTCTATGTTCAGCTCTTGTAAAACTAACTGTAAGAGTTCAAACCCACTCACCCTTGAGGTTTCAAAGATGAGCACTTAATGCTGGTTTTTCTGGATTCCTGTTATATCTTGGTGAATCTGTAGGGAGCAGGAGAAGAAAGAGAAAGTTTTAAAAAAAAAAAATAGGAGGTGTGTATAGAAGACATAGCAAAGGGAATCTGTTGAAGTATCCAGCTCAAATTTACATTGAAAGGGAATAAATACTGGCAACCCGTTCTAGTGTTTGGGAAAGGAATTTGCAATATTTGTCTACATTTGTAGCTCCTGTTTTTGCAAAAACTGATTCCAAGTATAAATTTGCTTTACCTGTGGATTGATACTTCTACTGCTGCTTTTTTGTTTCTAACATAACCATTGTTCGTGTTCTTGTTTGCCTTTCAGGACCTGATCTGCATAAGTAACACTGACGCATCATGTTGGAGCCGGTCTCCACACGGCTGGAGAAGCCTTGAGCTGACCAGAAGCAGCAGTGGAGGTATTTTATAGGAAGTAGACACAACCCCAAAACTCTGTGCAGGGGTGTTAAGGCCATGTAATATCTTACTGATACCATAATTTTAAAGTCTCATACTTCAATTGTGCATAAACAGTTGTTGTTTTTTGGAAATTGTAATAACATTTTGAAAAGTGAGTACATCTTAAAAAATAACACCAGGTTTCCTTTCACTGCTTCTGAATTTTGCAGTGTGGTTCAGGAGCTTATGTCCTATGGCAAACCAATGCGTGTTAGATTCCAAACTCATTAGGTGCAGTATCTACTTGCCAGATATTTCACTCTTATTCAAATCCCTCTCTAAAATCCACATCTGTCAGAAAGCTGAAGAAGAGGTAAACTAATTAAAATGTTACAGTGAAATAATTTTGCTCACCAAACTGCCTATGGTTTTACAGAGGCAGGAAAAGTCTTATCAGTAAGATACTTCAGCGTTTTAAGTTCAACTGTCCATCATCTCAGCTTTGCTGAGTTCTTGAATACGGGGTTCACAAGTCCTATGTGCCTTGCAAGATACCTAGGGCATTTGTGGGCATCAGTAGCACTAATTAGTAAAATTAGCACTAATTAGTAAAAATTTTGGTAGGCATTTCAAATGTGATTTTTCTCTTTATTAATGTTAATTAATATCAGTCTTGTGCTATATGTAGCTTATCCATAATTTTTTGTACTAATTTACTATATAAAGATCAGTGCTTCTATTTTTCTCTCTGTCTCTCAAACAGCTCTCAGTCTGCTAGTCTACGTGTGAATCTTCATTGCTCTGTATTTTCTCTGCCATTTCTTTGATCTTTGCTCTGTTTTGCAATTTAGAAAGTTTTCATTCCCCTAGATAATGTGCAGTGTTACAGTTTTTCTCAGGAGGTATGTAGAATTCTTTTTACAGGCCCCAGAACAATTCTGCAGCATGAATCTTGTCAGCTCTGTGGAAACACCAAAACTCAGGTTTACGTATCATAGAATATCCCTAATATCTTGTGTTCACAGTGCAACAACATCTATGCAAATAGTAAGGTTAGAATGCAGAAATCAAATTAAATAACTGCCATTCTGAAAACACCTCCCACCAGGAGTCAGCCTTAGCTCAGTGGAGCAGCTCCCCAGGTTGTCTTAAACCCATTGCTTGAAATTGCTAGAAACAAACAAAAGCATTTGTGGAAATAAGTGAGTTTGGTCTTTTAAGTTAAATCTTAGTGAATTAATAGTGAGCAGGCTGATCTGCGTTTGGAGAAGCCTACAGCCATTTGGACATCTGTCTGAAATTAGCAAACCTTGAATCCCTGTATATTTCCCCAGCTTCATCATGCTAATGAGTCTGTTTACTGGACACTCTGGCAGAATTTCAGGGTAGAGACTTAGTGATGTCTTCAGCACTGCTTTATTCTCAAGACCTGACGCTGCTCAAGACCTGGAAACTCTGCAAGGGAAAGGAAGGATTTCCTCTGCAGAAAGGAAGAATTTGAAATCTGAACATTTTAGTGGAACTGTAAAGCTGTTCCCTTCTCAGCTCTAAAAATTGCATTTTTTAGAGCGAAGGAAGTTCAGAGGCTGTAGAAACCTGAGAGAATAAATTTATCATTAAAGGACTAATTAAAAAGTTCTATCAAGTGCATTGAAAACTTTTACCTGTCTGCGTATTGAGGAAGATGGGGATGGGGAGCCCACTATTTTTTCACTTCCTTCTTCCAGCTGCCCTGATGGAATTTATAACAGCAGAGGCTTGAGGGTTCAAAACACAAGGTTTTGGAAAATGCATGCTAATCTGCTCATGGATTTTGTTAAGGTGGCCTTCAGATCATGTAACCGAGCTTGTTGGTGTTCACACTGTAAACTTTGTTTTGATATGAGGGAACAAATACTTTAGAGATTCTTTCATAGGTGACACCAATCTGTATTTCAAGAGGTGTTGTCTTGCCCCTCAAAGTATTACTTGCACTGCTTTCTTTATTCATTTTGCTTTAGTAATCTTAAACTTGGTGGAAGCCAGCAGGAAGTTCTTTTGTTAAAATTAAAAAAAACCCAAAACCTTTGGAATTAGGTTTCTAAACTATAACAGTAATGGCTTCTAGAACAAACACTGTGTAGATGATGAAAGGAACTAATTAATATCTCTGAATACTTGAAGTGAGAACTGATAGCCAAGAGCTGACATAATGATTTAAAAATTAAAATGAAGCCATAATATATTCAAAGAGGTGAAATGGGTGAAATGGATATTACTTGGGGGGGGTGTATGATGTATTAATTTTTACTTCCACATTTTAAAAAAATATTGGGATCCAATTATCACCCAATTGCTCCAGGCTGAATTTCCAACATGATATAAAAAAATGGCAATTATACAAACTTATATACTCTTAGAAAAATAGCACTAATCAAAGATCACTTTTGCAATTGCCTGCAAGCTCTGACTGGCTGGATCCCAAGTCCAACATCCATGAGGGAGGAATGGATTTATGCATTGCATTGCACAGTCAAAAAAGATATGGGGAAATAGAGATTTCATTCCCAAACCAAAATTGTGAGCTGTGCTTAATATCACAGGTTACAAAAGGTGGTGTGTTACCTGCTTGTTGGGTATGAAAAAATCTGGAATTTTCTTTACAGAACTAAATGGAAATGGCCTGCCCAGTAAGGCCCTAGGGGGAAATGAAGGTCAGGGGATGGATACCCACACCTGGTAGTATTCCTGTGAAGTATAATCTAACTGGAAAAAACTTGTCTGTTCTTTGGAAGCATAGATAAATCTTTTTCAGTCATTAACAGATTTTTACTGGAAACCTTATTGGTTTTCTGCCACATTGGCTGGGAGGTTACTCAGGAGTCAGAGCTGCTATGAGCTACTGTTGCAGTCGCGTCTTGCCATGTAAACAGTCCCAGAGCCAGTTGCTCCTCACTTCTGAGCAGCTCCCATGCTGCTAGTCCTCACCACTTGGGGAACCAGTTGGGCTGTGCCATGGGGAGGTGTGGGTGTTCCTGTTTCCAGGGAAGTCCTTGTGGGAGGACAGTGCTAGACCAGAGGTGCAGAAAAAAGTACAGAAAAGGAATATCTCTTAGTGGATTATCTGTGGATGATGTTCTTTTATATGTTGCTGTTGTCCCTTACCAAATAATTAATGACAGAATGCTGATGGTGTGTGAACTGGAGTTATTCAGCCCTAGAACTACTTAAAGTCTCTCCCATTGCTGTGTTTTTGAGGTTTGTTTGAATACAGAGAAGAGACTGAAGTTCCAGGTACTGGAAGAGACTGAAGTTCCAGGTACTACAGCTAGAGAAAATCGGGATTTTGTTTGTCATATCAGCTGAGAGACCAGGCTAGGTGGAATTGCAGCTGTGAGTCAGAATTGAGAACAAGTGTCACAGTTAACAGAGCTGTTGACTGTAGAATGGACTTTTGAGGTATCTGGTCTTGGTATGACACAGTAAGGTATGCCACAGGCTCTGTATCGGAAACCACTTGCATTCTCCACCTGGGCTTTTGGAGTCATTTGGGGCAATCCTATACCAACAGTCTGTTCCTATTTTCACTGATACAGTACAGAAGTGTGGAAACTTGCCTGGGGGCTTAATATCTTCATCATGACAAGTTCCTTAAAATAAAATTGTAAGAAAGTAGGCAGCTGGGATTTAGTACTGGAGAGATAGTACTCAAGGGAAGAGCAACTACAGCATTCATGCTTACAGAAGGTAGAATTTTCTCTTTGTTTGCCCTTGTGCTGTATTCAGATATGTGGGGTTTTTTTCCCCCACGGTTGATTATACACAACATAGGAAGAGTTCATTTGCATTACATAAGCACCATTCTGATTTATGTATATTGAGTAAACAATAATGAAGGCTTAATGTGTAAGTCAGCTAGTCAACAAAGCACACACTGAAAAAAGCTTTTCACAGTGAAACAGATATTGGTCTCTGATTTAGGATAACAGAAAACAGTACGGCACCGCCTAGCACAAGAGGGGCTGCCCCAGTGCAAAACTCGCTTGTGCTCATCCTGGGTCACTTCCGCTACAGTAAATATGTTCATTAAATATCATTATATTGGACACAGTGGTAACCGTGAATTTATTATCTAAACCAAACAATACCATCTATATGCAAAAATACTGAGAAACTTGCTGCATATATACCATGCTTTAGTGCAGCAGAAGTATGCCATGTAAAATCAGACTTCACAAAAGGTATGTGTCTGTGTGTATAGATTTTTTTATATTTTTTTTTTTTTACTGGTGCACTTAGTGCTTCTACCACTAAGAGATTACCCTGGCTGGTTACAATGGAAAGAGAAATTTTATTGTTAATATGTTGTTCTCATCACAATTCGTAGTATTCCACTTCTTTCCCCAACTTCCTCTTTGTTCCCAAGATATAGCAGGCAGTGTCGGTCAAAAATTCTCCATGAAGAATGCTAAATTTTTTTCTGCTATTTGTACTACCATACACCAGTAATTTTATAATCTGCATGCATATTCATGTATAGCTGTGATAAAGTGCACACTTGTGGAACTAGGAGAGCAGGATTTGATTTGTTTTATTGAGGACAGTAGGTTGGTCTGTTTTTACCAGGCCTTCTAAATCAGTTAAACTTTGGAAAATTGATTTGTTTTCTTCTGGCTGGTCCAGAATATCCAATTAACATTTTGGTGACTTAAGTGCATCTTATAATAATCCATCTCCTAGAGCTGCCTTAATTGTTCATAGAAAAATAAGTTTGTGCTATAAAAAATGTATTTTTGGGTTGGAATAAGATGAGCCTGGCAGTTCAGAATGCTGAACAGATGGTGGTGCAGAGTCCTGGACTGCAAATTCAGCTGTGCTTTGGGGTGCCTGCAGATTAAGCCACCCCTCTGGAATGCTGCAGAGCCAACGAGGATCCATTCAGGACCCTTTTATAAAAGCTGGTGTTGCATCCTATTTGGAACCACAAGAATAGCAGTTGTTATTTTCATTTTCACATAATAATAGTGCCACATAAACTGCTGGATCTGCTTTCTAGCTGTGAATATAGGAAATCAGATGCTACCAAGCAGCTGTGCTTCTGTGGGAAGTTACTGTAAATATCTCAATTAAGTATTTTCATTCTTTGTATAAGTAGTGTTTGTTGAATAATGCTAAAATATATTAAGGCTTCATGTTGTTAAACTGGAAGCAAACTCTTGTATTTCATTAATTGCATACAAAAGTATCCTGTTAACGCAACATTGTAGTTTATGCTAAATAAAATAGTTTCTTTGGACTTTATGTAATTACTGTAAGTGTACTTGGAGATCTTAAAATCCACTAGTGTATAATGAAAATTAAAATCTATAGCTATGCTGTTCACACACAACTGTGGCTTAGATATTATTCTCCCACCAATGATCACTTCAAATTGCATCTTCCTCAACAGCTGGGCAAGAGCAGAGAGGAAGTTTGTGGGCATTACACTATATTCTAAACATTAATACAGTTAGGTTATTTTGTTCAACCTATAAGTAAGGATCAGTTGCTTCTATGGATCAGAACTACAGTATTTGAAAGAAAAGGACTATTTCTTAGCTTAAAACCAGCACCATATCCTCTGTACCCACAAAATCTGAGAAGCAGTTCAAAACCACCAGAATAATATACTTTTGACAGCAGTCTCATTTTGAAGACAGGGACTTTAGTCTTGCCTTAACTGTAAGTCACATCCCAGGGGCAATCCCTTAATAAAAAATGATGCTACATTCTCTGCTGCCGCTAGTTAAGGAGTGATTTTATTATGTATATGCCCATGTAGAATGTGTAACACTAATTTTAAAAACTAATAGGTCATAAACTCAGAGCTGGAGTTCTGTAAGCAAGTGCAATGCCGTCCTCTCTTTCTACAGTTGTATAGAATTGTATTTAAGGATAGTGACTTTCAGGGACAGGTATTTCCTGGCAATTGCTGACTGGCTTGAGAAGCCAATGCTCTTGGCATTGCCTGAGGTACTTAACCTAGCTGGTCATTAAATGATAGGGATTTTTTGATCTGGAAGTAGTTATTGCCATTATAAAGAGAAGTAAAAATATGATTCTCATTGAAAATGAGAACATTGAATATTACATCGCCATAGGTGTGGATTTTTATTCATGATTTTGGATTTTTGCTTGTAATTAAAGAGCATAAGCACTAGAAGAAGCCAGATTGTCTTTTCTGGAGTCTATTAAATTTATAATTCTATTTAGGTTAGGTTTTATACCCTCAGGTATAACACTAGTACACAGAAGAGCAGCTATGTAAGACGGCATCTCCCTACTCAACTAATCTACTTGCTGTAAATACTGAATCACCACAATCTCACTCTTTGTTTAGACAGGTTTTTAGCTTTTTTAATTTACTCCTTTCAGCACTAACCAGCCAGAAGTGCTAAGGGAAACTTAACTGCATAGAAGCAGACTTGCCAGTGGTGCTGACACCAACGGAGTCGTCATAATTCCAGGGGAGGAACCTCTACATCTAGAGCATGTGAACAGGGGAAGCAGGAGTTCTGAATCTCTAATGGCAATGGATTTGTAGCTAGGGAGAATATTAAAGTCATTAAGCAAGCCTGGAACTAGTCTGATCAAGTGGAGATTTAGTATAAAATTTTTAGAGTCTTAAATCTAGCATGCATTAAAAGAAAGCTCTCAGCTCTGATCACTCCTGTGTTTTAGGACAACAAAAAGGTGGATCTGATTTTTCTACTCTGAATTTCATCTGAACCAAAGCCTAGTGGACTAGGAGGGAGCCTTTTACTTTGCTTCCCTTGACTTTGTGAACAATATTGCAAAAAAACCCAAAACCAAAACACAACAACCCCCAAAAAACCCCAAACAGCTGGAGTGAGAGCAGTAGCTTTGTATTAGTGTTTTGTGGCTGAGTCATTTTGTAATGTGGTGTGGGTGCTGTAGTGCCCAGTTCTCTTCATACAGGCAGTACTAGAAACCTTGAAAATGGATGTCAAAACAGAAGAGAAAGGTTGGAAAGGGAGAGGTGCAGAGTCCTCTCATTCTTAGTTAAATGACCTATTTATTAATCATATTCACGTCTTTTTTTTTTTTTTTTTCCACTGATGGCACATTCCTTAGAGTTTTGAGAACTTGCATCTTCACTGGGGAAAAAAAAGAAGGATTTTAAAATTAATTTCTTTACTCATTAAAACAGACAGAAAGGAAGGCTAAAAGAGAACTATGATAAACTGGACAACCAAATAAATAAAGACCTTTAAAAAATACAGATATGCCTCCCGCATATCTGTGTACATACAGAGTGCAGTCACAAGGTAAAGCATCATATACATATGCAAATTTTTCATCCTGAGGCTTTTGCTTTGAAGAACAATAACATGTATTCATCACTTGAGGTTCATGCAGACAGATTTCTTTTGACTGAACATATAACCTGATGGCTAGCGTTGCATCTGCCTGTCATCTAGATTACACTGCAGATTCAGATATGTAATCAGATTTAGAGCTTTTCTCAGTTACTTGAGGATACAGTTAAAAAGAAATGTCATTAGATGTGTGCAATCTGTATATGTACAGAGGTTTTTATCTTCAAATCTATGACAGCTGATGAAACTCAGTGACCTCTTGAAGAAGCTTATGTTTCAGGGTGATATTAGTACAAGAAAAAAATGCTACTAAACGTAACATTATGCTGTTCATTTGAAATGCACAGAAAACCTCAGTTTGCACATAAATTATAGATTGAGCCAGGTCTATGATCATCTGTTTTAATATAAATCTGTTTCTCAGAGTTACATCACAGTGAGTGCAAGAATGCTAAGTAATACAAATCTTGAAAATGCTATATAGATGCAAAAATCTTTGTCCATGTGCTATGCAATTTGTGCACTATTCACATGATGTACTTCAATACTGATGGATTAACTTAAGTGATTAGAGCTTCGTGCTTCTGCTTTTAAAATAGTTACCTTTAAGCTGAATGTGATTCACCAGAATTAGTTTCATTACTTTCGCTCTCCTTGTTGCAGTGCCCAGAAAATCATCATTGTTCCAGTTCAAGTCTCTCAAATAGAACATTTTTACCTTATTTAGTGTGTGTATATATAGTGGGAAAGTGTCAGCCTTCTACAACAGTTCACAAGCAGATGTAATGCATCTCAGTCTAAAGAGATGGGGGTATTCTTGGTATTTTGCAAAATGTTTTATTAGAAAAATCCAATTGAAAAAGCTAACTGATGAGAACAAGACATTAATACAAAAGACTACAAACACTTTTTCTTGCCTGAATTCACTGACAGGATTATTTGAATGTTGTTACCACTTAACAGGTGGGGATGTAACTTGAAAAGCTGCATGATCTAAATATATCAATCCTCTAACTATATTGGGGCATATTAAAAAGCAAACCCCAAAGCATACCCATCTGTGTAAAGAAAAATCTGTGGCCTTCCTATAGCACTTTTGGGGAAGCAGGGAGGAAAAAGACTGTGCACCACTATGCCAGGCTAAATGTCCCAGCCTGAACACCCCCTTCTGTGGCACCACAGGACAATACTTTAAAAAATGACGGTCAGTGCTCATGAGGGAAAAGTAATTTTTACTATGGGTTAGAGAAAAAGTGCAAAGTGATTCCAAGAGCTCAGCAAAAGAAGACAGAAGATGAGAAGGCTCCACATTTAAGTGGCTTGTGATTTTCATGGGACCTGACTTACAGTGTCTGAGTGCTTGATGCTGGCATTTCTTCATTTTCTCTCATAATTAGTCTATCATTTGCTCATTTTGCTCTCGT
Organism: Egretta garzetta; assembly: GCF_000687185.1. NCBI lineage: Eukaryota > Metazoa > Chordata > Aves > Pelecaniformes > Ardeidae > Egretta > Egretta garzetta. The sequence continues at coordinate 3,832,622 of NW_009258754.1, read as the reverse complement.
TCTCAGCTACTCATTATGTTATTGGCCATAGCTCATTTGCATTCAGTGCTTCATATTCTGTTTCAGTACCATTTTCTCCTGCAGCAAATCTTCCTTTCTGGTTCTTCATTGGCCTTGTGCACTGACGACGACCTAGACCTGCAGGTGATACCTTTATCTTAAGCAGAAAGTGGGTCACTGGCTTTTCATAAAACTGGGGATGATGCTTCCCTAGATTTTACCTTCACCTGCTGCTCCTGCATTTTTAAAAACATCAGACACATCCCAGCTCCCTACGAGACACTTCCCATTTTTTTCCCTCAAGCAGGCCTCAATTGCTTTTTCATCCTCCAGCTGGGAGAACACAATGAGACTTTCCTCAGAAGTCTGTCAATGCAGATCATTTAATTAGGCCAGATGGGATCGCCCTAGCAGAAGTGCAAAGCTCTTTTTCCCCTTGGAACTGTTAATGCTTCCTTCCCAGCGTTCAGTCTTGGTGGCTGGGGAGATAAAGACATAATGCATCCTTCTCACCCTGATGCATGCACTGTGGCTTGTTATTATAGGTCTAAAGTATGTTATTAACTTGCTGCCTTCCTGCACTTCTGTGTTTTCCCATGTTTGTACGTGGCAGAGCAGTGCTGTTATTCAGCTGTACTTTCAGAACTCAAAATGTTTTCCCAGGCAAAAGAAGCTGGTATTGTAGTTGAGTACATCTTGATAGTTGAAGACTAAACATGGCAAATGTTTTTCTGCATATCCTATACAAGTATTGCAGATGAAGTGTATTCAGTTAAGGCTGTATTCAAAAGATAGAAAAACAATTCAGAAAAAATACGTAGCTAAAGCACTGTCATGATGTTGTGCAAGAGTAATGATTATGATGAAGGAGGTTTTGTATTTGTAGTGCTAGGTGGCCTGAAGCTGGCTTTTAAAGATACAGAGGTCATGTCCATCCCTTTATTTTTCCTGTTTGTGTTACTGTTAAATGGCATAGTTAATATTGTCTGGCTGTGCATTTCTTACCTTACTGCTTAACTGAGACCAAAGTAATCTTGAGAGATGTTATGTTTAACAGCACAGCCCTTAATAAACTTAAACTAAGGCTAACAGAAAAATCCTTCCCTATTCAAAGATAACTTGATGCTCAGAAAAGAAACTCATATTTGGTTATATAAGGTAAAAATTTGATATAAACAAAATTATATCCTAACTGAAGTCATGGAATCACGACTGCTTATCTGCTCTAGGTACGCTGGAGAAAGGGCAAATATATATTCTTCCTGCTTATAGGAATCCCACTCATAGGCTTAGATCTAGTCTTACAAGTAGCCTGTTAGTACGAATAAGGTTCATTACACCTTTTGTTTGGTATTTAATATTCTTGATTAACTTATTCAAATAATGGCAGTTGCAGCAATGGGCTGTTTGTAGCTATTGATCCTCTACAGACCTGGACTGAGGCAATCAGCAAAATTAACAGGGGCAACTAAAGTGCCATTATTATTGACCTGAGCTGGATTCACAGCAGTGACCCAGTGCTAAAAAACCCATTATCCAGTCCCCAGTGTAAGCTCAAATATAACACAGAAAAATCACTCAGTAGAATTTCCATCCTAAAAATCCTATGATCCACTAAAGCATAACAATGATTCCCTTATCCTGATTTTAGCCTCTTTTTTTCCTTCTCCTTTTCAGACTTAGTGACAGTTAATGAAAGGCAAAACTTATTTTCTGCCAAGGAAGCTAAACAGAAGTATGGTTCAGTGATCAGTACAACCTGTCACTCAAGGGAGAGAACTTAATTTTTCTACACTGTCACTTTCAGTGTAACCATGGATGAGTGGCAATTTAGGGACTGCAAAACCAGTTAGGATTTGCAGTACACTGCTGCCCATAGGCCTGAGATCAGCATACAGGGTCTACTGCAGTACCTGGTTAGCTGGATGCCCAAAATGCTATTGAGTGGGAATACAGCCAAGAAAACCTATAGGCAGTGCTGGTGGGGAGGCAGCACTGCTGTGGTTAGTTGTTTAGTGACTCAGCTCCATTAAAGCCTGACTTCTGAGCCTGTTTGAAGGCCAGGGAGATTTAGTAATGAAAAAGGAGTGTTAGAAAGCTGAGGTATCTCCATAGTTAGACAGCAACTGAGCAGAGGTGTTGAGAGTATATAATTGGGCTTGAGTAGCTACAAGGTTACATGAGTAGGATACAGTGTTTATGTTTTTCTAAACAAAAAAAGAAAGGACAAAAAAGAAAAGATGGTAGGGTAAGATTCAGGTATACAGGAGCATCTCAGACATCTGTGTGATGCTAATAACAGAACAGAACAGTAAGAACAGAGTTATTTCCTAAGGAAAAACCAGCATGGAGCCAAGGACAGCGGCAGCACTGGCCAGGCTACAAGCTCACCTGCAGGGCACAGTTCCCCAGCACTAGAGCCAGGCAGGGAGAGCACAGCAGTGGTGGCAGTAGCTGTTCCCGTTATTGGCATCGAGCAGAAACAAGGCAAGAGGTGAGGTCTGATGTCAAATTCAAACACCATAAGAAAAAAGAAACAAGAACCTGCAACACAGCTTAAGCTAAAACTTGAAGGCCCAGGTTGGAGCTTATATGGGGCTCCTGGGCTCACAGCTGGAGAGCACACGGATGGAGGTCCTAGGTGAGGCTGCTCAGGGCAAGTAAAGGCTGTTAAAGGCTTTTACAATGTGGGAGGTATGAGCAATCCACCCACTCCTTTTGGGGGTGGCAGCTGGAGGACAGATGAGTTGGTCTAGTGCATCTAAATGGCATTACATGCCTGCATTTAGGCCACTGACACCCACCTGCAGTGACTAATTGCAGTATGAACTTCACAGCACTTCCTTACTCTGTGTTAGTATTCTGAGAATAAACAAATGAGACTGAGGAACTCAGCAATTATGGCATGGGAAGCTGCAGGAGCATCTTAATTTGGGGTTGGATAGGATGGGGTTTCCAGGAAGAAAATTGACAGCTAAGGAAATTCATCTGTGCTTGATTGGAATGAACTCTTAAATTGTTTCTAATTTTCACAAACCAAAAATAAAATAGGTTATTTCTAAATTAGCAGTTTGTTTTTTTCTAACTCCAGTTAGGGAAAAAATTATATTAATACTTTTTGATGAAGAATTTACAATTGACTGTACTGTTGAATATGGGACACTTAAGAAATTGAGTCAAGAAATGCATCAGATCCTTTTCTTTGAAGAGTTATTGTTTTGACAAAAATGCCATAAACAGAAGCATGCTTGACCAGCTGAGCTTTAATAGAGGCTTTGGTGCAGATTATATAACAAGTTCTTAAAATATGGATGTAGTAACTATTCTTTCTTCCCCTTTTTGTGAATTTAAAAATGCCTTTCTGGTATCTTAGTAAACTAGCTGTGGGGTTTTTTTCCTGTTTATTGGGTTTGCTGTTTTGGGCTAAGGCATCAAACAGAGTTCTGAGTTTGCTTAGAGGTAAAAGGTTTAATTTAGTCAGTTCCTTACACCGACACACTGCATGTGAAGACTGGCACTTGAGATTTATCTGTGTCATCATTAAGGCAGAGAGAATGCATTAAGAAAAGCTGATAGACTGAGTATTGAGATTCTTGATGCATTTTGTGAAGAACATAAAATCCGCTATATCTTTGCTTTTTGTCAGTACTGATTGTGAGTTTAGTTTCTTTCTCTACTTACAAGATCTTTGGTGAAAAAAGCTACAATTCCTCATTATTTATAACTACCTAACTCATTTTTGCTGTTAGTAATAGTTCTTTGAGTCGGATTTAGAGATGGCAATTGGTATTTAATTCAGGTGTTTGAGGTGTGATGGGTCAGAAGTCATATAATAGGAGTTCTCTTTGGTGTGGGAGGAATAACTGGAGGTAGCTTTGGTTAAGTGTGAGCTTAAAACCCATCCTGGAGAAATCTGGAGTATCACAGACTTTTAAGGTATCTTCAGAGCTTTTTCTTTCCTTGATTGCTAAGGCAGGCTCTGGGCACCTTTCCTACAGAGCAAGGAAGGCTATGTGTATGTTTGGTTGAAATAAAATTGGGGTGTTCTTGCCGGGCATGTAAAGCTGCAAAATGGCCAGCCATCCTTATGCAGGCACCAATACCTGCTTCTGCTTGTTGGTGTGGGGTGCGAGCTAGGATTTGGTCAGAGAATGGTGAAGTTTCCACACCTGATATTTTTTGTTTGTTTCCGATCAGCAAAGAGTTATTTCTGAAAGTAGGTCTGAGTTAGAATTCTGATACAATTCAATTACACCAATTAAGTCTGCCCATAATATCAGGGATAAAGCAGTGTATTTCCATCACTCAATCTCAAAGTGAAATGATAACAGAATGAGCAATATAATGATGACAGAATGAGGAATATGCATCATTTATTATCAGGATTTGTGTTGTCTCAGTTCCTGAATGGTTTCTTTTTTTCTAAGGGAACAGTTAATGTGAGATATTCTGATTTTTAATGATGGTTAATGTAGAGCTAGAGTCTGGTGTAAAGCTGTTATTTAAACTGTCTTAATTTATTATGAATATATAAAATAACTAAAGTACTTGATGTGCACTGTATTAGTAGAATATGTGCCTAACTCTTTAATCTGATTAGTTATTTTGTATGAGAGTAGAATTAGATGATTGCAGTAGAAATGCTAAGAGGTGATTTGATGTCTTTTTTTAAAAAGAGAATCAGTTAATCCAATTTCCCAGAACATATGCTAGTTCTGTTGGTTGTAAATCCTTTTCAAGATTGCTTGAATTTCCCTCTGCTTGCTCTGGACACGTTTTCTTACTGGAGTCTGAACTATATAATCATTATGACTTTTTTTTTAAAAAATAACTGAATTTTTTGCAAAATAAAAGCCAAAAATAGTCACACAAAATCAATTATTGGAAAATATATAGCTAGGACTATTTTGAAATACTGTTATGATTCTGAGGACTAGTACAGGTTTTGACTTCTCTAATTCAAATAATTAAATTTCAGAAAGTTTCACTGAGATTTGTTTTAAAAGATTATCAAATATCCCATGTAAAAAATTCATAGATTTTATTTTTGTTTCCAAAACACCAACCCTGGCCTCCACCCTGAAAGGTACGCAGAGACAAAGTACCATACGTGTATAGCCTGTAGTAGCCCCTGCTAGGGAAGTAACTCGCTGTCTTCATGCAGCAGGGATTCTCCAGGACTTCCAAGATGCTTTGCAGAATTACTGACTGAATGCTTGCCAGACAGTTTGACATGGGGAAGCCATATCCTTATTTTACAGATCAGCCAAGAGTTTCTTTATACATAAAACTGAATTTGGGTGAAGTTAAGGAGATCACTTGGAACTATTGTGAGATAACTCAATGGATAGAAAAGTACAGATAGACTTTTGCAAATTTTATCGTTGGCCACAAAGACAAAAGCGCAACTAATTTCCCTTGTCCCACATTGCAGCCTGTAAAGCACATATCCTACATTCTTACACAAATCTAACCAGTATGTAGCCTCATTTGGTATATCTGCATATCTCCAACTGTTGGTAACAAAAGTTATCCATCAAATGCATTTTATAGCAGGTGATTCATCACTACTTTCCCTCTGTCTGATCATTTCAACCCCATGTAATGTTATCCTGCTGAGTCCCTAGATTAGAACAAAACCTAGGCTTGGAAGTTGGGATATTATTTATACCTTTATTTGTTCTAAATATGCTTCCTTATATTCATTTTAAGAACACAAGAAAACCTCATGCTCTGTTCTTATCTTCTGTTTGAATGACACTGTCCAGTTAATTAGTTGTCCTAGAGCCCCTTGGCCTACATAAAAAATGTCCACTTGGAAAATGCCCTTGAAGTCAGCAGATAGCATGTGATGTATGAGATAGAGTAAAACCAAACAAACTTCCTGAGCACAAGTGGAGAGGATTTATGACTGAAACTTCCTTTTGCGGGAGTGCATGATTGGTGGATTTGGACTGTTAGGAGTTATTTGTATTGCAGTGAAGCCTGGAGATCTCAGGAGATGCTGTATTCAGAGCCAGCTCTTTCACTGGCTACGTTAGGAAGGTGAACAGAGAGGTGAAGTTCCTCCAGTTCACGTGATAAATGAATAGCCAAGTTGGTATTTTGGATGCATGGCTTGTTCAAGAGTGTCTGTATTGACTAGGGAAAACATAAATGAAAATGTAAGGACTGAGATCTGTTCCACTCCAATGGAAGCTGTCCAGGAATTTGGAGGAAAGCAGTGGAAGAAGTAGAAGCAAGAGGGACAAGAAAGAGGAACTTGAAAATTATAATTTAAACATTTTAATTTATTAGTAAACATTGTTCTAAGAAGGGAAATCTTCAAAATTCTTAGATGTTTTGCCCACAGCTTGACTGATACTACAGAGATGTTTCATTTGTAAATGAAAATCCAGGTTCAGTTTTAAACCCCAGCTCCTCTCAAACTGGTATTTGTATTCCAGTTTCCAGTTCAGGCCTATTTCTAACACATTTTGCTGATAAAACACAGAGGTGCTGACAGTTGAAGTGCTTACACATCAAGCCATGTTTTGTTTAATTCCTACGTAAAATAATCTTTTTCTTTTTTCTTTTTTTTTTTTCTTTCCCCCTCCAGATTTAATTAGAGGGTCTTAATGCTAAAACATGCTGGTCTGCTGAAACATTTGATTAATTTTGTGTGGTTGCAGTTTTGTAATGAAACCCTGAAAGCAGCCAAGAAGCTTTACACAGCTCCACTGAACATAGCTGTGAATTATTACTGTGGTAACACTCCAAGGAAATAAGTACAGCATCCAGTCTCGGTGGAAGGTTTCTGTCTGATTGGTTTTCCAGTCACAACTTCTTACTCCTTATGCTACAGAGTCTGGGATTCCTGTGAGGATGCTGGGCTCAGTCTAGGAGAAGGGCAAATATTTACAGTGCCCAGACAGCTTTCTGTTCAACTATAAAGATGGGTGACCATGGCAGAGGGCTTTTAGAGAAGATTAAGTGAAGAAGAAAGTACCGATGAATCTGACTAACATGGATGGGAGGAAATGTTGAAATTTGCAGACAAATGCACAGCTTTTGAAAACATTGTAGTGAATTATGGTAAGATTTGGCTTAAAAAAAATCCAAGACACTGCTAGTCTATACCTTTCCACAGGGCAAGATAGCTTCTACCAAGCTTTTCCTGATAAATGTTCCTGTAATATGTTCTTCAAAATCCTTCAGTGCTAAAGCCGTGTATTGCACTTCTCCACTGTCCTCACTCCAAGTTTTCTTGGTGTCTAGACTGAATGTCTCTTGCTGAACGCTAAGCCCATTATTCCTTCTTCTGCCCTCAATGGATAAACAATTTATTAACTCCTTCTTTTCCCCTTTGTATCTTGTACATAGAGATTTAGAATTGGAATCATAGAAGAGTGCTCTTTCAGAGAATATACGATCTTAATCCTTTCAGTCTTTTTCTTGGACATTTCAATAGACCTATAATTATGTGGCATCTTGCTGGGTCTCTGGTAGTTCTTATCATTCTCTTATGGGCATTCTGTGGTTGATTTGAATCTTTCTTCAAGTGCAGTGCTCACATATATATTCCACCTGAGACACTATCAGGCTGGAGACAGGAATTGCTGCATGTATCTTACCTGTGATGCCTACTTTGTTTCCTAATACGATGTTCGCTTTTGAGCAGTGATATGTTAATGCTGATTTCAATTTGTGATCCAGCATAACTCTGGTATCTTTATCTGGAAAATTGGTGCTTATTGCATTGTTCCATTCCCCTCAGGTTTTTTTTGTTGGTGTTTGGTTTTTTGTAGTTGATTATTCCTAACTATAATGTTTTGATTTTTATCCTTACTGAGTCACACCTGTTTATTTCAGACCTTTTCTTCAATTTCTCAAGATCATTAAGTATTCCAATACCATTCCCCAAGCACTCATAGCTTTTTATGTTATCACATAACAAGTTTCTATTTAATTAATCAACACTGTTTGGATTTTCTTCCTAAATTTTTGTTTGCTTTGTTATTTACAGAAGAACAGAACCAGACCACTAAAATATGTGCATGCATTTGCATGTGCTGTTTCATTTAAAATACTGCCTTGTGTCTGGCAATATTTAGTACAAATGGGAATGTTCAGAAAAACATGTAGGAGCAGATGGAAAAACTGGTTTGGAAAACGCTGAGGGGAAGAGCCTTTGAGTTCCACGTATGATAATATTCTCCCATAGATAGAAGGCTGGAGAAAGTGACCATGGTCCACAGCCTTTCCTCATCTAGGTAACTGTTAAAGACTTGGGGAGCTAGCTCAAAGTTCACTTGCTCTTTGGTAGGTGTCAATAGGCATAGAAAGTGGTAAGAAACAGCTGTTGACTTGCTCTTGGTACAAGGGAATGATGTAAAATTTCCATAGAAGATATCCATCTTTATTACTGAGTTATTGGTCTTAAACTTCCTTGCTGCGTAAATCATTCTGAGGTCTTATGAGAGGGGTGAGAGGTGTATCTTTTTCCAGAAGCATGTTGTGCTGCTTTTCATTTACTAAGTTGCTAATATTCATGAGACAAGAGTAACGGTAGCTGACTATTTTTGAAGGGCTATGTGCAGGGATAATTCTCCTTAGCATGATACTAGTGGTGTACATTGGGAGGGAACTCCTGCTTTGCTTAG
>NW_009258754.1:3804586-3823945 GCF_000687185.1 Egretta garzetta | reverse complement strand
ATTCCAAAATGCTTCAACTCCCCTGAGCAAAGCAGTATTTACAAGGACAAAAATAGATTTAGCATCCTATTGCCAGCCTTTTAATGCATGTTTTAAATACTAGACACTCTTTTGGGGGGAAGGAGTAGGGAGAGTTGTAGTTATGTACAGCCTGAGCTGTAAATAACAGAAGAGATCAGAGGTGGAAAATCATACTTTTTGGACGGCCTGTGACTAGACCTTAAAAATTCCTTTTAAGTATGATTTTATAAAACAGTCATTTTCATTCCCTTTTTCATTTAAAGAACTTTAAGATGGAATGCTTAATTGAGATCAGGTTGCCAGTGGCAGAGTTATGCTCTCTAATTATATACTGTTGCTTCTAGATGACCTTCAAATTTATTGATACAGAATTACCAGTCCCTGGCTTTTCCCACGTTTTGCATTTTTGCAGCACCATGAAATTTTTCCTATTCTAGACAGACCGACCTGGCATCTCATCCATGAGCACAAATCAATTAAATGCTCTTGTCAGGGTTGCAGAATTTTACAGGTAGAAATCCAGCAGTTGCCATTTACAGCAGGCTGTGGAGAAAGCTTTGTAAAATGTGATACAGTAGGGAACACCACCCTTTTGGGAGTCAGGCCAGCCCGAAACTGAGAGCTGAAAAATCATCACTGAGAAATAAGGATAATTGAGGAAAGGAAGGGTCTATACTGTATGTGTCTATGGGCAAAAGAGTGGTGGAAAAATTTCAACTGACCAGCTCTAGAAGGCACCAAACAAGAACTTCAGAAAACAGTGTAGACTTTTAAAAATTCTTCGGTTGTGTTTGAAATTAATTTGAAACATGAAAATGTTTGATATTATCTGGGGCGGGGTGGGGAGGGACCTCCAAAACAACGAAGACAGCACTGTCATTCTGGTTTTAAGCATAGAGCACTTGCAATCTGGGAGGCTAATGTTGTCTGACTAAGGGCAAGGGCCAAAACCTCGGAATCTTCACCTAGAAACTATGGACTTTCTTAAGACCTTTTTAATTTTGTATAAGTGTAAGTCGGAGCTGGTCATTCAGAGGCAACAACACACCTTCTTATGCTATGGATTTGAATTTGATCCTGAACCTCAGAAGCCTTTTCTGATAAAATTTTCATGAAAATTTAGTAGGAAAGTATCTGTTTCAACAAAGTAATATTTTTCTATTGAAAATCCATTTCTCTACATAGTCCCTATTTTTATTCATCTACTACTGAAACAGAACTGATGCCCTTTTTTTATCAAAAAACTCCATCCTCTAATCCAAAGCAGGTGTGCAAAGATTTCCCAGAACCAAGCAAAGAACAGCAAAACTCATCAAAAGAGAGATGCCAGTTCTTGAAAACACATCAAATATCCATGGTAGTCTTTGTAAATGAAATTAGTGTAAAATCATTTTAATAACTGTAGTATTTTCAGAAATTAGGCTTTATAAAAATCAAAAGAAACATTCATTTACTTGGATTTGAAAGGAATTGAGTGAAACAAACACAAGAAGTGTTACTGACTCTCTTTGCTTTGTCTAATTAGTATAAGCCCCAAATTTCCAATAATACACTAGCTGGGCTCCCTTCTGCATTGCAGCAGTTGATGCTGTTCTGTTTTCATAGGTATCGCTAATGCATATGGCATGTTTTGAAATACAGTCTGCCTTCACTGCCCGATGAGATGTCATGTAAGAGGGAATTAACAAAGGTTAGGAGCTAACATAGGGTCCTGGCCGGCAGTTGCTGGTAGACAAGGGAATAGAAACTTCTCAAGTGACAAATACTAAAATGGGTGAAACAAATGCTTTCAGAGAAGGGTTGGATGGGAATGTTCTTGTGTGGAAGAATCAAGTGACAGAAATATACGTATATGCATCTTTGGAGAAGAGTGCTGGGAACAGAGTCTTGGAGGATTTTGACAATTAAAACAGAAAGCGTGACTGGAAGCAGTAACCACATCTGAGCTGCTTGTTCCCTGAAGGGGAATTTGCTAAGATTGGCAGCAGAGCTGCCAGAGTGGAGGGCTTGTGTCTTTTCATCCACTCTGCCTCTCAGATCTCTGTGACCCTCAGGGACTGATGCAAGGCTTGTTCACTTGGTTTAGTCTTCCTCAAAGTTTCCTTCTCCCCTAACAATTTCTTACATGTTTCTGGTGGCATCCAGCAGTGATTGTTTTTTTGGTTTTTTGGTATGGTGATAGTCCTTCATGCTGCATGCTAGATAGCTCTGAATAATTTCTGCTTGTTAACTTTTGTGTACTCCCACACTAATAAGCACTTTTGAATGGAGTCATTAAATAAACCTGTAAAATTCCTTGTATACCATTTTAGGACTGCTTCATCTGAACCTTCCAAAGGCTAAGAACTCTAGTTATAGTTTCGGTATGGGGAAAAGCAACTGTCTGAAGTCTAGGAAGCCTTGCTTTAGCATATGGAAATAACTAAAACAAAAGTAACATTTGAAACATCTTTTTTTAGGCAGAGATTATATATTGGGAGCGCTCCTTAATATTGCAGAGGACGAATGACACAATTTAGCCAAAGTATGTCTTTCCTTTCTTCCCAAGAGTAAGAAATGAGTTGTCCTTATTTAGATAAATATTGCAGAGTTGTCAGTTTATTTTAAATAAAAATTTATTCTGTCACTTAGACCATGTTTTTCTTAGGACTCTGCTCATTTTTCTGTAGTTATAATGCGTATCTGTGCACATACACGACTTCTTACCAAACCAGACCTTCTCAAAAACCACTGCTTCATTGTTGTTTAAGGCATGCAATATTAGGGCTTTTATGGACCCCAAAGCTAGCTTTTTTTTTTTGGGATGCGTATCTTTAGCCTCCAATTAAAGCTTTTTTTTTTTTTTTTTTTTAAGTAAACTGAAAATATTCAGCACTTTTGAGCCAAATACAGAATCAGTTTGGGATTATCCAAGTCTGCATGCAAATCAGCTAATAAACTCTTCTACTGTAATCACTCTTACCAGTTCTCAGCCTTTCTAAAAGGTGTTGAGATACATCTGTGCTGTATGGCTTAGTATTGTCATGTCTTCTTTGGGGCTGTTTCCTTGAAGGGAGAAGCTGATGAGGTAATGGGAGAGGAAATGCCTCAGGGAAGCCAAATGGGGGGACTTTGGTAAATCTTCATTATTCTTGAAGAAATTGGGTGGAGGGAAGCAGCTGGCTTTGTGTTGGGAATGATAGGGGAAAAGAGAGTCAGAAACAGCACCTCAGCACAAGGAGTCTCTTTTTGTGAGGATTTCCTCAAATACATGTACTATAAACATCATCAAGTAGCGTGAAGAGTTGAGGCTGTCCCTCTCATCTCTTCATGAAGCCAGCTTCACCCTGGCTTGGGTTCGCACAGGGGACAGGGAGTTGTGTTCAGCATTTACCGGGCTTGGCTTTGGCAGATTTACAAAAAGCTCTTCTGCACTCTCCTTCAGAGTGGTGAGGGATGTACAGCCTCCCCAGGGACCTGCTGCAGGCTCGGCAGGCTCAGGGGCTGGCTGGCGGGGAGCTGCCTCTGTGCTGGGGGATCAGGCAGGAGAGGGAGTGTTCTGGCTAAAGGTGGTAAATGTAGCCACATAGCATCCTTTTGCCAGAGTAACTAATGACTATGCAGAGGGATAAGTCCTAACTTCCTCTTACAGATTTCTTTTTTTTCCCACCTGATTTTGTTTTTTTAATGCTGTGATTACTGATCGTAATCCAGTTCCCAATGAGATGGAGTACTATGTTTTCTGACATTTGAAAATAAGACTAAACCCCTGTAATATTTATGGCCATGCAGAATAATGAAAGCATAGTGCACCACCAGACAGTGAGTCAGGGAGATCTGGCAATACTTGGATCTGGAAGTTTGGCCTGTTTATATGACTTTGGTAGAAATATGGATTTTTATTTGGGGTTCTTTGGCTGCTTGGGTGTAGGCTTCCCATTGCAACTTCACTTCACAAAACAAATTTGGAAGCCTACCTTATTCCTGAAAAACACAACCAAATTTCTTACAGGAAATAAGGGTCAGATTTTAAACATATGTAATATGAAAAGCCAGTTTTCCGAAGCCCAGAAAGCCCTGGGACAAATAAGCCTTTGCTCTTTCAAAGGTCTTGGTTCTGGCTGCAGAATGCATTAGAAAATCCTAGCTGGGACATAGAGTACAGTTTGCTCCCCATTGCTGTGCAAAAGGCACCCATAGGTAGCCACAGTGCATCTGAGGAATAGCCTCAATGTTCATATGGGTACAGTTAAATACATGATGATATTCTTCAGCTCATGAGCAGAAATCTGTCTATGCCCAGAGTCTCTTGCTGGAGAGCCTTTCCTTATAATCGTAAAATACAGGAGAAAGACTAGCTGTTTAAAACCCAAATATTTGGCATCTCCAGTCTCAGTGCTGCTCTTCCATAGCCATGCTGGCTTTTAACTTCCTCTTTTTATTAAACTATTAAATTGGGAATTTTTATTACTCCCAATTTAGCACTTCTAATAAAAAGTTACAGTTAAAAGCCTCTGTGGGCACTGAAACTTGCAGCTGTGATTGCTCTTGATGGAAATAAAGACAAACTCATCCTTTAAAGCTTGCCTCTGTCAGGTGGTGGCTCCAAACCAGAGGGCGCTGAGTGGGATTGTGGCTGGGAAGGAATTACAGCAGCAGGAGGGGATGAGGAGAAAGGAGAGAAGGTGGCAGCAGAAGAGAAATATTAATGATGTGTTTGTGGTGCATCTATAGTTACAGTATGGAAATACCTCGAAGTTTGGAAATAATTAAAAGCCACTCGCTGCTTTAATACAGTACTTATTTAAACATGACATCAGTATTCAGTAGTAGTGGCTTGAATCTTATTGGAGACTTTGAATAATTTTGCCATTAATGTAAATTTCTGTAGTATACAGTGGTCCTGACTAGTGTGCATCTCACAAAAATTGTAGCCGCAGGGTGAGGTTAACATGTTGCTACACATCCTGGAAAGTGGATATTTGAGACTGTTACTAGCTGTGCAGGGCAACTTGACCTCTTGAACTGGGGATTCAAAGCCACAATAAAATTTAAATACAAAGAAACCTCTTCTATATCCAGCTTCCTAAGCTGACATAACTATCTTTTTTAACATGAGGAAAAATAATATAAAAAAGTGCAAGAATGTATTTTTCAACTCTTTTTCTGCTGGAAATGAATCTTTTCATTAGAAAAAAACACTGAGACGGAAACTCTGATATAATGATCTGAAGTTTTGTGTCTTCAGTCAGACTTTTTTTACGGTCCCTTTTTCTTTCTTTAAGTATAAAATATGGGAGGAAGATAGAACTATATTTTCACTTACTGAAGTTGAATTCCGAGTTCCCTGAGTGGACTGCAGGAGTTGGTCCTGGGATGAAAAGAATGTTGCAAGCATGAACAGTGTCTCCTGCAGGGCCTTGGAAATCTCCACGAATACTACTTTTCTTTGCTGGCTGCTTTTCTCTCTGCCTAGGAAATGAGGCTGCTTCCCTAGAAGGAGGTTATATGGCTTGTGATTCAGTTTGTGTTTTGTTCCAAACCAAAAACCGGATACTCTAAAATAGAAAGCATAATAGCATAAAGCTGCCCATTCTTTCACTATACATTTGCTGACCAGAGCTATAGCAACTGAGCAGCTGGTCAGATGTCTCCTAGTTTACAAAGCACTGCTGAAGGCTTGAGGAGGAAATATTCTTTCACTGAAGACAAAACTCCCTTTGACTTCTGCTGGAGCTGTATTTCATGCTTATGATCTGGTGGCGCACTCAGTTATGTCACAGAACAGGTCAGCCCATCCAGACCCATTTTCAGAACAGCTCCTCAGATTGCACCTTTCAGCAATGTGACTGAGTTAAATTTAGCTCCGCTGATTTTGCTGAAATTTTCTTGAATGTAATAGTGCTGAAATTACATGATAAACTGGGGGGGTTGCTGAGTCTGAATAACCTTTGGTGATGCCTATCTTTCCTCAGTTCTCCCAGCTCTTCTTCATATTATGTGAACGTGAGGCAATATTTTTTAAAAACTGAAAGCTTACCAGGAACCAAAGCCAGCATGTGCACACAGTATTCAGGCAACTTAGGAGGCTTCTTAGGACAGCAGATTTGAAGCAATGGCAAGTATCAGCTTTCAGCAGTAACGCGAATCTGTGGCAGTGTAGGAAATGTCCGGGCCCCCAGCTCCTCCCTCTCAGAGGCTACCACTGCTGCACCTGGTGGCAGCAGAAAGTGGGTGTCCACCAAGCTGTCCCAGTTTAGTCCTGTGCTTTGACACACACCTTTTCTGTCAGTGGTGTGTGCTAAGACATTTCTCAGACTCGGTCAATATTTGTGCTTCTCTCTGTGAATCTCCATCCATTTTGAATAGTTCATATTAGCTGGTGTTTAGGAAAGAGCCATATCAGTTAAAAATAATTGTTTTATTACTCTGCCATTCTATTAGTTCACCTGCTCTACAACACAGACTAACCAGTTTGTCAAAAGGGAAAGAAAGGTGTGTTACTGTGGCCGGTATTTAGGTATACAGCAGTATGGCTGTCTGACTTAAGGACAGTGACTCAGGCGTGCTTCTGGTGGGTGAGGAAAACACAATTGCAATGAATGAGAATGGTGTAGAAGTGAACAAATATTTTGATGTGACCCAGTGAAAAGTTAAAAAAAAATTATTCTAATGTGGGGAAAGGGAGAGAGGAAGATGCCTTTATGATTGCACTAATCAACCAGACTGACTGTTTATATTTCTCCAGGGCTAGAACTGGGGGTGTTTTCGTGCCGGCGGGGTGGGGAGGGGGGGGGGGACACGACATGCAACTGATTCTTATGAATATTTAATATATAAATTTTTTAAATGTTTAATCAACTCAGTGAATTAAGGAGTCTTGCAATGAACAGATGAAGTGTTAGACTCTGTAGAGTGAAGACAAGCATTTAAATTGAGAAAACAGCATGATAAGGTTGCACAAGCTGAGTCCAAGAACCCTTGATCTAGAGGTTTAATGGATGGAAGGGAAGACAAGCAGTAATATATAAAAAGATCCTATTAGTGCCCTGGGGTTATCTGAGGAAAAAGGACTTTTCAGTATGAGAAATTAATTTGAAAATGTTTACTTTTTGTCCAGATATTTTATGAGGAACCCTATGGCAAAGTAGAGAAAGAATAGGAGATATAAAAATAAAAGTAGGGAAGGAAGATACAATATTTTAGAGGCTCTTTTCCAGGATTTTTTCACATTCCTGTGCAGCGTAGCTTTCTGCCTTTTGTAAAAGGAGATCAAAGCTGTAGGAGAAGCATAATCCAACGAAAGGCACCTGGGCCTTGGGATAAAAGGAATAAGTGTCTGAAAAAGGATGACAAGTGTATAGTTATTCCTCCTGTCAGATCTAACATGAAATTGGAGAAACAAGAACACAACCTGCACCAATCTACCTCTCTCACATCATCAGCAGTTGAGATCTGAAGCAGTGGGATGACAGACACAGTCATATTGTTAAACTCATAGGGGAATAAAAATGCTGCTGTTGTACAATGGAAAGCAAACGGCCACAAATTTTCAATATGTGCACTATTTAAGAATGAATGCGATCAACGTTATGATTGAAAACTAACTGAAGTGCAATCATGGTATGATTCATGGAAGGGAAAATGCTTTTCATTTTTGTCTGCCTTAAAACATAGGTTTTGGTTATTAATGTAGATTTATAGGGCTGGCCATATCAAACATTTCAAAGCTTATGTAACAGGTAGCAAGGTCTCCGAAAGGTCATTTTCAAAAAGCTGGGACTTGATGTGTATCATTTTAAAATAGTGCTACTGTATCAATAAAGCTGAAATTTTGAGGAAGTATTACTTTTTACTCTTTTACCTCTTTCTGGACTTTATGCATAAGTAACACAGGCAATATCACAAGGACTGGCCAGGTTCCTGTTCCATGCTGCTGGTCGCCAGCAGCAGACAAATATTTATTTTAGAAATTCTCAGAAGTTTCCAGTGTTGAGAAAATTTACGGATATGTGTATTCTGATTCACAGCAGAGAATTAATGTTTTGCAACGACACAACTTCACCTTTTACCCAGGATTAAAAGGAAAGTTGTTCATGATCTGCCTTGTGATTCATGGCCTTAGCTCTGCCTCTAAAACCATGATCTCTTGGTCTCATTGCCACCCTTCAGCACTGAAGTCCATGCCAACTTTGTGCTCCTCAGCATTCATTTTTTGTGGGACTGGTTTTTTTCTTAATAAGAAAAGATGAATAGAAAGACATCTTCCTCCTTTCTGCTCAGTGCCTGTATGTAGTGTGCTGTGTACTCTGTTCTCCTCTGGAGTGCTTCCTATGCTCTTCATCTTCCTTTGTTTCCTCTTTCTTGTTCCTTGACTGGTTTTTCTTGCATCTGTCCTTGAAACCCTTCACTTTTTCAATCTCCCTTGTGTGAGAGAGACTAGGATTTAATGATCAAGGTGGAGAGAAGCCATCAGTCCCTGTGGTGGCGCAGGTGCATTTAATTTTATTTCCTGGTCTGTTATTGAAACAGCTTAATATTTCTGTACATGTACCAGGTGCTGCATCACTGTGCAGCAGTGTCCTGATGGCCAGGTTCATAACAGCACCATTCCCACTAAGTTGCATTCTTCTAGACCCAACAGTGTACACAAATAAGCTGAGAAATTATTTGCTAACTGTATGGCCCTATGTTTTTTTTAAATCTAAATCTTACCTACTGTTTTCCTGATCACTTGCTGTTAATCTGGTCTGGAATTTGTTACACCATCTGCACTGTGAGTATGATAAAATTATTTAGAACTTTTCAAAACTGTGTTTAGACATGCCACTTGAAGAACATTAAAAAATAATTCTTTAATATCTCATTTGGTCCTTTGCTGTCTTGAACACTGGACATTTATGCTTTCTTTCTTTGCTGTCTTTTAAACTGTCCTTTTTCTATGTTAGGGGCATCATCAGATGGTGCAGAAGTAGCACAAGCAACATGCTTGCTATCTACATGAACCACTTCCTTGCACAGGATGAAGATAAGCAGTGTTAAAGGGGTATATCAGGAGTCCCTGCTGGCTTCAAGATGCAATGTTCATGCCAGAGCTCATTGAAGGAATTCTGAATTTGCAGCTCAATCTTCTGATGAATTCACTTTCCTTCTGTCACTTGCTTTGCTGTATTTACATTCTACAAATATTCTAGTAAATGATGGGATGCTTCCTGAAATTTTATAGAATATTTCCAGAAAGTCATCTTCTCAGCTCATAACCATCAAATCTTGGAAGTGTCTCATGCTCTTTATTTGTCCAAGTAAATTTCTGAGGCAGAAATCTTAAAACAGTGTCCTACTTTGTTTTGAATTCAAAACAAACATAAGGAAAATCTATTCCTGGGAAGCACGCAAATGGAAAGTGATGGCATCTGATAAACAGGTTATACTGAAATATTTGCCCCAAAACTTCTCTGTGGGCTGGGTATTCAATTTATTTCTGGGCACATAGAACAAAGACAAGACTCATGGCTTGACTTTCAGATGTTCCCTTGGAGATTCTTACCGAAATATTTAACTTTTTCAGGCAGACCTAAAGGAGATTGTGGAGAGGTTGAAACAGCAATTTTACTTCTGTCTTCCAGGCTGGTCTCTTTATTCGTTTCCCTCTGATCTCCCATTTGACCAATTAGACAAACAGTACAGTCCAATTCACAGGACTGAATGACAGTATGAATGCCTCGAGCCTGGCTGAGAGGTGTCTGCATCACCCTTCCATCCTGGAAGAAGAACTAGAAAAATCCTGTCTCCAGCATGTGGTGTCCTAGTTCTGCTGCGTTCGTATAGGGAATGCTACAGGCCTGTCTTACATGAGAGCAGATTGCTGCACAGGCTCTGCCTGCATACTAGCCTAAAACTCTTTACCAGCTTTAATAGCATGTGTTAGCAGTAATAGTTATGTGCAGTCCCAAATAACTCTTTAAAGGGAAAGTGCAGATATGTTCAAAGTAAACAATAAAAATACTTTTTCAGTCAAGGAAAAAATACTAGTAAAGTATAATAATGAAAATGGTGAAGTTGCTTCAGGAGCAATAGATCTTACCACAGCCTGCATATAGTTGAACAGGGTGTGCTAGAATATCCCTATACAATTATTTAGGCTCTTCACTTGTCACAGCTAAGAGGTCTGGAAAGTACCATCTGTCTCCACCATGTGGTGTTGTGCCCCACAGCAAGCTGCAGTGAGTGTGTCACCATGTTTATGCATAGATGTATACTGGAAAACTTTGAGAGGTCTGGTATACTAACCACTTGTAGTTTTGCAGACCCTTCTGTCTGAAAACACTTCTCTGGCTGCTGTTGATCTCTGGGTCATTCTGGAAGAAATGAAGGAAGCTGGCGAGCATGGTGATACCCATGAACAGCTGCCATTATCTTTTAGTTACTCTTTTAAATAGAAAATTTTGAAAGACGTTTTCTTACACACCCACAGGGTCTTATTTTCTTGCTTGTTGTTTTTTTGTTTGTTTTGGTTTTTTTTTAAAGGAGGGGGAAGGCATTTCGTCACATCATAAGTACTGATGGTGGGATATTATAAAAACACTACAGCTGGATTAAGCAGCTGAGTCCTTGGCTTGGAGTAGAAGAATGCCTGGAAAATTAAGAAACAAAGGTCCTATGTGTGCAATACTCTTCTCTATCGCTGACCGTAACTCATTTGTGTTTTATAACTCCACCGTTTTGATGACCATTTAAAAACTTGGAAGAAATTGCTTACCTATGTTCCTTTTCTGTTGCACACTTATTCTTCTTTACTATCTCTGCTCCCGTGTAATCTCTGATTAACACCTTGTAGTTTGAGATGGTATTTTTTCTTTCTTGCTTTTGTATTTTTTCCTAGTTGTTTTGTTTTATGCGCTTCCTTTGTTCTGCGGGATCGGGCAAGAGATAAGCTGTTGCTAAGAAGCTGTTTTGAAAACATCTTTGCTGTTCTGGCCTGAAAGACAGTGTGCTAAAGCATCAACTAAAGATCTGCCTTATGGTTTTTCTAAGATACTTTTCTTTCTTACACGCACTGACACAAACATGCACCTCAAGAAGCCACACACTGAGACCTGCTCTGGTTGGAGGCTGTACCTGTCCTGCAGAGAAAAAACAGCCTTTGGAAGTGGCTGTAAACCTACAGTCCACTGAACACTGCTTGTTTCCCATCAGCAACTGCTGCCCTGTGGCAGCCTACCTGGCGGCTGGCATGCCACGTGCTCTGGGCTGTAGACCCTCCTTGTGCCTCGGAGGACGTGCTCTGGCCACCTGAAGGCAGCGTGAGAGTCTGGCCTTTAGCCCAACTTCAGGGCTGCCCCAAACAGCCAGTGCAGGCTTCCTGCAATTTAACTCTCAGATGAGAGGTGTTGAGTGATTCCCCAGGAGGTTTTATAAAACTCAGCTGAACACATGGCTGAAGCTCCTCTGTATCATCACCCAGGGGATCCCGGTCAGATCTTGGTCAGATCTTGCCATTGTTGTGGCGTTCTTCATGGTGAAGTTTTCTGTTACTCAAATGACTTCCTTACATCTTGCAAAGGTGCCTTTTATAGAGATTTTGCAAACAAATTTCTAAAGAAGGATCTAGTGGGCAATATCACCAAAGAATTTGGTCCCTCAACTGGCAATGTAAAGATATTTTCATTTAACAATGTTTTTTGTGTGTTGTTTTTTATTGTTTCCTGGTTTTTTAGAACAGCAATGTGGCCTTTTCTTGTAAGTAGCTTTGCTATTGAATAGCTTTTATCACACCCATGCTAGTCTCACCAGCCTCCTACTTTTCCAGATTTTCTCCAGTACCAAATAGTTTGGGGATTTCTCTTTCTTTCTCCTTTGCTTCCATTCCCTCCTGCTTCCCCCCTTTTCCCCATTCCAGTATGATAAAATGGATGATAACTAGAAGCAAAAAAAAAAAAAGTCAGAAAACTGGAAAATATAATAAAACCCAGAATAATTCTCATCTGGACTCTCTCTCTTGAGTAGTTTGAATTACTTTAATGTATAAATTTGGCCACTAGAAACATATCACTGCAGAGCCATTGTAGTTTGGATCTGAATCGGGAATTAAAGATATTGGTCAGATAACCAGGTAGGTTACTTGGTCTCTAGGTGAGACGAAAATGGCTGAAGTTTGGAAGAAAAGACAAGATGGTCATCACAGCCATTTGACCAGTTAAGTGATTTGCTGTGATACATGAATGCTGAAGAAAGTCTTTAATTCATGGTGACAGGTGCAACAAGAAATTAATTTTGTTTCTTATCACTTATTTTATGGACTTGGAAAAATAAACCAGATGTTATAAACGAACCAAACAATGTCTTTGTAAACAGAACAGACGTTACTCCTGGTTCACTTTGCTTGCCAATCTTGACACAGGTTGCTGTAAGGTTTACCAGGAGATCATTGGGTACTTTTAGAAGCTGGCAGTGACTATTGTACAACTGTCAGTTCTAATGTCACTCTGACAGAGTAGCTTCTTTGCAAGTGGTGGAATTTCTTTGATTGATTTTCCTCTGAAAACCTGTGCTATTGTGATGCTGTGGGCTTTGCTATATTGTAGTATTGCTTAATATGGCATTAAGTATCATTAAATGAGTTTGATATAGGACTCACACAAAATTGAGAAATGAAGTCACATTCACAGTTAAGAATATCACTGAGAATCTTGCACAGGCTTGTTTAAATTCTCACAGTGTGAGAGGATATGAGGTCTTTAAGATCAGTAATGGCATGAAGAAAAAAAAAATTAAGTAGAAGTACATATACAGAAAAAATACCAGTGTTTCTCAAGAAAAGGCTTGAGGATTTTCCACTGAGTTATCAGACAACAGTCTTAGAAAAACAGAGAAAGTATCTTTCCCAAAGTCATGGTGGATCAATAGCTTTTTTAACACCATTGTGCACATCTAAATTATATCTCAAAAAGCTGCTTTTGTTTAAGGTTGGAACCCATGGGAATACATTTTACTGGTTTTATATTCTTTCCTGAATAATTTCTTACAGGAAACAGGCTTCTTGGCTAAGTGGACCGTGTCTGATGTGGCGAGGCCATTCTTGTGTTTTTCCTCGTGGTCTCTTAATGTACCGAAGTGTGGAATCTGAAGTGGGGGGGGATGGAGCCTCCTCGGAGATGAACATCAACCTCGCACTGAAATCGCTTGTGGTGATACGTAGTTGTGGTGGTACATAGGGCATGCAGCTTTTAGAGAAAAATCCCTGGAGAGGCTATATGACTGTGATACTGGGCCAGGTTCAGAGGCACTGAGATGGGGAAAGCTTGTGTTGGATTGGGCCTCAGTGCAATGCCTTTCACTTACATCTCTCTTTACTCAGAATATTTAGCAGCTTAAAAATAATTGTTGCAAATAAAAGAAAGTTGCTCTTAAAGCAAAACATAGGCTTTGACCCTTTCTTTGACCGCAGTTATTTTAGTTTTAATTCAATTCTACTGGAACTGCCACTTCAATCTTTGGCTTTTGATTTAATAGACCCCTGTCAAAGCCTGCATAAAACTGATTTAAAATAACCATAGAAACAGATAGAGTGTATTTTCTTAATCTTTCAGATTGATGTTTTGTTTCTTTCAGATCTTTGTAAAAATTCAATAAACGGACTTGCAATGCTGCATTTAAATAAAACAAAATCTAAAACAGAAGAGAAAAAAACCCCAAACGCAGATTGCTGTGCACTGAAGGTATGATTTTATGCATTACAGTTTAGCTAAGACCCATTCAAGGAGAAACTTCAACAGCTTGCCAGGGGCAGTCTCCATAAGCTGTGGCTGCTGTTAGAGCCTGCTGTAAATATTCTGCTGTTTTACAACTGGCAACTGTTAAATTTGGCACAATCCCGTGTAAAATGCTTAGATAAAAACAAATATTTCTTTTTTTCTCTCCCTTCAGAGGTAATCATGTTAATAAATATCAAGAAGAACAAACAATCAAATCAGTGGTGAGGTCTCATTAGTAAATACTGTTATCTCACGCATTTCATTCATAAAGCTGCATCAGCCAGGTGCTTGGAAACCAAACAGGTTTCACTTTTTAACAGCAAATCTACTAAATTGCAGTGGGTCTGTCTTTATGGCACATCTTTATTTATGTTTACTGAACTAAAGTGGTTGTCCTTGGCGCTTTGAGCAGATGGTCTGGGTTCTCCAGTTCTACTGAGAACTATATTTGTAACTAATGCAATATCTGTAATATCATTTCGTGTTATTTTTTTAAATGAAGTGTTTATAAAAAAGTTTCTCAAAGGTAGGACTGACCTTTCTGAATCCTACCTATGGAACTTTCTACATCTGAAAACTATGGCAAATATTTTTACCTCTATTTATAGGCCATACTTTTACCATATTTTATGGTTTAGCCTTCTGTTTCTCCTGAGTTCTCCTTCCAAGTGTTGCGCAGATCATGCAATTGCAATATACTCCACAAGCCATAAAAGTAATAGCATCAATGATTTCTCTTTAGAAGTTACCTCAGTTAAACAAGATAATTCACAGAATATGGCACCTGTGTTTCATGAAGTGGGATAGAAACTTTTATCTTAATCACTGTTTTCTATTTATGGTCATTAATTCTGAAGCATTTTTAGCTGCTCTTGCACATTCTGAATTGCATTAGTGCTGCTAGGACTAGTTGCCCATTCCATCCTTACATCTCCCTCAAAATATTTCTTATGTTTAACTCGTTCTTAAAATACATCATGTTCAGTGGCCAAAATATAGAAACTTTTCTGTTTCATCCAGCGCATGAACCTCATGTCTTCCAATGTGAGCACTGAAATTTTGGTTCTGGCTGCCTCAAGAATTGACTGGAGGAGAATCTGGCTCCAGAAGAGTACCGGCTGGCAAGCGACTGGCCTGCTGGACTTTTCATCAGAGCACCTGTGTCTTATATTCATTCATTCAGCTCTGCCATGAAGCTGCTGTGTGAATGTAGGTACAGAAACTGTCACCAGTTAATTCCCTCCATTCAGGCCTGCCTCTCAATGTATGTCTTAATCAAGACCTTGTTTATATTGGCACCTCAAGGAGTTACTCCAAGAAGCAACAGTCCTTCAGTCCCAATAGTGAACAATGCATTGTTTGATTATTTTCTTATATATATTTATTTTATTCTTTCCCCTGTCATAATGCAGGCTGTTGGCTCTCAAACTAGGAGTGCTGTCATTTTTATGGGAGGACTAGGTGCCTACCTGCTATAAATAAGCATTATTTCCCTAGCTTGAAAAAAGCTCAGTAGCACTCTGGTTTTTAAGTATCCCTGTAATTTGGGGGCTCCAGAGGACAAATTTACATGGCTATATTTACATGAGGAACTGTGCTACTTCAGTTTTCCAAGTGTAGATTTTAGCTGTGAGTGGCTGCCCAAAGAAACACATAGCTGAGAAGAGGCAGATTCCCAGCAGATATCAATTATCTCAGCCACATTCACTTGAGTGGAGCTGCCAGTTTACTACAGGATTTGCTGCAGGATGCTGGCAGAGAAATAGGGGATATCAGCAAAGACATTTGTCACTTGTTGTGCAGCAGTTTGTTTGGCACGTGGCCATTTGCTACAAATTGCCCTCAAAAGCTTTACATCTTCATGGTGCACTGAGCTATTTAGTATGTTAAACTTCATGTGCCTTGGTGTCCTAATACAATTCCTTATGTGGGCAGTGTATAATGTTCTAGCTGGCAGTGCGCATGTTTGTAGTTATGTATACACGCATACAAAATCAGGAGTCAAGGACCAAACAAGAGGAAATTGAGTTTTAGTGTTAAAATGTCAAGTTTTCCAAGTTTCCTTTATAGCCATAGAGGGGTTTTGAAGCCAAGAAGCCATGCAAGGCTAGAAGCTTCTTCAGGGAAGATACGAGGGAGAGAGAGATTAATTTCTCCTGTCTTCAGGTTTCTGCTCTATCACCAATGCCCATCAGATGTCGTATCAAAAGTGTTTTCATGGTCACGTAAATTGAGCACAGACTTCAGCTTAGATTTAAAAAAACCCAATTTCACATCCTTTTTCACTGTATGAGTCTCCTTACCTATAATCTATCTGTGCTTTGAACTTCAAAAAGTTGCCAGGTAGGAAATTCCAAATTGAACCTCTCATTAGCTATGGGTACTGTGAACTCAGTAAAAGATCATGAGGAAAACAAACACCAGTTCTCACTCCTCTTTCATCTGAGAAAGTTTAGGTCCTGCTGGCAGCTTGCATATAGGCTAATAAATCTTGCTCTTGGGACAGCTTGTTCTTATATTTGATTATATTATTGGGCTTCAGAGAACTGTATCTTCTTCTACAAGAGGACATACATTTCCAATTTCCCTTTCTCATCAGGCATCACTAGGAGTTTCCACTAAGCACCATCAGAACAGGTATGCTGGGACGACCTAATCTCCTGTTCTTTATGAATTTGTCATAGTTGGTCATACAGGGAGAGTCAGATTTCCGGGGGAAAACAGGGCAATATCATATTCTTCTTTCTCCACTAGGTTTTTTTGGTATGGTAAGTGCTCCCTCTTGTATAGCAGAGATGGGTGCACAAAGCTCCCAACCACATAATAGTCATATCCAGCCTTGCAAGTGAAACATAGAAAGCTCTTCTGAATGTCATTGTTTGCAAGCTTTTGCTGTAGGAGTTTTTCTGCTCTCCCTGTTCTTAGCTTTTTCTGTGTCAGAAATTTCTAAGACTTTTCATATTTTACGATTTTTGTATGCACGTATTTTTGTATACCTGTCCACAACTTTCTATGGACCAAGTCTTTCTATTTACAGTCTTTGACAAAACTGATACTTTAGTTCATAGAATAGCAAAAAAAATTTTTTTTAAGGGGCTAAACCAGCAAATTTTGGAAAGTAAGGTTTCCAGAGCAGGAATCTGACACGGTCATAAAAATAAATGTCAAAAGAGTCATGACATGCACAAGAACTCTTAAAATATACTGAAAACCCATTAATATGTTGGGTGCATGCTCAGGTAACCCCACAGAGTCTAGGCATCTTCTTTATTCCTCTTGAAATCTAGAAAGGTTTGTGTAAGGAAGTTTTGGAGGATACCTTTCTGGTTTGCTTCATCCCCAAAAGTCCTAACACTATGTGTCCCCCTCTCTCTCTTATGCCCTCTATACCCAGCCATAATCTTGCACTTGCTCCTTTACGACCTTTCCAGGGTATTTGTGTGCTTTACCTCATTTAGGCTGCAGCAACGCTCTCAGCTGCCAAACTGCTGATTTACTTTATTTCCAAGTTTAATGTGGCCCGGTTCTGTGCCATGAAACATAAGCAGTTGCAGGAAATCTAATTGAAAACATGAACATATAAACTCAGAAGAAAGCACAAAATGGAATTTACAGAGATAGCTGAAAATAGCCATTGCCATATGGGTTTCATTGAGTATGTGCAATATGCTGATACCATCTTTTTTTTGGTAGTAATTATCTGCTCTCCATTTTCAAGTCCTCTAATTTTTGTTTTGCATTTAGCATCTCAAAGCCATTCAGGAGACACATACTTTAAGTGTCATTACTACACAAATTCGTAAACTGGGTGTAAACATTTTATAAGCAACATGTTCAGTCTTATTTTTTGTGGTGGGTTTTGTTGGGTTTTGGGTTTGAGGGTTTTTTAAATGAAAACATTATTTCACAGCTGCTAGCTTACTGGGTCACAAGTTGATAGTGTCTGCCTAGCAATGAAGTTGGGTTATTACTGACTGTCTCATGAGTTAGGCTACTGTGGATTTTTTCATTTCTAGTAGTTTTTATAAATGCTGTATCATCAGTGTGAATCTTTCTCTTATCTTATATCATAAAGTATACTTGTATCGTGAATCTCTCCATTTTCTGGTGGAATATCAGCTATAAGTAACTTGAAATAGTAATCTGAGCATCATATGCAAGGAACAGAGTGTTCTAGGATGATAGCTATATTCCTCAACTGACTTCACATTTGACTACCCTGGATTAATAGGAAAAAATGGAAAATGTCCTATATGCTCGTAATAATATTTTTTAAGAAATTTCAGGGAGAGAACCTATTGCCACCTTGAAATAAGGCCACAAGACAAGGAACTTCAAGAAACTCTGTGGGATTTCAGCTGTGACCTTGATGCTGTTATGAGAAGGGAGATAGAGTAATCAGTGTATCTGCAAGTCCAGGTGAAAAGTATCTTGTTGCGTAAAGCACCTCTTTCCAGGAAGCATTCAAGGTGTAGGATAGACGATCATTGTACATAATAGGAAAAATGTTGGAAGATTTATTAGCATCCTCATAAAATCAGGACAGCTGTTAAGTGATACAGTCCTGCTCTTTGCTTCTCTAGAAGCCATTTCTACAGGCTGTTAGCTCCATGTCAGCAGCACCCTTTGTTTTACAGGCTGTTGTTTTCTCCATCTATCAGTTGTCCCCTTGGTTTGCTCTGTGGCATGTTCTATAAATCATACTTTGGCGAGAGACATTGGGGGATTGTTTTCTTCAGAGGTAATAGTACTCGGCATTGATAGGCCACATCAGAGAATCACAGAACTTTACTAAGAATAAACCGAGCTTCATAACATCCCCATGAGCAAGTGAGCATCATCATTCCCATTTTTTCAAATACAAATTTTGACATTTTACTCCATCTTATGGGATGTTCTCTTTAGCCTTCATATTCTTATCCTAAACTTGTGGCTGAGTGGAATCCTTGTGTCCTTCATGTGAGAAAAGTCTCATGTGATGCAATCTGGAGAGTCACAGGCAATGTGACATGGCCTTGGCCGTCTGGAATTGGCTCCAAGGGATCTTTTCTGAATGGGGCTTGAGGCAGAATGCCTTCCCTTCTCCATTACTCCCTGGTCAGCTGTCAGAAATATGTACATCAGTTCCAATCTAATTTTCCCCATTCATGTGGAATTGAGCTTCTCAACCCAGACTGTCCAGAGGAGGTTGGTGAAGCCAGCTGAAGCAGGGCCTTTATGGCTGGGTGAGCCTAAATGTATTTGAACCAAAGCTCATCAGACACATAAAGCTGGTACACCTCTGTGTGATCCCAGAGAGAAATTCTGGATGTGAGATCTTGAGTGCGTAGAAACTTGGAAGACTCAGATTCATATTTATGTTTACAGACTCTAGGGAAACAAGAAACATGAGCTTCCTTTGTACTCCTGGCTCAGTAATGCAAATCCCTAGGCGGGTAAACATGATTAAAACCCATGCTGTTTTGTTTCAGTTCAGGAAGCTGGCGAAATGAAGGTGGGGAAGGATTCAGACAACTAATACTGACCTGAGATTACAATCAGAGGTGGCCCTTACAGGACAGGGACATAAGTAAAAAACAACAAAAAAACCCCAAAACACCTCCCC
>NW_009258754.1:3777482-3804555 GCF_000687185.1 Egretta garzetta | reverse complement strand
CTGTAGATGATGGGGATACTGTACAACCTCTCTCCCCATAAATGGTAAATTATGATGATGTGAATAGGGAAAATTGGCTGTGCTCCATCACTATCTCAGAAAGCAGTAACTGTTGAGTCATATCTGGGAGGGATTGTCACAATGGCTGCAGACTTAAAGCCCTGGTCTTTGACAAGAGATTGGTGTCCACTTGAGAGATGCATTCCCAGAGAATGTCGAAGAATAAATGGCCAAAACTATGCCAGAGACAGAAAAGCCAAGATGAGAAACTGCCGTGTATTTTAGTCAAGGGACCTGTAAAAACATGCATTAATGTTAAACTGCCAGCTAGCAAGATAGCGTCAATTAGTATCTCAAATTATGTTGTGCCAACTGGCATGAAATGGCACAGTTCTGTTAACTTTAGTGGAACTTCAATAATTTGCAACAGGTTAGGATCTGACTTCTTACCAAGTTATTGTTTTGGAAAACTCCCATTGAGATCTATCAGATTAAGGCCAACTGTATTCTCTATCTGTAGAATTTACTATAGGCTCAAAATTGAAGAAAGTTATCTTGGCTTTAAACAGTGGCACTAGCGTTATAAGAAAGTATTTCAGGATTTCTTTTATCTGGCTGGAATGTTCCAATTTTTAGTATTTCTAAAGGACAACATGAAAAACTGCATGTATCACAGAGAAGCAATTACCTTTGAACTCTGTTCTTTTTGCTCAGCTTCCTCCCCCTTTTTTCTTTTCTTCTCACTAGATTTCACATTATGCCCAAACTATTTAAACATCAAGTGTTTGTGGAAAGATAAATATAATGTGCATATAGCCATTAAGGCTGAAACATGTGCTTTTAATACTAAAGGGAAAAGGTGTTCCCATAATTTGATAATTATTCAAAAGAAATGGAAAGGCTTCTAACACAGAGAATGGTCTAGTCTATTGAAAAAAGATCTAAGGGCTAATTTTTGTTTCACTACTAAAAAGAGTTCATGATAATGAGGCTGACATTTGCCAGTTGTTCTTCTCTATTTTTTACCCAGAAGGAATCCTAACTAGCCTTATGGCTATAGTTATGGATAAGGTCATTTCTGCTTCATTCTTTTTTTGCTCTGTTACTTCACGCTGGATTTGAAATGGAGTTTGTTTTGTTTTAACAGTTGCTACTCATTGCTTCCCAAAATGACTGTCTTCTTACAACAGAAGGGGTTACATTTCATTTCAAGCTGTGCGTGTGTTCTTGTGAGCATGGGAGCAGGAGGGTGAGAAAAATAATCTTATGGGGCAAATTATGCTTATACATGGGGTGAAACTTATACAGTGTAGTGACATGCTCCATGTGTAAATAACAGTGCACGAGCTGGCTGTATTTCCTGATGAAGAAGGGTAGTCTAATGCTGACTATTTTTCTTTATTCTGATCCTGACATTTACAGCTCAGTACCTCCCAGGACAGAGGCCTGTGACCTGCAGCACTCTTGTGTGCACAGTTAGCATTGGGTTTGGTGAGAGATCTTTGGTATGTGTGCCTGTACCTCTGCAACAAGATGCAAGTGAAACACGAGTACTTGAGTTTATAGGGAAAGTAGAGCATTTTCCTGCTTTTGGCCTGAAAAATTTCTGATTCCATTCTTTGGGGTTTAGTTGAGGGTACTGGCAGTTCACCCTGTCCTTCTGATGGCTAGTAAAATTAAGTAGATGTGTATTTTTGTCTTTATTTGCTGGATGATGCTTCAGAGTGAACATAAAGGACCAAAGACATTATTACTCTGATACTTCCTCAGCCAGAAATTTTCCTCTCATTCCACCACTTTCCAAACTTTAATTAATATGCGTTAACACTAAACAACAGAGATTTGGTAATTGGTTCTGTGTGAATAAATTATGATCAGATATGTTTAATTATGAATGTGCATGTGTATGTAAGAGAATAGAAGACATCTAAAGGAAATACGATACGCACAAGGGATATAAAATAAAAAAGACATTCCTTAGTGCTAAAAGCCATAAACTGTCAGGCATTTCAGTGATTTGTCACCTCTGCATTAACCACTGACTCAAAGTATTAATGATAAAAGCAGATAATTACAGTGCTGTCCTCTAACAAAGAAGCTGCTATAGCTGGGTAAATAACAGGCCCTATAAAATTGTCTTAGATTTGTGTTTGCACAGCAGACAGCATTCAGTAAGCTCCTGTTAGCTCTGGAGATGTTTGTGAAAGGGAACTTTTTCTTTTGTGTGTTTTATGTTGTAATATCAGAGGAAGAAACAAAGAGTAAAAAGCTGATTGTGTGACATGTTTTAAAGTGTCTGCCGCAGAGGGACAAAGCCAAAATGGCCTTCTCAAAGCCAAAGGCAAGTCTATGGGGTTGCTACAGAGCTTGCAGTAGTCAAGCCTCATTTTCTTCCAGTGAAGTGAAGTATGGTAGTGCATTTTTATAGATGCTGTGATATTCTCTACATTTTATTCCTTATTCTTTTTCTGGCAGCAACAAAGTACTGACTGCTGCCTGACACAAAAATAGGAAGTGTGCTAGCAAGACTGTCCGACTGTAGGCGTTCATATGGCCACAGCCACATCTAGCCAAGGTTATCAGCAAGGCCAAAGACCAACCTATTTGGCAAACGGATTTTTTTCTTGCTACTGAAGCTGTCCAATTAGAAATACCTGAAACCTGCTGCCAAGGAAGCGCTAGTCACTGCAGCTATGCTGCTTCCTCAAATCTTGGGCTTTGCTCTGCCTTCAAGGTGTGTAATATCTATCACAAGTAATGTACGATTTCAACAAGCAGAACACCATGGAAGGATAAGCTGTAGAGAAAATTCTAGAGACTGTTCCATTTGTAGCTCAGGACAGAGCTGCTGTCCTCTGTGCTGAGGGAAGTAACTTTCTCTTGGTAGAGCTGAACAGCATGACGTGATATGGTCCCAAAGCTCACCCAGCTTTCCAGTCAACAAGGGAGAACAGGCACTTCTTAAAGGAAATTGCTAGCACTAAGAGAGATGAGAAAGATGTTTCCTGCAATAAATATGGACAGCAAAAAGACAATGAGAACAGAGCAGTTTTTGGATTCTAATTAGTGCTTCATGCTGAGAATATTGTGAGCATAAAACATCTTGCAGAATAAAAAATTATCAGGACAACAGCAGTCATCAGTTCAAGTAATAAAAAGACACTTATGCTTCAAAAACAGAATCTAGGAATGTAGCAATTTAATGGAGCATTTTGCTAGAGAAAATTTAGCATTTCCTGCTGTACTACTGTTTATGTAAGATAAATATGAAGTATTCTCAGTTGAACAGAATTAGTTACCACTGAAAGCTCCTATCTCCTTCAGCTGAATCTACTTACCATGAGCAAAGTAACCAAGTGATGCACTTGCTTAGATTCCAACTCAATTTAGGGAAAGGGTAGAAATGAAATTGCTCTTGGCCTTGATTAATGTTGAAAATATTGATCAAATGCCTTATCTGCCAAAAATGAAAGGCTTGTGAGTGTTCTTTGAAGATGGAGCATGAGTTTATTAGTGAGACTCGGAGGGGACGATTCCAGTAAGTTGATAGCACAGGATTTTTTCCTATGGACACCAGTATTTGATTGAAAAGGCTTTACTGAAAAAAAAAAAAAAAAGAAATTATATATAGTCTTGTTTTTCTTGTATATACACACATCCATATGTACTTGTCTCTGTGTGTGTTAGCTGTTAGAACCCACTCAAGGTATAGATTGTTAAAGAAATGCTTATGGCCACCCAGCTCTGGAGTTAATTGTATCTCGTCCAGTCTCAGAGGTAGCCCATGTAGCACAGCCACTGCTGTGCCATCAGGAAGCCTTCACATCATTTGAGGAGGACTTGAGGACAGCAGTGCTGCGGCAGCATTGCCAAAGTGCCATCTGCACAAAGGCATGAGAGGAGCCAATTTTCAAAGCGCAGTGTCTGCCCGGTGCTGCTCATTCTGCAGGCTTTACAGCTCCTCTGCCCGGCTGCAGCAGTGCGGGGCGGCTCTACTGCAGTGCCTCACCCGGTAACAATACCTGCCTCAGCGTCCGCTTCATCATCACAAACTTAAACATCATGGCTCACTTAAAAAATTGCCCTCAAATATTTCTTTTTTCTCCCCCGTTATTTTTATTTGAACAATTCCTTCATCACTTCTCCTTATTACTTAATTTCTGGTCTCTGTCCTCCTTTGCTGTTTATACTGTTGCGTCCTGTCACTGTTTTCTTGCCTTCCCCACGCCCTCCTGCTGATACTATTGTGTATCTGGTTTTATGCTGTGCTGATTCCATTTCCTTTTCTTGTGCTTGTTGGCCTTTATTGCATTAAGCACAACACTGATAGTTTCTTTGTTGACATATGTGGGATGAGATATGGCAATACATTATTTCACCGAAAATTTTTCTCAAAGGATTATCCCTCCTGGGTGAAATGATTGTTTCCTCTGTTTCAGATTAACCATGCTAGGAAGGAAATATTTCATGCTTCATTATTACCATTAATCTTCCAAGGTGCCCCTCTGAATGAAAATCCATTGTTTTGTTTAACAGAGAGGGACACCAATACAAGTTATCTGGTGTAATTATACTTCTAACAGATGTATCTGTCAGGTTGCCCACTGTTTGGTAACATAACATCACCGAATATTACATTGTAATGTAAAACACATTTTCAACAAGGTATGCAGACCTGCACTTTTTCTGTTAACTCTAATGAAATGTGATGGTACTTAACCTGCTGTAGTGCACAGGGAAGTATATTTACCTTTCAAGATCATAGGAGACTCACCTTAAATGCTATTTCAGGAACACCTAAGGTGATGGAATGTGAATGAAGAGAAGGAAAGGGAGGGTGCAGTTCTGCGCCCTTTGGGGTTGGTAGCAAAAATCCTGTTTTCTGTGGAGATAGGATCAGGATCATCAAATGTTACCTTTGGTTTTGCTTTCTAGTTGCTATTGTGGGTAATGGTGACCTGCAGCCAGAGAAGCCTTTTCATTTCAGGTGGTAGGAGACTAAATTCTCCCTGTGCTTCATGCGTCATGCCCCTTCCTGACCCATTGCCTTTGGAAAGCAGCACTTTATGTTCTGCAGCAAAAGAAATATTAATTTGCAGATGCTGCTTGCTCATTTCTTTAGGTACCTAAGTAGTTCTGTAAAAGCTTTGCATGAATTAGTATGTAGGATGTGCCAAACTCATTATATTTCTAGCTATGATTTATAATTTCATTCTTTTTCAGCTGAGAATACTCAGGTGTAGGGGAACATTGTAAAGCAGAGGAGCTCGGGAGGCAATGAGCCAATGTGTTTCATTAGCTGTGTGTGCTGTCCGGTGAGGATTGCACAACCTTGTCAGTCCTGCAGTATCTTCTAGGGTTTTGTGTTATTTATTGCCCATAAAGCGAATCAAAGTACTCCTTTGCCACTGACATAGAAGGGGGGCTTTGAACTAAGTGCTTTGCCTCTTACAGCTTTCCTTGTGATACACTATTAGATTTTTAAATGCTTGTGTACCAATGGGGGGTGAGGGGGGGGCAGACTGGGGAGCACAGGAGTGATGGGTCCCTGCCCTCATGTTGTGTACTGACCGCAGCAGTCCTCATGCTGGCAAGGGTGTGCAAAGTCTTCGTTGGCACTTGAAATGCTGTGATAAAGCATGCTCAAAGTACACAGAACTTAATCTCCAGACCCTTTTCAGGTGCTCCAAAACAGAGATGTTCTAGAGACTCTTAAAAATACACCTAGGAGAAAATTTTTAAATGCAGAAAACAATGTATTTTGTCCAAATCTCATTTTTGGTAAAAAAGCTAAACAGTTTTTGTTGGAACTTTCAATGAAGTAGAATTCCAGCAAAACTTTAGCCTGGAAAGCTAATGCTTTTGGAGTTATAAACAAATAAGAATGCTGTTTTGTAATTGAAGCTGTTAGATATTCTTATCTATAGGAATCACTACTTACATTTAAAAAGGAAGATCTGTATTTCTATGCGAACATTTTTTCTGAAGCTTAGTATTTGCAACCTATTGGGTTCTACTCTTTGGAATTGGGGATTTACACACCTTAAGATTTATCACACTGCTTGAAATGGCTATGATTATTATAAACCATGAAAAAATTAAACTTGAAAATTATTTTGACAAATCAGTTAGACTCCTGCTTCCTCTACTCTGCATGCTCAGAGTAATGGATTCTGGTGCCCATTGAGAGCTGACTTTTAACAGTTTGTGTGAATACCTGGGTTCATAAAGAACTGTGCATCAATTCTAAATCTCAGCTGGATAACAAAATGTATATTAGTCATTTTTGTCTCTGATATCAAAAATATTTTAATCTTTCAAGTGTCTTTCCTTTCCTGTGTTTTGAAAGTGGTTTACCTTTTCCAGATCTTCTGAGACAGGTTAGCATTAGTTACTGTGAAAAGGGAAAAATCCCTCTGATTATTTATTTTTATTTTTCAATATATCCAACTTTTCAGTAGTGGTCAGTCAGCAAAATATGGAGAGCCTTAAGAAACTTGAATGCAAATAATGATTTCTAGTAACAACTACAGGTGTGATTGTCTTTATTGGGCTTTTAAAGGGCGTCAATGATGTTAGAATGGAGAATACAAATTAAAAACAGAAATTCAAGGAAGTAAATCTTTGAGTCTGTAGGATGTTGTTAAGGAAGACGAGGAATCCTGCATTGTCAGCCAACAGCCCAACGTTGGGCAAAGGGGAAGATTATATCTGCTGGAAGTCTTAAGATGTGATCCCTTTTCCTTTATGTAAGCAAAACTCTCCATAGATTTCAGGGAGTTTTGCCTACATGATCAAAGCATATCTCTAGATCAGCCAAGTCATGGGGTTGATGGGCTTCCGCTGTGATGTGGCCTAAGAGAGATCTGTTGATTGTTAGGAATTTAGCTGTGAAGTGCCCTGGGAGAAAAGAAAGCTTTGAAATGAACCAGATATCCAAAACAGTCATGAAAAAGTACTGCATAAATCTAAATATTAAACCTAGATGTGTACATTGAAACAGTTGTGACATTCATGAAATGTTCCCTAATAGATTCCAGTGATGCCTTCAGTCAGTCTGGTGTCTAGAATGCGGTACTTCCCTCTCCAGGTCCAGTGTAAATTTTGCTCCATGGAGGCAGGCTGCTCTTGACTCCCCTGGGCGGGGGTGTCGCACAGAGGCTGCTACATGAGGATGTGCTCATCCATATGGTGAGCCAACATGCAAACATGTGGGATGGGAACTCTGGATTTGTTTTCTCCTGAGTTCCCAGGAAAACAGGTAGGGATCACAGCTTGGGCTTCCCCTGAGGGTAGGAACTATTATTTTCAGAGGTTCTTCTTAAGAACTTTTGCTATGTACTTGTGTAAAGATCAGGTATGCTATGGCCTGGGCTGATGAATCCATTTAGGTAAGAATGACATTTTTCTTTTCCAGTACTTCGTAATTCCCTCTTTTCCTGTCATGAATTTAATTTATGCCTGGCTTTGTGAACTTGCTCATCATTTCTCAAGATAGGTATAAGGTTTGGCCCTGCCTAAAAGTTAGAGGAATAGTATACTCTGTCCTAATGAAAAAGAGGAGCCATAAAGTAGTACTACTAGAGAGTTATTAACTCTTCATTGCATCCAACAGATGCTTGGTGCCCACAGACTATGTAGGCAGATTACGTTCTTCCTTTTGCAATCTTCAAATGTAATGGAAGCTCAAAGATGCTCCTGAATTGACTGTATTGGCTAAAGTGTTATTTTGTTGTTTGGAAAGGCTGAGGAAGAGAGTAAGAAACTAAATTTTCATTGTTGTCACCCAAGGAAAAATATTCAGGTCTTCCTGTGTCAGTTGCAGAAAACATTGCCTGAGGATGTAATATAAAGAGCAAAGTGGAAATTCCCAGCACTGTTGCAAAGACTGATGTGATAGTCATTGCTCCTGCTGCAGAACAGCACTGTTGCATTTTGCAGCAATATTTTTAAAAAAGCTTTTCCCCCACTTATTTATTTAAGACTAATGTCCTTTTAAGTAAAAAAAATAACGTCTGGGAATACAAGGAATTCATGACTTCTGTTAAAGTCTAGACTTAGTCTTAACTGAATTTAGTTCATTTTAATTTGTTCTTCTGAGTAGAATGATCTCTAAAAAAACTTCCTTGCTTGGAGGAGTCCCAAGGTGGAATTCCTCTATCATTTGGAGAAAAAAGTCTTTTCAGGCAGTCATATAGCCAGTCTATGATACAGACAAACAGGCAATGGACATTTTATAAATATAAAAACAGTGTGAGTGAAAGCTGTCAGACTATGTTATGCATCCTGCAAATAACAGTTTCATTATTCTCAGATAACATCATTGGGTTTTGTATTATTTTATTTTTAAGTGGCCAAATGAAGCTTTCCATCTTCCTGCTGTGTTTCATCCAGGTAAGGCCAAAAGAAATGAGTGAGTGCAGAGTACAGGAACTGACTGTGCATACCTTCTGCCTCCTCCTTCAGGAGACCTTGCAGCGATCTCCTCTGGCTTTTCTCATGGTGAAAGATAGGCTGAGAAGGTATTTTCCTTATAAAACCATGAGTTAAGACTCTGAGGAACATGAGCATGGAAGTTCAGAGGCTGGACTGAGTTATTCCCTCCCATATAGGAGCTGGGCTATAGACAAGAGCTTCTTTCACTGGAGAATGAAGTTGAAGGAAAGTACTCAGAATGGTTTAGGGACAAATTTGTAGATGTCTTTAGAGCTTTCCACCCACCTTTAGTCACCTACCTCCCTTTATAACCCTGGTCTCAGTACCTACATTGTAACTATACCATGACAAGCTCCCAGGTCACTTGTGCTTCTGGCCATGTGCATTACCAAAAATCCTCTCATCTCTGACGTCATTCCTGAGAGAATCCCTGTAATGTCCTGATAG
Source organism: Egretta garzetta (assembly GCF_000687185.1). Taxonomy (NCBI): domain Eukaryota; kingdom Metazoa; phylum Chordata; class Aves; order Pelecaniformes; family Ardeidae; genus Egretta; species Egretta garzetta. The sequence goes on along the minus strand of NW_009258754.1, from coordinate 3,795,672 downwards.
TACTGCACCCAGGTATTTGATACCAAGAAGCATTTGCTTTGTTGCTGCTGCCACATTGGAGATAGTTTCTGACCATTTCTTGAGGGAAGGAAAACTACAAAATCCCCTGCTTTGAAGGAAAGTGTGTTTTGGTTTTGGTTTTTTTTTTTAGTGCCATGAGACAGTTTCCAAGGGCTCAAGGTGAATAATTTCATTACAGACAGAACCTGCAAGGTCTTCCGCACTTCACTCTTCCACACGTAAGTTCCTGGGCAGTATCACCTGTATGCTGTGTATTTGACAGGAATACTAAGAAATTGGAAGAACTACAATTATGCCTTCTGCTCAAGAAAATTTCTGCATAGATTAGTTCGGAAATGGGAAATGAAAAGAAAGCATTTAAATTATTTCATGTAGCTTGGCTTAGGGTATTCCTTTGCAATCATCTTAGATTTGTAACACCCATATTTTATTTCAAAGAAAATTGACTTCTGGATTATCATATTAACCAAAACTAAAGCAGAAAGTACAAAAATGAGTGAATTATTAATGTGTGTTACATGACATCCCTGCAGCATAAAAGTCTGATATTGCCACATGGACAAGATAATGTGAAATTGAAATCTGTATGTAGCTTTTTGGCAAAGCCCTGAGTAGTGACTCTTTAATTATCAGCACTTCAACTCTTTTAGAATAGCAGATTTGGAGGGCCCAAAATAGCACAAACTTTAAACTAGCTTTTGTTAAGTAAGCCTTATATTATTTTTACATTTTTATGCCGAGAAATTGTGGCATAATAAGATGTAGTATGTTCCATGTTTACCTACATTTTACCTCTTTTCAGGTTTTCTTCTTTATTCCACTCCTTTAATTTCCTGGGTTTTGTACCTGTGGGCCATGGCACACCCCTCTGGGTACCCAGGAGGGTTATTTATCTGAGGAGGACTGTAGTTTTCCCATTCCATGGGCCTGTGGAGATTACCAAATGCAACTCAATACTTTCAATAAACTTGCTGAAAATGAGGTAAATGGCAATTCTTTTTTTTTTTTTTTTTTTTTCCCCCTGTTGCATTGTCTAAAGGCATGATCGACCTCTGTTGATATCAATAGCAGCTCCAACTGGCTGTAATGGAAACAGATACTGGGTCCACAGCAGGAAATCAGGCACAGCTAAAGTAAGTGGGCAGCAAACTACTGGGAGGGGGTCAGGTGGGAGGGAGTAAACCAGCAACCTGCAAGCTACCATCCTTGCCTGGGTGGGAGGAGAGAGGCCCAGCTGGGTGAAAACAAAGCACTGCCCCTTTTTTTTTTTTTTTCCCTTCTCTCTTTGAGCAAAGCACAAAGCTGAGCTCCAATGTCCGCCTGAGCAGCAGCACAGGCATAGCTGGGCTACACTTGCTCTTCTGCAGGAAAGCGGAGTTTATAACAGTAACGCCTGCCTGTGGAAGGGGGAGGCCATGGCTGCTTTTAGTAGCAGCAGTTGCTTCCCCTCTCTGGTGGCAGCAAAAGTGAATTCTGCTACCACTGAGGATGTGCACAAAATAAGTTTTTTTTTTTTTTCTGCACTGCTGGCAAGTCTGAAACTGCTATTGTTAGAAAAACTGGCAAAACTTGCCTTTTAAAAAACACACCAACCACAAAATGCTGAACCAAAAGACAACTAAAATAAAAACAAAAAAGAAAAGAGAGAGAGAAAAGAGATTGCTCATAGTCTGTCCTGTTGATCTACACACCAGTGCCCTACCTAGGACGTTTATAAAGTAGCAGGCATAGACCATCGTTTTCATCAGTGGCACTCCTCTAAACCATATGGATTTGAGTGAAAACTCTAGTCCCTCAAATTTTATTTACCAAGCTTTCCTATTCACAATTATACAGATAATGATTTGCAATGAGGACTAAGAGGTTCATATTCTTCTTGATGAGTCTGAAAGCTAAGAAGGGTGACTAATAAAATGACCAAGGGAGTATCTCTATTTAAGGACTTTTTTTTTTTTTTTTTTAAAAAAAAGAGAAAGGACTAATTGTGGAAACAAATGAAGAAATCATACAGAGACCAGGAATTTCCATCTTTTCCCCAATGTGAAGTTTCTCCTGACGTCTTTCTTTAAATGTTGGGATTTTTTTTTTTTTTTGAGGTGTGCTACTTTTGAAAAAGCTGGAAGGTCTGACCAAATAACTAAATCAGCTTAACATTTTCATGATTGGGAAGCATCTGCACAGAAGTCATGTGCTTCATAGTGACTCATTGACTTTAACGTCACACAGAATCATTATGATCATTAAGCTGACCTAACTGCTACACGCAGCTTCCAGCAGGCAGTCTTTTTTTTTGACATGTAGCTGGCCTCACATTATAGGTGTTGACTGTTGACAAATCTGTCAGGTTTCTTGGTAATCGGTTCCAATACCCAATTAATTCTGTTTTCTAAAACCCCCTTTATTTCTACTCTCAGCTTTTGGCAGTTTTTCTGATTTTGTCTACTAAGTTAAATGGCCTCATAATTTACTTATCTGTATTCTACTTAATTGGTAGTTACTTAATGTGTTTTAACAAAATGAATAGATCGAATTTCTTACTTAGTCTGTGCAAAACATATTTTTCAGGTCTCTAGACATGCTCGCAGCTTTTTAATAATCCCTCTGCAGTTTTGCTATGTCTTTTCATGGCATGGACATGAGCACTGAACCACTAGTGTGCTAGAGGCAGCATCACTAGAACCTCCCACAGAGGTGGTACCTTGCTCTTAACTGCCCTTACCTGACATGCACCTCTTCGTCCACCAAAGGATTGTGTGAGCCATGCCAACCAGGGAATCATGGAGGTTATCCTTGCTCATTTTGCTGAAATACGCACCATGTCTGTAAGACGCTTTTTCTTTCTATGAGAAAGAGGTGGTCACTGATAGTAAGTGGGGCAGTTTCCAAGAAAGATGCATTCATGCCACTGTCCTCCCACGGGTGTGAAGGCAGTAGTGTGGGGGTGGGTTGTTCCTGTCCTGCTCCTTTTGAGAATGGTTTTTCAGTTGCATAATGATTTTGCTGTGTGATCTTACTAGGGCACTTAAACCTTTTACGATTGAAAAATCTTCTGCAAAAAGGTACTAACACCTTTTTGAAGAGAGACTAACTGTGAGACTTAATTAAATGTTTGACAAGATGCTTTGAAATCCTTCAGTAGAAGCTGCCTTAGTGCAATTAATAAACAATATGGTTCAGATTCTCCTGCATCCTTAGAGAACCTAAGGCAGGAAGGGCAAGAAACTGATGAGGATTTTCTTGTAAAATTTCTCCATCTTTGAATGCATAGCTTATTTCACTTTAGACAATTAGCTGCAATGGGTTCCTCATTAAAACTGTATGAGTGGGCCCTGCTGATACATAAAGACTCTCCAGTCCGTCTGCCTTGTACCTTGACTGTAGTGTGATCACTGATTTTTCAGAGCATTGCTGATTCTTTGTTGGATTTTTGTGAAGACAATTTAGGTTTCCTCCTTCTCCTTCAAACTAATTTTTGTTCTTTATTTGATCTTCCTTTCTTATCTTATGTGACTCAGACTGTAGGCAGAATTTTTTATTTTAATGTAAAGATCGTTCAAATGAGAAGAAATAATTTACTTGAATATGACTTTATCTTTTTTTAAATGCATCCCAATGTCATAATCCCTTTTGGCCGCTTATGTGCTGACATACCCACATTTTTGCTGCTCAGTAATAGAGTAGCACTTACATATGTATTCCATGTATTAGTTTTCTAATTCTGTCTTACTTCTCTGTGAATTACCAATTTTATGTGCCTTGAAATAATTAACTTGTTACATATATAGTAATTAGCTTTGTAAAACATCCATATTCATTGCATTGCAGTATCTTTAAGGGAATGTACTGTTTACAACGCAAGCAGCTGTACAAGGAACAAAAGCATTACAAGCAACAGACAAAAGGAAAACAGAACAAAGATACTTGTTAGCTGCAGTAAGAGTAGTAAACACTTAGCAAACTCCTAAAGCCTCCTTTAAACTTAGAGACACTAGCAGCTCAGATGAAATAGAGGAAAAAAAACCCCAAACCCTTCTAAGGTGGTATATGCCAGAAAAGAACAGGGCTGAGGAGCCAAGCAGTCAAGGAAATGGTTGACCAGCTGGCCAGTGCCTGAGCTCATTTCCTGAACCCATTTGGCAATGTTAGGTTAACAGTTGGACTTGATGATCTTAAAGGTCTCTTCCAACCTAAATGATTCTATGATTCTATGAATTAGGAGCATAGATGACACCACTGAGAACCACTATTCACCCAGTGCCGGTGTTGGTGAGTGCTGCTTGGCCTGAGCCTTTGCATCACAAAGTGGTTACAAACGACTCATGACAAAGCCCCTTAAAAAAGGCCAATTCACCATTTTTGTCCAGTGAGCACTCTGACTCTTGCTCTTAAAGTGCAGAATGAGTTGAATTTATTTAAAAAAACAAAAAAAACCAAAAAAACCCCACCACAAGCGGTTTTGAAAAATAAGTTTTGGACTTATTTCTTCTTTATTTCATGTGTGATTTAATTCAAACTGGATTAGAGATGTGATTTCTTGGCCTCATTGAACTCACTGGAAGGTTTGCTCCAAGCCTTTGGATATTAGGTTTTAAGGCAAAACTCGGTGAAATCAGTGGTAGATGATAGCGTGGATTCTATGGGTCTGAAATGAGCCCTATTATTTCTTTTCTTTTTTCTTACTAGTGATAGTGCTGTAATAAATGACTTCTATAGTTTAAATATTTGTGTTACGATAGAGCTCTTACTTTATCAGGACAGTAATTAATAATCTAGGATGAAATATTTTTATGCTAGCAATCGGAGAGCAAAGCCAGGATTTTAAGGGGTGGGGATTACACCATTGATTTTTCTGTCCTGCTGTTCCTGTTGTTATGTGGCACCATGGGAATTAAAACCTAAAAAGTGGGTATTTTTTTCTTGTACGAAAAACAAGTTAACAGTTTTTCCTCAGAAGCCTTCAATAATCAATGCTTAATTATGCAAAATATAATTTATAACATGAAAGCTGTCACTATTATTTGTGTAATCTAGCCAGTCTCATTTTGTTTCTTGTGCGATAGCCTGAGTTAATCGCACTTCCTCTTCACGTCTGAGTTGAAATATCGTATATTCTGCGGTATTTGGAAACTGGCCGCAGCAAAATCAGCATGGCTTCTTAGCAGCAGCTCCCAATAACCCTGAGATGAGCTCACATCTCTTCTGTAGAAGTTCCCTTATTATTATTACAGTTTATTTAGAGCTCTCGTATCTGCTAACAATGGTTGCACAAGATCTGAGCATCTTCTGGTATTTTTCCTCATAATTTGCACCCCAGATTATCATACCAAAAGATTTACTCACAATACAGTGGAGGTGTTTATAGACAATTTAGCAGCAATAGAAGAACAGCAACTTTTCCACAGAGTGAAAAAAAAATTATTTGAAGACTCTGACAACATTCAACATTCTAGCTTCTCATTTATTTTCTAAACTTAACATACTGTTTCTCTCTTCAGGGTCAAATTTTGTAGTTGTTTCACATGTAAAGCTGTCTTTGATCTGGAAAGATGCAGAACGGTTGCAAAATATCTTCACCTCTGATCTTTTTGGCTTCAGTTCTCTTAACTTTTTCTCTCATTCCTTTCTACCTTGCCATTCCCAGTTGTCTCATCATGTGCTATCATCAGGTGCCTTTTTAAGGTGTATGCTAGTCTACAAAAGCACGAGTATAAAATGTTATGACAGGATGCTGTATTTACAGGTCAGTAATTACCTCACGTTCAAGACTAATCACATCCAGTTTTGTACATAAGTTTTTGTCATTGCATAATGTAGAGATACTGGATGAACAGAAATAAAAAAAAGAGGAAAAAAAAAAAAAAGAACAACATCAGAGAATAGGGGAGAAAGGCGCATTTGATCTTCCTTGGAAAGCATTTAGGCACAAACACATTCCTAAGAAATGGAGCATCCCAGTGAGAAGACGGCAGTGCAGGGAGGAGGGAAGGGCTTGCCCTGGTTCCCATTCGCAGTGAGCCTGAGTAAGAAAGGAAGAGATGGCTGATCAGGGACCAGGTAACTGCACCAACCGCGGGAAAAGGCTGCGGGACAGCTTATGCTCTGGAACGTTTCCAGGGAAGTGGTAACATGGCCAGAATTACAATCTGGCCCCGAGTCTTGCTTCTTTCATGGAGATTACAAAACTAGATAGACCTTATATAGGCCTCTGTTCCATTAATTAATAGTTTTATTGTACATCTGAGTTACCACAGACTGGCAGAACTTCCTAACTCACTTCCATTTATGCAGAAACATATTGCTATTTCAGATTAATGATGCAGAAGTTGTAATTATGTTTTTATAATGGTTTTTGGTGAGATATCAGCTCTCCGTCAAAGAGTAATTTGTGTGACAAGATACAGAGAGAAACAAGAGTGTGACTTGCATATAATTTCTTAAACAAAGGCCACGGCACTCCTCAGGTTACTGCAACCTCTGCTGTTTTTTACCATGAATCTCTTTTGTTCATAATTAATTCAGCTTAGCGTTTTTTTGGTTTGCTTTTCCCAAGAGATTAATTTCTTCTGCAAATGCACTAAAAAACACGCAAAATCCTTTTACACTTATTTAGGACATAAAAGTATATACAATAAATGAGTACCAGAGTTCTTGCCTACATGCTACCCTCCTGATGTTCACTAAGGCAAAATGGGCAAAGCTAGATAACCACTATAAAAATACTTCTACCATTATTCATTTGGATTGAAAATTTAATTCAAGTTGACTTTGTTTAACTTCTGCAAACATTTGGAAATTAAGTTTTAATCACTCAAAGGTTTGCAGAATGTGAACTTCAAATATACACGTTTAAAACATTCAGGTACTTGGACTGTATTTAAGTTATATAGAATGCAGAAATGCTTGTCACCATGGGATTACTAAATTGCTGTGCCAGAGCAAAGATACAAAAGCAATTAAACAAATCGGATCAATACCTGACAGCCCCTTGTATAGCTGGGGTGATGAACGTGCACGACTATTACTTAGTGCGCATGTAAGGAGAGAAATACAAGTGCAAACTCTACAACCAAGAAGTAGGTCTTTCTGTATGATACCCCAAGAAATGATACATCAGGCAAGGAGAATGGGGGAGAGGGCCTATGGACTGTAACAAGAACTATTCTAGAATAGTAAAAATACTTAGAGTTCCTAATTGTCCACATCCAGGATTTTAAAATGTTTGATTGCAAGAAAAATGCACAAAATCTTTGTCAGATTGGTGTTCATTTTTGGAGAGAAATAGGTGAAACGAACTACATACCATTAAATTCCACCTAAGCTTTATATACACTAGTAAGGAGTGCTGTGCAATAGGATGGAATCTAATGAATGACGCTATGGTACTGAGAACCCTTCGTCCACACTATACGTATTTCATTAATTTAACTTCATTCCTCAGTTTTACCCTTGTCTGGTCCTGTGGACTGAGCAGCAGCTGAGAGCTGGAGTGCACTGGGTGTGAACACGGGCCACAGCTGCTGCTTTGGTGTCACTCGACAGGAATCCAGTGCCTGTACTCTGCAATTGCTCCACAATGTGAACAAAGCGTAGTGGGTTGGGACAATTAGTTCTCCTTTAAAAGTGCACCTGAGCCAAACTGAAGTGGCAACATAAATGCACATTTTCATTCTTGGCTTTCTTTTATCAAAATGTTTTATTTTGTTTTAATGATTTTATTAACTAGCTTGCTGCTGATCCTGCACTTAGAATTAAAAAAAAAAAAAAAAAAGAGGAAAAAATTTAGCAAACTTTTAATGTGCTTAATATACAATAAAATCACACTTATTTTGATTGATTTAGGAAAGGTGGGAATAGCTGAGAAACAGAAAGCTTGTTTTGAATGTTCTAAACAATCAATCAATTTGCTTGGTACAGTGTGATGTGATGTCATTTACTTAAACTGAACGATGAGCTGGTGAGAGGCGTTTTGTCTGAGATGTTGTGTACCAGTGAGTCCAGATGAAAAGGATGAAATTCGTGCATGGCCAACACCTGCCTCTGCACTTACCAACCCCACCACACAGTACCTCTCCAGTGCTGTCATGTCTCAGTACCTGGATGGAAAGCAGCCTCCTTCCTCTCTCAGGTCACAATTCCTTCTGCCGTGACGGAACTGAAGTAAACAGGATGCTTCGATGGCTCAGCTGCATTAACGTCCTTCTCCATTTGACCTTCCTAGAACTCAGCAGAGGTGATGATTCTTCTTAGTCACAGAGCTAGTGCCAAGGGTGTCCTGTTGCTGCTTTGGAGGCTCCTGTGGGAAGAGCCATGGTGATAGGAAGGAGCTGGTGGCCCTCTTGGAAAGGGGACTGTGAGGTTTCCCTTCTCCTTCACTATGGAATTGCATTCATCTTACATTCAGAGCATGGCTACCGGGGGCTTTCTTGACATTGCAAACCTCCAATCGGAGTAAGGGAAATAATGATGTACTTGCCAAAAAAAACCACTTTAGGAAAAGCCGCCATTCCAATTCGAACCTACTCGAGGTACAGGCCATTCTTTACTGATCCATGGGCATCTGAAACAATTTCACATTGCTTAATTGTTTTGGTATTTTAGTCACATCTTTTGCTTTATCTATGAATTGGTAGCTATCAAATTCTAGGAGCTTTCAAAGAATAATCATTTTTTGTATAACAGCAGCAATTTTTCATATTATCACAAATAAATTGCAGCCTTTTCAAACTGTTAAGTTATTAAAACATAGAAGCCACTTTGTCACTGCCAGTGACAGATGAAATTCAATGCCAATCATTTGTTGGGCAGCTGCTAAACAATGCTTGCCTACTGTTTATTGGTGATGAGAAATTTCACTGGGAAAGTGGCAGTCTCTGCACCAAAACTTTTATGAGATAGTAAGAAAATGCAGCTCTCTGCAAAAAAGCTCTGCTTCTTTTCCTTTTTATTTTGTTAGTACATTTACTGTGGTATTGGATTCACTTAGTGGCCTAATACGTTCACTTTGAATTCATCACCTACCACAAGCTTTGCTGAAGCTTACAGTCCTCAAAATGGTCAATTCTCAATTGCTTGGAAGACCAACACTCTCCATGAAAGTGTAAAAAAATGTAATTTTCCAAGCCAGAGCATTTTCACTGTTATTCTCTAGAAAAAAAATAAATATACTTAATCCAGAGTCCTGTGTTGTGTTGCCAGAAAGTGAGTGGATGAAAAGGGCCTAAGTCATGTAACCTCATTCAAGCAGCAGGTCAAAAAGGCAGGATAGTTTTGGGATATACTTCATATTTCACTTGCGGAATGCATCTAGGAGAATCCTTTCTGCCTCCTTTGAGATGTTTTGCTCTAAAGCACTTCACGTGTGAGAAAAGGTTCCATGGTCAAGTTGTATTTATTTTGTATTAAAACTTACCATTTGGGGAAATTGAGAATCATTACAATATGTGTCATTTTCACAGTTAAAGAATTAGTCCTCCTGGAAACACTTAAGCCTTTACATAAGTAGATGGAATATTGCTATAGGTACTGTTTCAGTTGTCAAGCAACTGTATGAACACTGTGGATTTGAAGACCTCTTCTCTGACTAAATTAGTAGCTTATTTGTCCTTGGGTGTCTTAGAGCTTCCTGGGAGTAAGAAAAATACTGTTTCATCTAAATCTACGCTAAAGGGATAGCACTGCATTTGGAATTGTTCTAGGATCTGAACTCTTTGGTCATTTTATTTCCTTTAGTTCAGAACCAAATGAATAAGGTTATATTTTTAAGAATTCATCTCCCCTCCTGGAATGATGAATCTGCTTTCTGTGCCCTGTATGTGCAATTCCTTTCTGAAGTCACTCTGGGCCTCTCAAACTCATTTTTTAGAAGGGCTTGACTGCAATCATTTGTTTGGTTTCAGCAGAATTTTGTTAAAGTTGAAATTCAGAGATTCATGTGGATACCTGTGTGGATGCATTTCAGCATTGAATCTCTCTGATGTAATTTTTCCATTATTTATCATCTTTGGAAACATTGTATGTTTCTGACTTGTTTCCAATCCATGTTTTCATCTGTCTGTGCGTAATATGGTCACTGTGTTTAGAACCACAAAAATGACTGCAGTTTCTCTTCCATGTGTAAGAGTTAGTTATTGCAAAGGAAACTAGTACAGTCAGAACAGTGGAAGTCATGAACTATACAACTGCACAATGTGAGGTCCTGCTGGAAAAGAGTATCCAGGTACTTTGACTTCCTGTGATGCAGACATATTATCTCTGTTGGTCTTAAAAAAAAAAAAAAAAAATCCAGATTGCATTATATTATTTCCCGTAACGGAGGAAAAAAACCCCACAAGTGCTATGACTCACAGCACTCAGGTTCTTCTCCATTTCCAGTATGCCTGGAGCTCCGTAAGTCTCTGGATGGCACTCTCTACCTGTGTTCCTACTGAAATGATTAGCCCCTGTAAATATGTTAAGTGATCAGACAAAATGCAAGAGCTCTTGGCAGCTCAAATCAAACAGAATTAAATCTAAAATGGTTGCTATTAAGAAATTTGCATTAGAAGAAAACAAAATAGATATAGTATAAGATTATATTATTATTCTAATCAAGAGAAATCAGACGGTGAAAAAGGTGGGAAATTATAAAAAATTATCATCAATCAGAAAAATGAAGAATGGCTATTGAAAGTAACTGGTTCAAATTTAGCTTCAGGAGGAAATTTTATAGTGACTGGAAAATCTTATCTACGTAATCATTTTTTGACATTCAGTCTGGTATAATAAACTGGTAATTAGACTACAGGAAAGATACCAGTTACAAGGATCTTAATAGCCATGTAGCAATTCCAAATTTGTCTGCATTTTTGTATTAGAATATTCTTTTTCTGCAGATGTGTGTTTTTTCATTTTGAAGATTATGATTTGGTAAATCTGTGCTTAGCCTTTGACAAATAAATAGAAGCTGTCTAAGTATTAGTTTAGAACGACTCACATTTGTTATAAATGTAATGCGAAAACCTCATAGATTTTAGGCTAGTTTGCACTAATTTTGAGTCTGACACTTTGTCCTAGAACTTCAGGAAGTATTAAGAAAATAAACAGAAACTAGAAGAAGGTAGGAACAGCAAGTATTGGTTAATTGAAAAGTTAATATGGAAAATACTGAGGGCGAGTAACATAAACTAAACGTTCATTTAAAGGTTCTAGAATACGGGAAAAGGCATGAGAACTGAAAAATTTCTAAAAAAGGCAAAGGGCCTGAAAACCAGATCCTACAGGAATTTTTTTATGCAGTCTGATGGGAACTAGAGGGGACCTATAAAGGCCATTTAGGATGGACAGAAATACTGTAATTTTTCTCTTCAGTACTGTTAAAAAAAATGTCGAACTGCATTTTTAGTTGCGCTTCAAAGGTCACCTTGTCTCCACACATTAAAATACCCATACTCATGTCCCTACATGGATTCACATCTTCCCTAAAGTCTATACAAAGCTAAAAGTAGAATATGACGACTTAACATGGGCTATAAACTGATTCACATCTCTAACTTTACTATACTGCTTACAGAATGTATGTCCTGTGAAATGGAACTTAGCAGAAAATGAGTGGGTTTGCAGGCAGGTAGTATGAGAAGAAGAAATATTAGAAAGAAGAAATAAATGTTTTGAAGAGTTAAAGAATTTGCCTACTATGCCTTCAGGTGATGGCATTTGCTTCCAAGAAGTAAGACTACCGTAGCGCTGGTGGCATGTTGATGTTCTCATTTCCTCTGGATGTTTGAAGTTACCTAAAGTGCTACCATCCAAGTTCAGCCAGCATGAAGTCCATTCCATGAAGAGCTGACATAGTGTTCCAGGAGACTACCTTTTGCCTCTCTGAGTATAGAAAAAATGGTGTACAGCAGCACCAATTTCATGATCTAATAATCTGAGGAGAGCATTATACACTTGTGCTGGGCACTCTACATTAACTTTTCATTTTCTGTTTGATGCAAGCCAAGCAGATGCTGATCTATCACCTTTTTAATGGGGTAAGACTACATTATCTCACATACTGATTTAGGTCCCGTGGCCCACTTTGGCAGCTTTGATCATCCAGTATCTCACTAGTAGCCAAATAAAACCTGGTTTACTGCTTCTGGAGCTCAATAGCTAATGCAGAATAAGTCAGTCTCACAGAAGATACAGGGGAGAATCCTAGGTATTTTAGAATCATGTTTTATGATTCATTAACTTTTCCATTGAAATTTTTCTCAAAAGAATAAAATCTGGGGCAGGGCAGGGGGAAGGCAAAGGTAAAACATAGCAGCTTGCCTGAAAACAACAGGCAACAGTTTAAATGTAAATGTAAGATTGCTTTGCCCACACTTTTAGAAGGGGGAGTAATTTATGGTGAATGGATGCGGGAAGCTTCAACTGTGGTTATGCTGGAGGCATTAATCTCTCTATCTGGATAGCCAGAATCTGAAACGGTATGCTTAATTGTGGCTTACAGCTAGTGGTTTTGATACCTTTGGAAAAAGGCATCAAAAACTAATTCAAAGGCAGACTTTACAGAGTGAAAAATATATTTATTCCCTGTGTTACTGGTTTAAATTTGTTGAAATTACATCTTGGCTATAGGCAAAACACTTATTCTCTGTGCCATGCATTAATTTTTAACTTTAACTATATCTTTTCCAACTTATATCCAATGTCAAGGTTGAAACCCTGTGCTACATTCATTAAACATTTGCAAAAGATTTGCTAATTTCCTTGTACTCTGCTGACAGTCTCATTAATGCTATGAAAAAAAAAAACGTGTTCTCTGCTTCCAAATTCTAACTTAATTACATAAAATAATGCTTTAAATGAAAGATCCAGACCAGGTAACACAAAAGAAGGATGACAGTATTCTGTACTTCATCTCACTACTGAAAATGAAAAGGCAAACACCTAGGAGGTGTTATCTCATTGGTAAATATTAAAATAGAGTGAGAATCTTACTTTCATTAAAAGGAAAACAATAAAAATACTATTACAGAGTCAAGCAATCTACTGTGGATTCCATCAGTTGATTATCTGAATAGTGTTACTTGCTTTATCTTTTTACAGATTCAACACACTTGCGTGTTGTGCATAAAATCATTGTGTCTGTGAACATGGAAGAGTACAATCTCCAGCTAAAATTTTAAGGGGAACTTAGGTAGGTGATATCTAATCAGCCACGAAGGAATTTGGATAGAAGGTCCCTACTCTTGCAAAAAGTACTGCGGAAGTGTTAAAGAGAAAGTGCTGTCAAAACTTGTTACATAATTCATTCCAAAGCCCATCCAGGAGCATGACTGCAATAGGACTTTAGCTCAGATCTGAGTCGTGTCTGCTGCTGAATTACCATCTTCATTTTCTGCAAGACACAAGACTTCTATACAGATGCCCATCAAAGGGCTATTTTGACGTGATTAAGTGAGATTAACCTAACGTGTAACATGATTTTCTTTAGTGGTCTCTCACTATAAACCCCAAGCAAATATTGCTTTTTAAATAACAATTAAAACCATGCGCCTCTTATGGAGCCCAAAATAAGATCAATGTCTCTTCCAATTTTAGAGCATGGAAAAAGCAGTGAGTTTAAAAGCAGAAGGTTTCGACATCAATGCTTTGAGTATCAGGGCTGAGGAACCTGCTGCACATTTTCCATTACACTGATTAGAAAATGTAGGGTTATACACACTTTCAGAGTTCCAATCTGCATTCTTAAATAGGAATTACAACATTACACACAAATTATAAGGGACAATGCAACAGACTGTCAGCAGTGTTAATTTCCAACATTATAGCTATTTGGCTTTGGTTGGGTTCTTAATGCTCTTTAAACAATACAGTTCTTTCCCCACCTTCCATGTGATTCTTCCTGCTGCAAAAGAGCCTTTTGTTTAAAAAACTTCCCAATGATTACAGAACACATTTATTTATTATTCAGATGGTTCATTTATTGAGAATAAATAATTTAAGTGTATTTTCTTTGGTTTAATTAACACATTAGCAGTTGTGGCATATATGGAAAATAATGTTTATATTTACACTCATTTCTCAGGCTGTTTGTTCTATCCCACTTGACGGCCACCCTACTTATTTATTAAAAGCTTATGACCTGAATAAGTCTCTAGAGAAATGCTTGCAAGCTTCTAGAGAGGCAACGGAACCTGTGGTAGCAGTGGCAAAATGCTATATCATTCTGTTCAGGTCCTCTAACGTTCAAGGCAAGCTTAAACCCATGGAGCAAAAGAGCAAATAATCAGGAAGGCCTTAGGCTTAGTTCAAGCTTGTTGTAAAGAAACTTAAATTACATGAGTGCCATTGCTGCTGCATTTGGCACACGTAAAAGCCATTACTTTATAACTAGCAAAACCAAATTTTAGTTCTACTGAAGAAGTGGATACTTATTTCTCTAGCCTGTGACTGCAATACCAGACTTTTATGTATTGTATTAAAATGCATATCCTATAATGCTATATTTTAAATCTATTTTCTTCTATAATATGGCATATATGCACCTTTCTCTTTTGTTTTGCCAACAGGAAATCATATTGCCATTTTCTTTGGTAATATATAAACTTCTAAATGTAATCAAATCTAGATTCCTGTGGCTTATTATTAATTTATTTAGTTATTTTTAACTGTACATTAAGTTTAACATTGTTTGAATCATGGCTTTAGGTGCCCAACCAGATTATGTGCTTCCCATTTTTGGTATTATGCAAACATGTCTTAAAATAAAGCAATAAAGAACAGTGAACCTTAAACCCTGATCCTATCACAAATGCTACAATGGGAGTTTGCTATAGGATCTGAATTATGTATATTTATGTACTGAAACCTTTTGTATGGATGACAAAGTGACTTTTATAATGTTGAAAAATAATCTTCTTTCACAATTGCCTTTATTTTTGATGCTTAATTTGTTTTTTGATTAATGGAGTCTAATACCCTTAACAAGAGAGTAATACCACTTTGTACCTGAATATTCCTGCTAAGCTATGTCTTCTTTGTTACTTGGAAAAATTTATATTCACCATGATATTAATTACTTTTATTCAGAAAATATGATCATCATGATAGTTAAAACTCCTAGCTAAATATCCCGATATATCATGAGGTAGGATTGACCATGACCTTGGAGCTACCCAGATTTCTTCAGCACACTCTGTCTGTCAGGGTTAAATCCTCTCCTCCAGCAGTATTGTGAATCCACACTGGGGAAATTATGATAAAAATAATCTTTACATCTCTAGACTCAAATGGATCTTTCTGATTGACTGCCTGGTGCCAGGTCCGTGTCAATAATTCTCAGTGAATGCATGGCTATGACCTTTTCCCCCTTGTTTTAGAATTTCTATTTTACAAGACCAATAAAACACGCCAGAACAAAGTGGTAGTTCTAGACATGTGAATGGATGGATCTCAGGTCAGAGGTAATCCTTCAGCAATGTCCTGCTTGGGACTATATAATACACTTCCCTCCTGTAATGGTTCTGTCAAAAATGTATATAAGCAAAAATTGAAAGACACAGTTCTTCAATTACACAATGATTAGACAGAAAATAAAATTAATAAAGGATTTGCAGCTTGCTTTCTAAAACCCTGGTAAAGGCTGTAGAAGTTAACGGGCAAACCTGGTTGTAAAGCAGCATAAAATGTAGGACTTAATGGTGATTATTTACTTTAAATTTCTGCATAGCGCTACATCATCATTATTGTTTGTAAATATTTCTATCCATCTACATCCATCACCTGTATAAGACAGCACCAGAAGACTGTAGAACGCCCAGGCTGTCATGTCAATAAACAAATACAAGCAGGTAAAAAGGAGAACAATTTTTGATTAAGGTACCAGAGCTGAAATTAGTTTTGGATTCTGACACCAATACAATGTTATCTATTGGTGAAGTCTCTTCATCTGTACTTCAGCTCCCTGCCTGTGGAATGGCATATTGTTTGTCCCTTTTCTGTCTTATTTAAACTATAAGTTGGCTGAGAAGAGAGATGTGTCTTCCTGTACAGCATCTGCCTTGCAAGCTTGCTTTCTAGATAGCACCAACAAATCAGTTGTTATGGATTCTTAATAATAGGCTAATACTTAAAAAGCAGTATTTTCCAATTTTACCTTCCTCAAATTCTTGCTAGTTCACTGCATGAAAATACCCTCCTTTGAATTATGCTGCTGTGTTTATATATACGCTATTGCAATGTGTTAGTCCATAGGTCATATTTCTAATCTTTTAGAAAGTGGGATGTTGTATTATGGATGGTGCTTGCTGCATATAACTCTTTTTAAATTAGCAAACAAAAATCCTATGGATTTTAAATTTCCTTCTATGCCTTTGTGGTCTTTGTCAGTTTGACTGCTATAAATGGGGACAATTTTGGCCAGAACCACATGGATTTAATGTAATTCCCATTCATGTTGATAGTTAAACCTCTCTGCGCTAGATTTAATATTTGCCTCCAGGTGATGGATGCTTGGGCACTCAGCACCACAGTGCGCCTTTAAAAACATCAGCTGCAGCGTACATGCCTGGTTTCTCAAGATGGGTGGTGGTGAGCTGCCAGCTGTGTGTCAGGTAGCATGGCCGAGCCCCAAATCACAAACTGAAAGTGCTTCTGAGCTGTTTGCAGAAAACCGTTACGGTACATACGTAGCAAACATTGGGTTGGAACATTTAACACTTTGGGGATGGAGGGGTTTCCTCCTGTCTAAGAGAAGTGCCTTATAATAGCTGAATTCCTCATCAAAAAATCTTCTGTAGAAAGATGAGAAACAAGCGAATGCTGGCAAAAAAAAAAGGTATTTTCTATGCCTAGTTGTCTGGTATGCCAAATTATTTTAATGCTGATTTTCCCCAATTTTTCTTTATGCCTGTTCCATTCCAGCTCACAGTAGAGATTACAGGAAAGCAGATTCCATAACTAATTAGACCAGCAACCAGAAAGAGCATTTGAAGTTGGTCCCAACTGATATAACTTGGAATATTTTTGTCTGGATGAAGTGGAACAGTAAATGTGTATTTCTAGCCTCCTTCTTTAGCAGGTGAAGTTTTACATCTTAGCTTTGGAAAAGGGCTTGCGTTCTTGTCTCTGTGTCTCATCCCACTTTTTCCTATGTGTGTGGTCAGAAGAAGGAGAGAATCTTGCATTCCATCTACTCAAAGCAATTTGTTCAATGGATCATGCTTCTAGCATACATACATACAAAGACAATGGAAGGCAACAATGGTGAAGACCCAAACCCAAATGATTTTACTCAATGATTGTGATGTCTTCTAAGCATCACATGGGGTTATGTAGGATGGGCCTAGTCTTGCTTTTTGGCACTCAATATCCAACTAACACTCCTACCATTTCATTAGAGCAGCCTGAGCTTGCTCTCTGTCAGAATGACAACCCTCACAGAGTCAAGTGATTAATGAGCTGTGTTGGCTTTGCGTGGCAAGGGTTTGTGATTCTCTTAGGTGGCTTTGATGAGCAATTTATGGGTTAGAGCACAAACAAGACAAGAGCTGAAGCAGGGAGGGGACTTTGCAGGGCATAAGCTACCATGCAGTAATTCCTTGCAGCTCTCACAGCTTGTATGTAGCCAGCTAGTACAGTTTATTCTCTAAGTGAGTGTCTCCAGGTTAGCCCGTGCTTTCCTTCCAGAATATCTCAGGAGTCTGCAGTCTGGAATAGAATCTCACCTGGGCATAATTTCTGAGGCCCCACCCCGCAGCTTTCCTGGCCTTCACAGCCCAATCCCATGTCCCTCCTGCACTGCTCCAAGCCTCACCAGCACGGTTGCCATCTTTAAGGTTTGAAATCTTATCCATTCCTTGTTCATTTCTCCACTTTACCAAAACCTTTGCAATTTGTCCTCTTCCAACAGAACCATTTCCTATTCTCTTCGCTCTCTTCCTAAGCTTTTTCCTCCCACCTCGCGTTTCCAAGGTCGCCTATTTCTCCTCCAAATTTACTGAACCTTTACTTCACCACCTCTGGCCTGTTACTTTGTTCCAGCCACCACCTCTGTGTCTTGCAGCCCTGGTGCCTCCCACCGTGTTTCCCCCCCCTCTCGCCTCTCCTCCCGGGCCCGCTGTGCCCTTGGCTGGGTCGCCAGCTCGCGCGCCGCCCGGGATCCCGCCCGCGCGGGGAAGCGACACCTGCACGAGCAGGT
>NW_009258754.1:3751738-3776489 GCF_000687185.1 Egretta garzetta | reverse complement strand
GTCAGAAGGGCTCCGGGCTGCCGGGTGCCAGCGTCTCCTTTCCTTCGGTTGTTTCCTTTTCCATCGACATTGTTTTCTTGCAGGTCTGGTCTGACTCTCTACCCCCAAGTTTTAAGAACTTAGTTTTGAGAACTCCGTCTCGGTTTATGTTATGTTATTAAAGCAGTTCTATTCTTTTTACTTTTACATGAGGCTTTACCTTTTATTTTACACGGGTGTGCGAGAGAGAGGGGAAAACTTCAGTGTTTGTTTGGGTTTTGTTTGTTTGTTTTTTTAAATAACTGTATTAGTCCTAACTTTGAGGGGAAACTGACGCTTCCCAGCAAACATTGCCTTAACTTCTTCTAGATTAACGTGCACGAATAGCAGGAAGGAACTATAGGAAATGAATTGCTACTTCTGTTACTAACCCGATGCATACCTTCAGGTCCTGGTGGGCTACAGTGGTTTCGGGGTAGGTTATGTGTGATGTAACAAATAACATGGAACATCTTGGTGGAGAGGAATTATTTTCCTTCTGTTTACTTTCTCATGTATTTTATATGTGTTTTACACATATAAAATTATGGATCTTTTCTTTAGACAAGCATGAGAGGTTTTAGTTCGTGGGAGATGTGTTTTTAAATGCTGCAGGTCATCAGACAAACGGGAGGTGGTTTCTTGCTGGGTTCTACTTTGTGTTTGACCACTGGAGGGCTGCAAAGAGCATTTTTGGGTGACAGTAGCCACAATTTACCGGTATTTAGTGTTTAAAAATAGACATTTTAAGGGTATTTATATTAATATTTATGTGCTTTAAGTTTTCACTTACTACTTTACCTACCTTATTTCTTAAAATTATGTATCATTGAAGACTAATGCGTAGGATTAATAAATTAATTAACATATCTTGGCACTGCATGCAGTTAATATCTGATATGCCGGTGGACTCTTCCCTCCTTCTACCCCCCCGATTCGTAGAGGAAAGAAAAAAGGTTTATTTCAAAAAGAATCTGGTGGTGCTTTCTCCTTGTTCTGTACTTTCTATAGGACACAAATTTTAATTCAAAAGGCATTTTGTGGGTATCATACACACAACTGAGAAGCTTGGTGCTGTAACCATAAACTTTTAGCTTGGAGGCGTGGGTAGTGTGTAGCATGTACGAAGATCCTCTGGTGCTTTAAGCATCCTATTGTAGAGACTAGCAAAGATAATCAAAGATAATAATCTCAGATCTCATCCTCTCTGATGTACTTTGCTGTGCTCTGCTGCTCATAATTTTAAAAACAAAATCACCCTTCCCTCACCCGCACTCCTTTCCCCACATGTTTTTGAGGATGGGGAGAAGGATTACAGAAACATTCCTGGTTCTCACTGTTCACTCAGTAAAAACAAAAAAAAAAAGTCTTCCACAAAAATATCTCCAGGCTGCAAAAAATGTTTATTCTCCATAGAAAGGGGAAAAAAAAAACCCAAAACAAAAACCCCAAGGCTCTCTTAAACTTTTCCATGGAGAAAAGAAAAAAAAAAAGAGAGGTAAGGCCAGGATGTTTTGTAGGTGGTCAGTTACAAAACTTAATCTGTGTATTAAACATTCATGTGCAATTTGTGGCTTTGTTAGCTTTCTAGCGGGTTGTTGACCCTGGGATCTTTATTATAGGTTCCAATAAAATCACCATTTTGGACAGAAAAATAGTTTCTTTAAAGTATTTTCAGACAGCTTTGTTCAATAAGACAGAGAGGCACACGTTTTGGATTATTGGAAATGCATTAATGATGTCTGGAGATTGTATGGACAGTCTCTCACAGTCTTCAGTTATGTAAAATAGAACATGCTGAAGGGTAAGATTATTTGGTTTGGTTTTTTTTTCATCACATTCAAAATTCATAGGTGCATGTGGTCACAGGCAGGGAGAAATACTACCTGCAGCGTTTCACTTTCTCTTTCTGTCTCTCCACAAATCTATGCATGAGGCTGTTCTCTTAAATTATTTATTCTCTTATTCTAGTATTTACTATTAAGCTACTCAGTGAAGTCCTAAGAAGGTTGCCATATCCTTGTGAGACCCAATTAGTCAACCTTTCAAGTTTGGCTGTATTTGAACTTCATCATTAACATAAAAATCATTTTAATCTTAGTTTTTAAGTACAGCTGAAAGCATCTCAATTATCTGAATAACTAAGAATATTTGATTCCAATTAAATTAATTACATGGGCAAAACTTGAAGTCTTAGTCATTCAGGACATTTCCAAATCAATGGAACATTCAGTCCCACTTGGCAAGTCTGCTATGTGAATACATCTGATATGACTATCAGCGGTAGAAAAACAACTAACCCGGGGAGACAGAGCCAGCATATTCTGTGTGAAAGAAAGCTTAAAGCCTGGGGGGAAGAAATTGAAGTAAAATCTTTGAGAACATGCTAGACAGATCTCAGTGTCTGATATTTTCTGCATAACACTGTGGTTACTTACAGATTTATTTTTTTTTTTCCCCCACAGTAAATAATAACGAAATATTTTTCTACATCATGTCAAAGGAGAGAGAGAAAAAAAAATAAGAACCTTTTCATCCTCATCCAAAGTACATGAGAAAAAATGTTTGGCACGCTGCTTTGGTCAGAACGTGGGGGATGAAGCCCCCTTGCTTTCTGTCGCTAGTGCTTTCCGTAGCTCACCAAGAAACCCTGGAAAAGACATGTAAATGGTTTCATATTTCCATTTTCTAATCAATAAATGGAGATAGGAATATTCCTTTTCAGGAATACTTTTTTTTTTTGTTAGAAGTGTTTTTGTTGAAAAGTGATTAATAAAAACTGACTCTAATTGTCTCATAGGATAAAAGATTTGTCTGATTATGAAGTCTGGGTGTCAAGGTAATGAAATGATTCAGAGGTCTCAAAAGACAAAAATCAGAGTATTTGATGACTGCTTTAGTATTCAGGTATTTCAGCATAGAAGACTGACAACTATATTTAAGTTGTCATTACGAAGCTAGAGAATGTTTGCCAGCCATAATCATATTGTTACCAATTTTAATTGCATTATTTGGAAGGCTACCAAAACCAGGAACCTAAAAGATTCAGAGCTCTCAAAGCATATTTCAATTGTAAGCAAAGTGTGTGCCACTTAAAGAACGCCCTGGAAGGAATGTCTTTTGTCACCAAACATTAAGCAGCATGAGAGCAGTGTGGAGTCATAGTTTCATTGCTTTTTTTACTTGAAGTGACAGCCCTCGGAGTTTGAAGGCTGTATCTGGACAGACCTTCTCATGACCAAATTATATACTTGAAAGCAGTCTCAGTTTTCTTTTTCTGCCTTTTAAAGATTTGGAGAAGTGTGTGAGAGCTGGTTAGAAGCTCTCAGAGGCACTGTCGCCTTGTTTTGATTATTTATGATTTAAATGGAAAAATTTATTGATGATCCAGTATTCCTTTGCATCCATCAGGCATTAAAAAAGCAGAGTACAAATTACTAGTTTTATATGGTTATAGCTTGGTGTGTGTTATAAAACAGATGCTATTTTTAGGGCTCTTGAAAATAAAGATTGATGACAATGCTATTTAATAGCTGATAAAGATGTTAGAGGGCAAATTTTCTCACACACTTTTTCTGTATCAGATTTTCTATGTTAGATAGACAGGACGTTTTGGGGAAGTAATTTCAAAGGTCTAATTCCAGCTTCAAATACACTTCCTTTCCTCCCTTTGTACATACATTTTTGGCCTCCTCTTGGTCCTCATTTTGACTTAGTTGCCTCAAAGTGATTTGTTTCTGTTTCTTTTGTTTCCAAGAAGGTTGTATTAGAAGGCGGCAAATAGCTTGCCTGGCTCCTACAGAGTGTCTGAGTGGTGTAGCTAGCACTTCATTTAGTATAGAGAGCTTCCCTACTGTGAAATAAGTAATGGGAAAATGAAAGATAAAATGCATTGTTTCTATAGCAAGCTAATTGTTAGTGTCAAGTGTAGTTCCCTGTTGTCCATACCCTATTTTTGCAAATATGGCAAATAATCAAGTCCCAATATTCAAAACGTTTGATGTTACTTAATGTTGTGCAAGTGTAATTTTAAAATTACCATTTTAAAACACAAAAGCTGTGATATGTGGCCTGGATCAAATTTACAGTTTGTTCATCTGTGGAGAGGACCATAAACTAAGTGTAGCTCTTCTTAGAGACTTTTTTCCTCTCTGGTATCCTTAAAAAAGAGCAGTCTGAAAATAACAGGTAGGGGATGTATACAAAGGGATCTTTGACTTACCTCTGGCTTTCAAGTGATGTGCTAAAATGGCAGTTTCTCACTCTGTCAAATGTCTTATCTCTTTTGATTTATTAAACAAAAATTAACGAAAAATCTTCAAACAAGTTGCAATCAATTTTAACAGGATAATTTAGAGGACGGTAACAGAGTTAGAAGACATACTCCTTATTCAAGATTCAGCTGGAGAAAAATCTTTGTGTTTGGATGTTGCACTTTAAGTAGAGTCTAGACCAGCTGAACTTGGTTCCAGCAGAGAACTGTGGGATTAGTAAGTCTAGAAAAAGTGACCTGACATGCTGAAGCAGTTGTGGTTAGCTGAATGAAAAAGAATTCAGGGACATGTGAACAGTTTTCAGGTATATAAAAGCCTCCTGCAAATCAGAGGAGAAAATCATGTTCTCCATGCTCTCTGTGGGTACGACGGAAAGTAAAGAGCAACAGGAAAGACTCAGGGTAGACTTTAGGAGAAGCTTCGCTTATGATATTTTAGTGCCTTTTACTGTAGAGATGTAAGAACTACTTGGAATAGTATTAGCACGTGTAAGTGTACCAGACCTTTTGGTAGGGAGGACAATGGATGCAATGACCTCCTAATGTCATTCTAAAACTTGAGTTTTAGAACAAACTACCTAAAAAACATTGTGATTTTGGTAGCAGAAAAACAAAAGAGCTGGAGGCAATATGGATATTTTAATGTTTTATCACCCTAGATTCTTATTCAGTCACCTTGTACCATTCCTTGGCCTCTCTACAGATGCTGACTGCAGACTAGCAGCCCTCCTTCGGTGGCAGCCACTGCAGCCATCCCTTTTGGGGATATTTCCACGCTCATTTGCATGTTATTCTAGCTAAGCCCCTTCTGTCTTCAGAAGGTATAGTATTTGACAGCTGTGTGAAGTAGTATCTCCTCTTCTGCTATTCTCTAGAGAGTCCACTGGATCCCAATCTAGCAATAGGTGCTTGACACAATCATATAGACTGTTCACATCATTGATACCAAACAAACAAACAACTTTATTCAACTAATCCCCAAGCCCTTCTCTACAGGAGAAGGTGTAGGGTATTGTAGATGCTAAACCTTCTGGTGGATTCAGCAAATGATTGTACAGCTTCATGAAAGAAAAAAATAATCAACCATGCATAAAATACAAAGGCGTGATGTCTTGTTGAAGTGGTCTTATACAACCTACTGCTGGAGGCTGGGGGACTACCTAGGAGCAGTATTATATGTTTGGTTTTTTTCCTTTTCCATAGGCACTTGCAGTTGGCTGTTTTCTGAGACACGGATACTAGCTTCAGCTGTCCCTCTGCTCCGACGGGGTGACTCTTCCTGTAGGCTTCACCAGACAGCCCAGTAAATGTAGGGGGTTGTGACTTATGAAATTGGCTTACTTGCTGAACATAAATTGTGGTGTTTTGTTATAGGTTTTATGCTGAATTTAAAGAATATCCTAGCTTATTTAAGACTTGTCACACTTTTTTAATTTCCACAAATGCAGGTTTTAAGTAGCATGCTGGCAAGCCCATAGTAAATGCTATATGGGTACCTTAGATAATTGCAGGTAAGGTAGAGAAGAGGGTAACTAGGAATCTGGAATCTGAGTCTGTTAGACTTCAGAATTGGAGAAAGGTGAGCCTTGTTGACAAGTTTGAAAAGCATGAGTCAAAGTAATAAGGGTAAAAAGAGAAGACAGTTTGAAAAGAACTAGAGGCGGGAAAAAGAAGCCTGATGTCAAACTTGAGGAAGGCATTTGTTATATCAGAAAGAAAATATTTTCTGAATAAAGTTAAAGATTGTGGTTTGATCCTGTTAGGCTTTCATCTATGTGTTTAAGTATGTTGTGATTATTTAAAAATAGAAAAGTTGTCATGATTTGGAAAGGGTGTTTGTAAAAATAGAAGGAATTTTGTAAGAGACACTTGTGGCGCGATTTGAAGAGTTGTTGTTAAACCTGTCACTGTACGTAGAGGCAGGGTTACTTGTCTGTCACTTTACAATGTAATATATAAAGCACTTTCTGCAGCATCACACGCTTCCCTGTACTCCAAGTTACGTCTTGCAGAACAGCGTAACAGGATGACTGGTGTATCATTTATATAGTGTTCAGAAAACGTGTATATAAAAGTATATGTATATGGATGCTCTATATTTATTTTCAAAAGATTTAATTTTGTGTACATACATATGTGCCTACATACTTAACTGTGGGGTATAAGAAATGATACAAATCTGAAAGGAAACTTCACAATTCATTTTGCGTTCCACATCTTGTGAGGTTGCAGTGTAAGATTGGAGTGTGCCAAAATCCTTGAGCAGGATGCACGGACTTGCTGAGTATGCTTTGCAATTATTTATTCAGAGTAAACCCTACTGTTGAAAGAAAGAAACTGAGCCTTCATTTCCATGTTGTTTACATATTCGTGAACTCTGTTCATGTAATCTGGCTGCTTCTGAATGACTCTGAAACTGTAGAGCAAGAACTTCTGTTTTGTGTTTAGTTTTATATTAATCAGGGTATTTAAGCATGCTAACAACTATACCTAGTTGGACAGAATTGTGCACGTTCGCTGTGGGGCTTTGAGCAGACATCTACAGCATGCCTGTAATGCTTCAGTGTTTCATTTTCTTTTATGAACTGCAAATTTACTGTATAGACTAGGTTAATGACAAGAATTCAAATATTTTAAATGTTTAAAGTATATTTTAGAAATCTACGCTTAGGAGAGTTGATTCTAAATGAATTCCTATTTTTTGCTGTATGTATTCCAATAAAAATGAATGTTATGACTGCTTATAGCAGTTGAGTAGGGGAGCGAGTTATTAAGAATAAGCTGTTAAAAGAGTATGCATTATAATACGGCATCGAAACTACAAGCATCTCTTGATAGAATCAGCATAAATGCTCTAGTCAGAAAAATATGGATATGCATCTCTAACTGCATCAGTTAATTTGACATTTGTCATTCTCTGTAATTGGCATTTAAAAAAAAAAATTCAGTGTTTAAACCACATTGAACCTAAATGGGGTTTTCACCCCCCACCCCTGAAATCCTACTTAAGGTGGGAGATGGATGATTCTTAAAACCTGTCTTTTAAGAAATTGCGGGGGTTTGTGTAACTATCTTAAATTCTGTTGCGTAGGGGCAAAATATCCCTGCTTTTGGTTTTTTGGTATAGTTAGGGTCTGTATGAGATGTTCAAGCTTGGCAGCAATGGAACAGACTGAAAAAAATCGTTCTGATTTTTTTTGGCCCTTGTGGAACTGAGTATCCTCAAGATCATTCAGCTGGAGTGCAAGTTGACCAATATATCATTTAGGACTATTGGACTATGAAAGAGCATTTTGCCTATTATCTAAAAGCTTTTTTTGGAATTGGATATAAGAAGTGTATATGCTGAATTACAATTCATTTTAATGTGAGTTCTCTCTGTATTGATTGTAGAGGTGGTTCTGCATGGAATTGCAGTTTCCTAGCAGTTAATGCTGTTATTTAGGTGTTTGGTCTTTGTATGTGAAATCTTGACCCTGGTTAAATCAATGTGAGATTTGCAGTGTATCTCAGTGGAATCAGGGTTTCCTCTTTTGTGTGTTTGAGTATAAATGTAAACAGTTCTTTCAAAGCTTTTAATGTTCTTCTGCTAATAGTTGCCTTTATCCAAACAAGAGTAATGTTTGATTTAATCTCTTTCACCTTATGGCTTCCTGTGGTATAACTGCTTTCATTGAGTTAATAGAACAATTCTTGAGGTTTTTTTGTTATTCTCAAAGTGCTTTTCATTCAATTTGAAACTATTAAGTGAAGTGTTGACAGAGATGGCTATTCTACAGATTTAAGCATGGTAATTCTTCACTATCTTGACTTCCAAAATACCTGTAATGAAAGAGTCTTTCTTTTGTTTCCTCACTGTCTTCCATCCTATACCCACAATTCCTGTCTGTTCCTAGTTAAATACTCGAGTGTGGCAAAGACAAGCAATGCTGCAGTTTCCCAATGTTTCATTGGTACTCATTTTGTCAAACTTTTTTGTTGGTGTTTTAATTCAGTCTAATAACTTGAAGTTGTGTATCCCAAATATGGATAGTATTCATCTGCTTTTCTAATAACAATTATTAAGAATTACATTTTATTTACCTTACTGCTACTTCCCTATACATATATTAGGTCAATTAAAATAAAGTGGGATACCTTTATTTCGCCTAAAGGATATTGCCACCAAATGTAAATATTATGATTGTGGTGTTTTCTGCTCAGTATTTATCTATCACTTATTTGTTAGCAGATGAGTGTAAGTAAAATAGGTGAGAAAAATTGGACTCGTCTTGAGACTGATTTCTTTTTGCTTTCTTACTTGAGTAGATTCTCCTCTCACTGAAATGTACACATGCTTATAAATACTACATGTATGTGTTTTATATGTGTGCTGCATGCGTCTTTGATCAGCTTACAAAGATTTAATGACTTGCGACATTTTTATTGACTTTTAAGATACTTGCTTTTTTCCCTTAAAACCCCAGCTTCTGAAATCGAGAGACTAGGGAAATGTAATCTTTCATTCCTTAGAAGATGATAAACCCTACTTGTAATATGAGGGAGAAATAAGAAGGTAATGCAGGTATTTCACAAAAGCTTACTAACACAAATGAAGTAATGAATGTTTCCCTAATAACTTTGTGAGTTGGTTTTTTTTTCCTTACACCTGATTGCTTGAAATGCAATAAAAATCGCTCCACCTTGTCTATACTGGGTTGCAAAATTGCAGTAGTTGGGTTGAATGTCTTGGTTATAAGTGGAGCTTGCAAAATATGGGTTGGTGAAACAAAGCTAAAACAGTCTGTTGAGCTCTCTCTCCTGGTTTTCTGTGTGATAGACATAGGTGGTTTCCGAAACTTGTTTTGGAGTTAATTTCACAAAGGGTACTAGCAGGGGTCAATATAAAACAATGCATTGGCAATAATATTTGAGGTATTTACAGCAATCGTATTTGAAGGGCTTTTTTCCCCTCTGCTTTTTGAGAGCTACTTTAAAAATTCCTGAACTACGGTTGAACAGATGGTATTTGCCATTGTTGTCAGTCTTAGGGAGAAAAAATGAACTTTTAAGATCTTGGTTAACAGAATTCTAAATTCATGTTGAGAAATAAAGCCTAGAGGGATTTAAATCAGTGTGATTTATGCTAAGCTGTTTTAAAAAGTCTGTTATGATAGTGGTCTATAAATCTAGCTAAGGTGAATTCACAAACTGTTGATTTGGTGTAATAAATGGAAAAGCACTGGATACTGTAGTTAGCTTCCATCTCTTCCTCAAAAACTGTGAGCAGTGTAGATGTATAAAATGGAAAGATCAAAGTGTGATTATTTCAATGTTTTGCTGAAGCAAAAGGCACAAAATGACAAGCATAGTTCTTGATATGAAATAATGGGAAGAGTAATATTTCAAGGCTTATTTTGGGAAACTGATTTTTTTTTTTCCCCCTCTGCACCCCTTCTTTATCTGTAGTCTTTGTTGTGGAGTCTGTGGACTGCTTCCAATGACTGCAAAAAATAACCAAGAAAAATCTATTTTCAGTAGGCTTGTATTACCATTCAGCTGTCTATCTCTAAACTTGTAGAATCCTCAAATCAAAAAGTATTGGAGCTACTGGTGAAGATTAGCGAAAATATCTGGGAGAGAGTATTTTTGGTGGAAACAACATGACCTCAAAAAGTGTCAGTCTGTTGGTTGGATATGTAACTGTTTCTAATGAGAAAAGATATTTTGTCCAATATGAATCCCTTCTTTTATAACTTAATCTGTGTAGATTTGAATATTAAAAAAAAAATCTTACAACATGTAAAGAAATGGTCTTGGTAAAGAAATAATGGTCACTTCAAACTAATTTGTAAATTGTAAACTTAAATTATTTTGTCTGCATACTTCCAAATGTTTATAAATTCCTTGAAGTTTCAATACTTGAAGCCTCTTAAACCAGTGGGTTAAGAGTTTTCAATGTTTTCACTAACAAACTGGAAAAGTATACCTTTAGAAAGAGGACAAAATTTCAGGTGGCATAATTCAGCAATGCCATTTTAAACCGGCTGAGGCTGTGGTCCTATTAAGGGTATGATTGAATATGGAGATTTGTTTGGTTTTTAACTTGCCAGAAGCTTCCAGAAAACGGTTCTGTGCAATTTTTCTCAGTTCTGGGCTGAGTATTTGCCTGAACAGCTCATCAGACAGATCTGGAATTTTTTGGGTGTATATGTATTGAGGAAAAGTGTTGAAAGGCCAATTATGTCTTACTTTTCTTATGAAGCTTGCTTCAAAAGGTGTAAACCCCCGCTTTGTTCTGCGCAGTTGGAGCTCCAACAGGAGCGGTTTGTTTTCTTGGACAACAGAAACAACGTTGGGATTAGCTGTCGGTTGCACTTTGCAGGCTGCAGATCCTGTACTGAAGGCACCATAGCAATATTTGGCTGGTCATGTTTGATTAGGAGGTAGCATGGGAGGTGCATTAGGATGTTAAGTGGCAACAAAGTGCTGCTTTGTTTTCTCTTTTTGTAAAGAATGCTTCCCCTCAAACAGAAGTACGTTCTGCTAGCAGTGTCACATACTGCACCTTTCCTTTCTGCAAGGGAGCATCTCTTGGTGCATGGAATGCACACTGGCTAAATGGGCAAGCAGAAAAACATGGTGTTTGCGTGCTCATAGGCTGTCTTAGTGTCTGCAGTACATTTTAGTGGTTCTCGGGGGTGTTAAAACATGTACAAGATGCACACAGGTATTTAGTGAGGAGGAACTGGTGTAATGAAGGTAAACAAGGGATAATATCAAGGACAAAAAATTAAGTTATGCAGTACTCTGAGGAGTGAATTGACTGTGCAACGGAAAACCTTTATTTGGGAAATGCTTTCATTTGAGATAATCCTGAAAACGGTAGTTGCATCATAACTTCAGGGGAATATTTACTTTTTTCCAGGGCCAAAATTACATTCTACAAAATGAAAACTTGTCTCTCTGGCTTCCTATCCTCAGAGGGTATATATTCCTTAAGTTATAGTGTAATTTACTAGGGGATAAATCTTAAAAAGCAGTAATCGTTTCCTAAACCCTCCATTTGAACATGCAGTAAGAGCTAAACCCATGCATAGTTTAGCTTAACCTTCTTTGGAAGTACTGAAACTGAACAATATAAATGCTTTTTGTACAGAATAAGGCTGTGTATGAGGAAGTCTTTCACAGTAGCCATTCCAAATACATCTTATTTTAGAGAGTGTTTAGTGGGGCTGTGAGCAACTTGATCTGGTTAATGGTGTCCCTGCTCCCTGAAGGGAGGTTGGACTAGGTGACCTCTAGGGGTCCCTTCCAACCCAAAACATTCTATGATTCTATGATTTTGGTAAGCCAGCATTAACAATTCAAGTTCTGAGCTTCCTAAGGCTTCAGTGCTTCCAGCGCTACAAATCCTAACGGACATTGGCATTCCATAAACTTTTGAGCATCTAGCCTTGACTATGTTTCAAGGAGCAGTTCTCACTGAGGCCACAAATCCTAAAAATAAATTGTGACAAGTGAATAAGGTGTGTTATGGAAACTTAGTTATACACCAGCTTCTGTTCGTTGGAAGCTAATATAACCCAATATATTTTTGCAAGACTTACCAATATTGACAGATTAGTGTTTTTAGTGAAAACCTGAGAATTGCTGAGGGATAAACTGGGACATAGGAGGAAAATTAATATTACTCTATCTTTAAATGTATCTCTTTCTAGTCTAAATACCTTCTACAAAGTGCTGACTGTAGCATTATTGTAAAGGATTTTTGAGATTTTTGAGTTTGTGCTCACAAAAAGTGTCTTGGGTATCTTTTTGCAGATCTTGTCTGACCCAGTTCTTTTAGGCTCCACATTAGAGATTTAACTAGTATTCCACATAAGCAATTGCTCTGATATAAATTATGATCCTCCCAGAATACACTTTTGACCTTTTAACTTTTCTGCTGCAATGAGTATAATGAGTATGTTGAACAAAGGAGGAAATTGAAGGCCAAATATTATACAGGGGAGTTGAATCACCTGGGACCTGGAGAACACTGGCTATAATCTGTGTAAAGGGAGCTGTTTGCAACCTTTTCATGTGTATAATGTGCAGCTGTCTTTCTCAGCTGTTGTTGCATGCACAGTAGGAGAAATTTGACGATGGGGAGGGGAGGCAAGCAGGGAAATGCATGGTAAGAACTCTTAGAAAAATAGCATTCCTGGGCTGCTACTTGTGAATTATTTTGCCTCTTTCCTGGGTAGCACTAGTAGCTGTGCTAGTCCCTCCTCATGTAGGGGGGAAAAAAGGGGATAGGAGCATGTGGGGCATTGTATTCTACTCTTGCTTCCTTCTCTGCATTCTAAGTGATGTCATTGTACCATACAGGACTCCAAAGGCTGTGTAACTTGGAGCTGAAGAACTTTAGCCTTCTGTAACTGCGAAGTTCCCCCTGATTGGCTTGTAATACTTTAGCTGGTTTAATGTTTGCTACTACAAATTAATTCTCAAATCACAGTTCTGTATGTAAAATTCGGGAAGAACTTTCTAAACCATGCAATATTTTCCTCATGCTTATTGTATGTAATGTCTATCAAAATTTGGCACCTCATGATCTGTATGAGATCTGGGAAGTGGGGGGAAAAAAATAAATAGGACCTGTATCCTTTCACATTCTCAGACGTGTTCTGGTTAATGTTTTGTAAGGTAGGGCTTTGCTGCTAACTTAGTGCTTGTTGTTGCAGGAATTTGATCTGAAGTGTGTGGTAGAACAGTTGATACAGCTTTTGTTTACTTAGTCATCTTACATTTGGCTTCTCCACTGTTAAATTGAACTAATTCCCACCAGCTTTGTGTGACCCATTTGATGGTTAATATGCTTTGTTCTAAACTTTGGAGTGCACGTAGCAAAACTTTGAGAGTGACTTCAGTTCTTCACCTGGAAGACACTTCATGTGCTTTTTAAGATGCATGTGTCAGAATGACAGTTGGACCTACCTTGGGAGGATAATGAGTTCCTCTGCAGTTCTCATAAAAATTCCTTGGTGAAATTGCACAAGAGCTCCAAGGTCGTGGACTCACACCAGTATTTTCTTTCAAAGATGTGTTTGATGGAGAGTGAACATGATCGCTAAGTTGCAGAAAGGGAGTGGAGATGTCCTTGTCAGCTTATGTATCCAAAAGGTTTCTATAAAGGGTATGACCCTGAAAATTTGCAGCACTGTTCACTGCAGTGATTTACCTGAAGACACTTTTGCTTCAGGGGAATTTCAATGCAGTATTTATTTACAAGAAGTGGGGGAAAAGTGTGTGCTTGTTTTTCTGGAAGGGGTAAGTATTATTCTGAAGTATACATTTACTTCAGTGGTACATCAGCTCACATTGAAATCAAAGGATCTTTCTACTAACTATAGTAAGAGTTGAATCAGGCCCTGTGTGCAGGCACTTGTTAAGCTGTAAGTTTGCACACAAAAGTTCGGAATGTCAACTGGAAACTGTGGTGACCATATTTCATCGCCTTTGTAGGAAACAGTGTTCCACACGTTTTGTGACCTTAAAATAGAAGTCTAGTTGGTAGTGTGCTTGAAAACCCAACAAACCATGTGGGATCATGCTCCTTTGCAGAAATGGAGAAGATATACCAGTGATATTTGCAATACTTAATGTCTAGGTACGTGTATGATAAAGTGAAACTTCTATGTGACCAGTAAAACACCTGACTGCTGCTGCAGATGGTCATCTTCTATTAATACTGTAGACTTCAGCTGAACAGTAAAGAAATAAGGAATGCTTACTAAAAAGCATTTTAATAACCTAAAAAGGTTATTTTAAAATAAGTTCTCACCATCTCCTCACTGCAATATCTTAGGGTTAACTTGATGTTACTTAAATTGCTGTATGTAGCATGTTTAGCATGCAGTTGCATATGTATTTTTGAATATCAGTAGAAATAACATGCAAGGGTAAAATTTGGCTTTGTACAGTTATGTGTGCCTGTATTTGAAATCCTATGAAAGGTATGAGCCGGCATCCCTAGCAACTGTTCTTCTCCGCTTATATGACAAACGTGAAACAGCGAAGAACTCATGGCCCATCTTGTCCTCCTAACATTTATAGCAGGAATTAAATGAGGTTTGTCCATTCTTCGTCTCTATTCAGACTGGGCTTTAGTGTGACCAGCATCAGTGGTTTGGTTTTGTGTGGTGGGGTTTTTTTTGTTGTTGTTTTATTCAAAGTGGAGATATTGGCTATAAACTCACTTTACATATGCTAATGATTCACTTTTTCTGCTATAATTCTTGAACAAAATGTCCTTTGTGAATTTGGACTTGGTGTTTCAAAAGCATCTAGGTATCAAAATCTTCTCTTTCAAATTGTGGGAGTTGCTCCTGAATGTAACTAGGTACCTTTGTAGAATGAGCTCAAATTCCAGTCAAGTTCTCTGTTCTTTCTCCTTTATAATAAGCGCAAATAGGTGGGGTTGGTTTTGAGTTTTTCTTAAGGGTATTAACTTTTGCATGGCATAATACTGCTGAAGTGCTTTCTTTGCATAAAAAAATCACTAGAATGCAGTATTGATTGCTATTCATGAGTACCAACATTCACTGAATAGCTTGGAAAACTAATTAAAAATGATAATTGACTTTATTCCTCTTTCTTTAGTTAACGTTTCTCTTCTCTGTCAAATCATGAAGTTTGTTTTTTTGTCTTCAGTTTTTAAAAATAACCTGCCTTCTGGACAGTCAAGAGAACTTTGCAGCCTCTTTGTGAATTGTTCACGTGAAAAATCAGGGTAGGTGAGCTGAAGTCTCCTGGGGCTTGTTTATACCCTCTTTGTAATTCAGGTAAGTGTGATGCAAGTGTGTTTGAATATTTCATGGCTTCTTAAGATTAGAGAGTAAAATTTTAGAAAAGTAGAAAAGAACAAGAGAGTTGATTGATTTAAAAAGTTTAACTTTGCATGAGTCAAGATTGTAAATCTGTTTACAAATCTTGTGCTGGTCAAATTACTACCTGGCCAAGCAATGTGGTTGCTAGTGGTGTGTTGGAAAATGTCTTTATTACATTAGTTTTAGCCACCCTTTAGTTTAGCAAATACATTGTAACATTCAGGAAAAGAAGACAAAGATTATTATATTGTCCCTGGTTTAAGAAGTCTTTGACATGAATATTGTTTGGGGCTGGGGGAGTGTACTAGAAAGTATTGTTTTATATGTGTCCTAGGCTCAGATTTTTCCTATGTTTCTGGAAAAGGCCGTTTGGACTGCCTAGACCTTTTGCTGTTCCCTTGTTCTTAAGATGCTGACAACCTATTGGGGTTATTTATTTAATTGCCAAGTCCTTTCAGACAGTGATATAATCCTTGACTATTTATGGAGTTTGGTGAAATTAAGCAATAAAGCATTTTGAGCAGGAGGTCATTGTTGTCATTCCTAACTCATCCCAGTGAACTTTTGGTTGCATCCTAAAAAAAGTAATTAATATGATGAAGTGATTGGCAAGGATATTAAAATTAAAAGTGGGATTTATGAAAATAGCTTTTGCAGAAAGAAAATTGTGTTATTAAAAGACTAAAAAGGCAGTTGATGATTTGCTCAACACTGTGAGCTTAAGATGCTTACTGTTTGTTTGATGGACAAGGTTGTTTCTCAGCATGATACTCCCTTCTGAAGAGAAGATGGATTAAAAAATGTTTCATCACCAATACATCTGAATGCAGCTGATAACAGGTCAAAATTCACTGCATGCATCTTGTGCAGTTTTTTCTGTGAGAACTCAAAAACCTCTCATATAAAATATTGCACCAGCAACTTGAGGGAAATTACTTAGTCCAAGGATTAGCCTTACTGAAGGTATATACATTGCTGATTAGAATTTAGATGCATTTGCTAAGTCTTTTATGAACACTCAAAAAAAGGATTTTCGTGCTGTTAGCTCTTTTAAAATACATTTGGAAGGGTGACTCGTGAAAGAGTTTGCCATTTTAAGTTGAGCTCTTGAAGAAAACTGTAATACGATTTGAGCACTCAAGTAAAAAATTTTGCTTTAAAAATATTGTGTATCATTACTACATAGCCTATATCATTTCTGTGTATGTACATACCTTGCATATTCTGAATAAAATAAATTATTATATATGGAGTTAAACTGTGCTGTTCCACTTCTATTTAGATCTGTAGAGCAATGGAATGATTAGCTTCTGTAAACTGTTTTTGTAAATGAGAATGATGGGTTTGATAATCTGTTAATAGTTGATTTGCATATCTTGCCTGCAAGAATTTCAAGTAGTTTGAAATGCAGACAATCCAGCTATGTCTTATGCCTTTCTTAATGCCTTGGTGAAAAGACAAGCTTTTTAACATCAAGTAATTCCTTCCTTTTTGTTATACAATATTTTTGGTTTCTGTAAAAAAATTTCCTGTAATCAGATGGCTCTTGGGATTAATATGCATCAGATTCTAGCCTCTTTAATTATGATGGGATTTGATATGATTTCCTCATCCTCATTGAAGTCAGTGGGGTGGCTTGTGAATGAAGTTGAAAATAAAGGGATCAAAACTGGGCTTTCAGTTGTAAAATCGCAGTAGTGCCTGTTCTGCAGATCAAGGCTAGGGTCCAAGGCAGTACAAAATGGTATGCTCTGGATTTTTCAAGGAGGTTATAAACCCCTAATCCTTAATAAGATGGCTTTGCATTAGAATTTGCCTCAAAATGTGGCACTGGAAGAAAGAGGGGTCTGGGTGCAGGGCTGACATGCTTCATGAGAGACTGTGGATTTGCTGCTCTTTGTGCTTCCCTCCTGGTTCTGTGAGGTTCCATGGAGAGGATTTTGCTGGAAGTTTATTTTCCTTTGCTGCTTATTCTTCGTGAAAGAGGTAATGCAGTTTCTATTTTAAATTCTGCACTTTGTTAAGACGTGAGCCGTGTTCTGTGAATATCTGCCTGTCATCTGTTCTATGCTACCAGGCCATTTCTTCAGATGTTTTCACTTTGTGTAGCCACTGGAGTGAGAGGTGGTGTGCAAGGAAAGCAATCAATGCGTACTTCTTATATGGAGCCAGAACATGGGCTTTATATGGCTCCTTTTGTTCTTGTGAACGGACAAAATGATCTCCAAAATCCATCATAAACTAATTGGGTGGTGGTAGTAGGATGAATACATTGTCATTTACTCTCAGCTCTGCTGTTCAAGACACTTCATTCACATTTGTTTAATTTACAGGGTAGTGTGATGAAACTTATTTATTTTCCACTAAAATTTATGAAGAAAAATGCTTCCACAGCCCAAATGTCCGATCCCAAGAGTTTTCGTTAGCTGAAGGTACTCAAACTAGTCGGTTCTTTGCTTGTTTTCCATTTTCTCTCCTCTTGCTGTCTTACAATCTGGAGCTGTCCTTAATGACACACATTGGAGACTTTCACTTTTAAGTGCAATAAGTCAAATTGCATTACTGAACACTGATGTGGAGACTGTACCAGCAGTGCTGCCACTGTGGGTTTTGTAGTCCCAGTCTACAGTTCTTCCCATCCTTTCCATCAGGATTTTGTACTATTCCTAAGAAACAGTTTAGGATTTCGTTTTTTTTTTTCCCCAGTGTTTTGGGGTTTTTGTTTCTTTGGTCATTCTGGTAGCTTTTAAACAATTGTTTTCCTCTTGCATTATGTTTTATTGAAACTGGTAGATATGATTAAGTTTATTTATTTATTTTGATCATCAAGAAGAGAGCGTATGTACCTTGTATCCCTTTACTGGAATGGAGAGCATGCCAGCTCCATACACCAGCATTCGGGTGGTTAATCGTACTGGTTGCAGCCTTCCTGTGAGGGTCTCCAGAGCCAGTTCCTCTTCACAGGCTCTGACAAAGCTGGGGCTGAAAGGTGTGTTTGCTGCCTTTGTTAAAGGATTTGAGGAGCAGCATCTTGGCTTATTCTCCTGACGGTCCAACAGATGAAGGCTTCTCCTGGACTGTGTATTATTGCAGCTTCTCTGTCGCAGGACTGCGAATGCTCGCAGTCTGCGTTCAATGAAGAAAAAGGCCTCTGTCAGCTTTCTTACCTAGTGTCATAGCAACCGATGGATAATGAAGCAAGTTATGTGAACTCTGTTTATGAACAGAAGTGGGCATGAGAGAGTAATAATTAGGGAAATAAACAGAGTAGTCCTATGTATCAGTGATTTCCCAGCCCCTGGTTAGTGGTGCATCTGGCACAGTGGCTTTTTCTCCAAACTTAATGTCTTTCTGCTTTGCAGTTTTTCATAAGGCGAGGATGGAAATTTGATTATTCTAAACATTCCCACACCATCTGAGAAATGTGTTATTCTGTTGTTTATGCTCGGATATTAATAGTTGCACTTATTTCCTTAAACTAAATTGCAATATGAATGTGTGTTTCAAAAATACTTTAAAAAATATGGTAAAAATTGCTGGTAATTATTGGTTTGTGAGTTACTATTGTAGTATACATCAAGCTAATGTTCTTTCATTTTTGTATATTATATCCTTACAATGTCATTAAAACATGCTCGCCTTCATCTTGCACAGCAGGGTCCCAACTGGTGACTGGGGCATCTAGTCATTCTGAGGTGCGAATGTGCAGTTTACCATGCAATGATTATTCAGTGGTTGGAAATTGGTGTTCAGAGCTTTAAAGTTTTTATTGTTAAGGTTTGCTAGTTGTCCTATCACCCCAATTCATGGTTAAATCTCTCTTCTAGTAAAAGAACTAAAGGAGCCTAAGGAAACAGAAATGGGAAGAAAGTTTAGAGGCTGGTTTGTTGACACCCCCCTCAGCCCTTGGCAGAACACTTGTATCTTGTTATCTCTACTTTCCATTTGTGTAGGTTTTCAGAGTTGAGCATTTCTAGATAGTGTAAAATATGGATGTTATTCCTAATAAGTATGAATTTATAGATAAGAACTTTTTGAAGGGGACAAAAAAACCCCACCCACCAACCCCCAACAGCAACTCTGTATTGTAGTACAGATGCTATTTACATTTGTGTTTTATGTATTTATGAATAACAGCGATACCCTTGGCCTTGATTCTGAGTGGAACATAGTTTTCTTTCACTTTTTTGGCTAAGTAAAGCTAAGAATATTTTTGCATTTTTCTCCTTAAAAATTCAATATGAATCAAGGTTTTATAAAAATAGAAGTCTTGCAAGACTGCATAAAGCGTGTAACTACTATTATTGATTTTTTTCTCACTAATGGAATAATGTTCATCTCTTTTTCTTAGCTGGTCTCCTGAGATTCTGCAGGTCACACAGTAACATAATAAAATCAAACACAGACACATTATTTGTTAAGCTATACACCATGAATAGAAAATGAGGCCTGAAATGACTCTTTGGTCTTTCTCTTATTTTATTTTACCGCTGACTTTGATCTTGTTTTGTTTTTTTTAAATATCATGAAATATTAATGTAGAAAAAGCAATAAGTGGCAGAAACTACTGCTCAGATGGAAGTACAGTGTTGCTTTACCAGGATTAGCTGACAGATAAAACATTAAATATAATTTAATTGTTTGCATTGATGTACAAAAATGAGAACCAGGATAACGTCTTCATCCTTTTTGTCTCCCTTTATGTCCTTATGTGAAATCAAGTTTGGTGGGTAACATTTCAGGAGGATAGAAGGTAGACCTAAGGTGATGTGTGAGCCATTTTAAAAATAATTTCTTAAATTATTTTCTTCATAAAATACAAGGGGGAATAATATAGCCATGAGTGTCACGGCATGGTTTCCTTCTTATTTGAGAAGAGGTCTTGGAACAAAATTAAGACAAAGCTTTATTTTAGTCTTCATAAGAATAAAATTAAGTCAATTGATATTTTTAATAATTTAGATGTTTTTCCCCATTCTGGCTGTTTCTTGTTTTCAAAATGTGTTAATCATTTAACTTGAAAATAAATCTTTTTTTAACATGATACCTTCTTTGTGCTGCAAGGAGATTCTTTCTCCCGTAAGGTTTCTTTTGTCTTCCGGTATGAGTCTGTGAACAGACTGTTTTTACCTTAAATCGCAGCTCATATCACTGATTGCTCTTTTTGTAGATTCTTCTCTGCTATTTAACATGCAGGGTTTCATATAGCATGAAGTTGAAGGAGATAATAAAGCAAGCTACGGTTCTGTTATGATTTATGTAGGGGATCTGTTCTTCCATCCTGCATACTTTATCAGCATAATAGCATTTCTTAGTTCCATGTAGACAATTATTCTGCAGCCAGAATGCTGCTGTTGAATCTAGCTTTTGTTAACTAAGAATAAATAGTATGAAACAAAAAAGCCAAGTTAATTTTGAAGTAGTTTATGGTGCTATAAATACAATCAAGATTTGTACTGATTGATTTGAACAGTGGGACAATACCGTGTTTACGTGGTCCTTCTTTTAGATGACTGTTCTAAAATGATTTGATGGTCTCCGATAAGAGCTTACTGTATTTCCAACACTTTTTCTATCAAGTAAGTGTAGTCACAGTTCAAATAACTCTTCAAATAAATTTCAAAATTGTAATAAAACATCCAAAGTTAAACAAACCTGAACAGAGTACATAAATGAAAAGAGAAAGCTGCTGTCTCTATTTCCAATCATTTACCTCTAGCTCTCCTTTCATTTCAGGACCTGTAAGAGCTGCTAGTTCTGATTAAACTGCCTGTGGTGGTGGGGAGTTTTGTTTTTTTTGGTGTGGGTTTTTTTTTTTTATTATTATTATGGTGGGCAAAGAAGTGCTACTGCTGAGGGAATTAGTCATTTGCACAAGTATGGAATAGTAAATTAAGTCAAGAAAAAATTTACAGGTTTTAGTGGTGGGCTAGAATTGATTCATTCTCATACACCACTACAACATAATAAGGCTGTAGTGATGTTCCACGGCAATTGAATGTTTAATCAACAAAGCTTCCTGTCTGAGAATTTTTAGATAAATGCAGTGAAAAGTCTGTTGCTTTTAAATGCAAAGGGTCTCTCAGATCTGAATCAAATAATTTATTTAATCTGTGGGGAAGAAATAAATTTTCTTCTTTAGAAAAATTAATTTGTTAAAGGCTCTGATTCCCCATTCTTGCTGCTTTTGGTGTTTGTAGCTGTGTAGCAAGAAGCTAGAGGATTTTACGTTGATATTGTCCATACAAAATGAAAAAACAATTTGCATGTCAGTGAAGAATGTGGGTCAATGTTTATTCCCTTTGCAGTCACTATAGCTATTCCTTGATCAGATGCTGGACAGGTTTATTTTAAACAACTGTCTTTGCTGGTGTCCATGTTTCAATATTATTAACACAAAACCACACACTCACAACTGGATTTGGGGTTGCTTTCAAATGAATTTTGTGGGATGGCTTTCCTATGAATCTTTTCTTATCATTGCCCGTTTTTT
Organism: Egretta garzetta; assembly: GCF_000687185.1. NCBI lineage: Eukaryota > Metazoa > Chordata > Aves > Pelecaniformes > Ardeidae > Egretta > Egretta garzetta. The sequence continues at coordinate 3,754,852 of NW_009258754.1, read as the reverse complement.
TGATCATGACATTAGGTGGTTCCAGTCTTGTGGGCAGTCTGTGAACACTATATTGTCAATGATAGCTTCCTCTGGTGTTGGTTGCAACTAGTCGTATCTTAGTGTTTCAACAGTATCAGTGTGTTTCCGTAACACATCTTACAGAGTATCTTATTTTCTGTTTATTCTTTTAGCTGTCTAGGTATACTTGCTATGTAGCTTCCTTTGCCCCTTTCACATGTGTCTCAAAAGTATTGCATGAATCATTTTATTGCACTTGATGACAAAGTGTAAATTGTTGATCAGGGTTGTTCTCGGGGTTCTGCAGGCAGGTCTGTGGAGTTGCACTTGATGCCAGCTGGGGCCCTCCTTAAATATCAGGATCAAATGCATCTGATCGGGATCTTGAAAGGGGAGGAAAGAAGTAATATTCCATTGATTTCTGTCTGGGCAGTTCTGTCTTTCACATGCTGACATTGCTTATTGCCTGAGAATTTGACACCTGGAGTTTGATGCAGATATTGATGTTAATGCAGCAGCTTCTGAGGTATAATTAGGATGATAAATGGGATAATTCTGTGGTTAGATTCTTCTGCCACACACTGTGCCACGAAGCTACGGCTTAGCTTGTAGCCTGCTGGGAGGTGAAAACATTGCTGTTGACTGAACGCAGTGTGAAATGTTTGGTCCATGTTCAAATCTGAATAATGTTTTTAATAAAAGTAAATGTCTGTGGTAATCAAAATCACTGTGTAATTGTTTAGCTACTTTCCCAGTGTGAATCTATATATTTTAGGTGTTCTTTTGCTTAACAAACTACATTCAATGAACCATTTTCTGCAGGATAACTGTTCTTTTGGAAGGGGTGGGAGCAGGGGCAGTTGAGTTTTGGAGAGTGAAAGCTTTAGCAGTAACAGCAAAGCACAAGATACTAGGTGCATATCCCCTTAAATTGTTAAAATCTGTTAGTGTCTTAGTGAAGAGCACATGCTCTTTCACTTAAAAAGTGAAAATCAGTGTTAATATTGTTAAGCTGTTAATGTCTTGGTGAATTTGATGGTATAATTTAAACCCCCAGCTGTTGTTTGCTTCCTGTCAAAGTGAAAAAGATTAATCTTAATTTGTATCCTGCCCTGCAGTTATCTAGAGGTACTGTGTGCCCTATATCATATCATCTAATATAGCAGGGGATTACTCGTAGTCCTCATTCAAGCAGAACTTGCAGTTTGTGAACGGAGAGTTTAATTTCAGCAAAGAAGTTTGTTGTGGATCAGAATAGAAAGCCTCTGTATCAGAAATACTCCTCAGTTTCATGGCAGTGGTTCAAGTACTGCTGTAAAAATAGTAAGAGAATATTGGTGTCCTCTGTGTGGAAGATGTGCTAAGATGTAGATACAAGGTATGCAGGGGTGGAAAGGTACTAAAGGGTAGCAGAAGAGAGAAATGGAGTTTGCAGTTTCTTGGGGAAGCTGTGTGGCAATGGGAGTGTGGCTGCATAATGGGAAGAAAAAGAAGAATTTGCTCTGTACTTAGCCTGGATAACTTGCACTTGGATATGAATGGTTTAGGTAGAATAGGCCATGTATGAGCGATCCCACAGTAGAGGCCTATTGCGTGTACATTGTTTCTATATTTTTATGCATGTTTCCATGGTTGTATTTGTTGGTACTTTTGTCCAGAGGTGCTCGGAATATTTTCCATTAAATAAACTCTTAGAGATTTTCTGAGTTCCTTGGGTGGGGTAGCAAGGAGATGTTACAGAAAATACATGAAGACTGTCAGCGTGGAAGCACCCTCATATGAGTAATTACAGCTTTAAAATGTTGGTGTAGATTCTGAAAGCAGGAACATGGATGCATCTGCTGTTGTTTTTCTTTGGTTGTGTATCCATATACATATGATTGTCATTGAAACATTTGGAAGACTGAGTAAAACTCTGACTGCATTGTTTGAGATTTTTGTTAGTCCTGGTTTACTAATCTGAACTTGCTATTTTTTGTAGCAAAGAATTTATTTCATATTATTTTAAAAAGTATCATAGAATAGAATCATCATAGCATCATAGAATGTTTTGGGTTGGAAGGGACCCCTAGAGGTCATCTAGTCCAACCCCCTAGCAGGAGCAGGGACACCGCTAACCAGATCAGGCTGCTCAGAGCCCCGTCCAACCTGGCCTTGAAAAAAAAAAAATTTAAGTAAAAAATAAAACATGCTCAGTAATAGCACAAAAAGCAAGTTAAATAGGGAATAAAGAAGAAAAGATAAGCTAGATCACCACTTTATATATCCATGGCTTGCCCACACTTTGAATACTGTGAGTTGTTCTGATCCCCTCATCTCAAAGAGGGTACAGCTGAATTGGAAAAAGCTCCAAAGGCAGCAAGAGCAATGAAAGATGGCTTTGTGGTGAGGAACAAGGAACTGCTGCTTAGTGTAGGATTCTTCAGACTGGAACGGAGACAACCTGGTTTATGGCAGAGGTTTGCAGAGCCAGGAGTGGCATGGACACAGCGAGCAGGGATCAGCTGCTCAATGTCTCTCTTCATACAAGAACCAGGGGCCATCTCAGAGGAAATTGGTAGGAGCCAGGGTCAACCCAAAAAAAAGGAAGGAATTCTATCTGCAGTGGGTAGAAATACTTCCCAAAGGATAATGGTGATGTGAGAAAGTGTTTTACCAAACAAATATATACATATATCCGTGTTCTTTGTCCATAGGCCACTCCTGGAGACCTGATTCTGGGGTAGACAGCCCTTTGGCCCGAAGTGGTACAGTGACTCTTATATTCTGCTTACATCTTTAGTAGCTTCAACCTGTTTCAGGAGGAGCTGAGAAATCAAAATTTAATTCCGTTATTGAAACAGGGTCTGCAGATTTCCAATTTGCTACTGAGAAAACATATACACTTTACCTCATAAGTCATAAATTCAATAGATTTCTACAGAAATATTGAGGACATTGAGAAGCTTTGCAGACTTGTAGTTTTTCATAATGTCAAACTTTATTTATTATTATGGGACTTCCTAGAAATTTGGGGAACAACTGCAGCTGTATATGACACTCTTTGTAGACATAAAGTTTATCAAGGCTTGAACTCCAGTTTGGTTATCTCAGAATTTCTCCTTCTGTCTCATC
>NW_009258754.1:3725433-3751720 GCF_000687185.1 Egretta garzetta | reverse complement strand
ACTGGCATGAACTTCTCTTCCCCTTCCCCAGTCAGATAGTTGTTTGCAAGGGTGAACATTATTCTGCCCAAAACCTTCCTAAAACAAAGTAGAAGGGCAACCACAAAAGACTTAAAATTAAATCTCTACCAAATAAAATGTTCATGAAATTAAATACTCTTTCTAATCATTTGAAATAAGGGAGGCCATCTGTGGTCAGCTGTAGTAAGAAAAAAACCCCCAGAAAGTACGGAGAAGCAGTACCTTAAGGACTAAGGGATTTCTTTCAGTTTTTGATTTAGCTATTCCTGTATTATCTCTGCTTTGTGAGTAGAGCAGTAGTTCTTTCTGAGGATTAATAGTAGTCCGTGCTATGTCTAAATAACCCTTTGCTTTGAGTTCTTTTCACCTCTTGGGCAATGTATTGATCTGAAATGACTTTGCAATGATATGATCAAAAGGAACAGAAGAACGTAAGAATATATGCAATTAAAAACTCTCCAAAGTAATTGTAATGTTGCTGAACAGAGCAAAACTTTTTTCTGAAAATGTCAAGGTAGGTTTTTTTTTTTCCAGTGAAGATTGGTTGTCTTGTCTTTTCAGATCAATCTGAGCTTTTAGAAGTTTTTGCACAAGAAGTTTATTTTAATGTCGTGATGTATTATTGGGGTGGAGGGGGAATAGAAATAGTTTAGTGGTTTTATTACATACATTTCTATGTCCACTTGAAAATGTAATCTAATACCAGTCTACTTTTATAGTGTATTTATGTATGTGTGCACACACCATCAACACTTCTATTTTGAAATGAGTTGATGGATGTATGATTGCAGTCTGCTGGGGTGGCTCACACCTAGTTTGTGGACCATCTCTGCTGTCTCGTGTTGCTGGCAGTCACCTTCTGTCATGTGCTGTATTCTTGCAGCTGCTTATACAACCCCTGAAGCTGAAATGCTGGAGAAGTGAGGAAGAAGTATTCTATCCAGTCCCATGTTATGTCTGGAGATTGATAGCCTCAGGGTAAATCCTGTCAACTTTCAGTGAGGAGTAGGCTTTAAGACATTTAGGCCTTGTCTTCATGGTTCATAAGTGGGAAAATTGATGGAAAATCAACTGAAATTGTGATGTTAAAGCACATCAATATGAAAACTGGAATGCAGGTCTGTTAGTTCTGATTTACTGTGTGTGGGAGTTACTCATTTAAATCTATTTTTAGACTTCCCTGTCATTCTAGATGTACTGCCTACTGTGCAAGTGCCGTGGTGCGTCATTTCCCCTGTTCTTGTATCCAGCATAGTACAGGTGGTTGGTTGGCCTGGTGTAGGATCCAGTGATCTGGTACATGGTAGAGAAGATTACACTGAGCTGGGGAGAAGATGTAGTATTTCAGGAGTTTGGTTCCCAAATCTTGCTGGCAAACTTGCACTAAAGCCTCTCCCCTATTGAAAGACCAAATCACGTGTCTGCTGTACAGCAATTTCTGTTGCATGAGTAAAGGGACAATTTTTTTTTCCCCCATCTAGAGACATGTGGCTCAGAACATGGGATCTCCTGCCATCCTTGCAAGAGGTGCTAGGTGTGTGAACGGGTATCCGAGGCAAACAGCCAAAACCATTGCTGGCTTCTTACCCAGATGAAGGAGGAGTATCAGTGTGGGTAATCTGCTCTGCAGATGGAGGGCTGGAGAAGCTCAAGCCTTAATTTCTGCCCAAGGTCTCCACAAGTGCCAGTGTTATCTCTGAACCTTTTTGGACACTCATTTGGAAGTAAGATTACATTCACTGCTGTCCAGGGGATTAAGCTACAATGTGCAGATGTTGTGTTGTTTCTGCGTGAGTCTTCACAAAAAGACCAAGCACTCTTTGACTTAATATCATGCTTTTAGTTAATTTGGCTGAATTCCATATGAAATAAGCTCCAAGATGCTATGGAAATATGCACCCCAAATTTTTACTGTGTGGTTATACAAGAACCATCTCAGGCTGAGACTGCATTCATTCACTTCCTGGAAGGAGGCAATTTTTTTGTTGGAGGTAGCATCACTGACATCTGAGAAGAATGGTGGGTAATGGATGTGCTGAGACACCATGTTCCATAAGCAAGTATGATGTACTTGCCTATGTCCTTTGTGCAGCAAGATAAGCCTAAGCTGTGAAGATGAATCTTCTGCTTTGAACACAACTTATTCAACACTTTCTCATGGATTTTACATGTATGTATGATCAGATGTGATCATACACAGCTGTGCATGTGAGAAGTATTACATAGATATTTATAGAGAATGAGCGTTTTTCCTTGCTGAAGCATTATTCTTTGTTCTAATGTATTATGAATAAATTGAAATAGGATAGAAAGTTTTTTAACCAATTCATCAGTGGAAGTAATTGATTTTATAAGAGATAGAAATAAGCTCTTGTGGTGAAAAGAGCTGTAATAGAAGAGAAGTGTAACTGTAACCCTCAGCTTCCAAATTGTATGTAAAATCTATTACTTCCTTTCCTCTGCTAAATGTAATGTATTCCTCTATAAATAATGTTATAGGATCAAATGAGTGGTTTTGCCAGCAGTTAACTTTCTTTCCCCATCACAAAACAGTGTCCTGGAAAGAGGTCAATGATAATTTAAATTCCTTTTTTCACAGGGTAGAGTTGAATATGTAATAATCTAATTGGAAAGGTTTAACTCCTTGGCTCTGAGCCTAAGGTGCAAGTATGGCAGTGCAGTGGTGAATCTACTGATATTCCAAATGTTTAACTGGTCTCTATAGTCCTCTTTCAGTAGGCTGAAATAGTTACTGTATGCTCACATGCTTTGCTGGGTGTGAGGATAGTTATTCGGTTTGCCCACAAAATCCATCATTTCTAGAATGAGCAGGTCTGCTCAGCTGAAAACTTCAGCACGTTGTATTTAATGTTGCTCTTCTGCCCTTATGTGAGTGGCTTTTACTGCAGATTCTGAATCTGTACTTTTATTGGCTTTCCTACTGAGCTTTTTTCAGCCTAAACTACATATAATATGCAGTCCTAGGCAGCATACTTTGTAGCAGGAACCCATTTTACGAACTTTAGCTGTCTAGAAATTGTCTCTAAGCTATTTCTCTAATCAATATTTATACAGAGAGGAAGGCTCATCTAGAGAAGATGGAATAAATTGTTCTTTTTGACAGCTAAAGTAAGTGGAGTTGGATCCTGGCTTAAGTTTAGATTATGAAATAGTGAGTTTGAAAAATTTTAAACTTGCCCAGTATGCTACTGCTGCAGAAACAACTGGGTAGGTTTTTGGTAATTAATTATTCAGGCTGATTTTCTCTGAGAGGGAAGGAGAACTTAGTTCACATGCACTACTTTCTTTATAATTTATAATCAAGGGGAAACAAATCAAAGTGCTGTAGGTAAAAGATTGCATGTTAAAACTCATGGACTAGAATGTGGAAATATTTTCATATAATGTTGATAAATACTTTCTTTAAACAAGAATAGTTTCAGTTTATCTCAACTTACATTGGTCCTGGTTATGTGGCATAAGAAAGTAACTTGATCCAGAAATGATCTGTGGGAAGGGAAGTGAATGCCAGATTTGCTAAACTGGTGCTGTTGTTTACATCTGATATCATTGTCAGTTTTGAAATTAATTGTTTCTCATTCTTTAATGAGAGGAAACTAAGATTCTTGACCTTGATTTACAGTAAAAGAGCAGCAAGGGTGACCTGAGCTGAAGAGGTACGGTTTTGACCTTTTGACCTGGAGAAATCAGTAACTGCAGCTTTGATAGCTGAGCTGAATAAATCTAACTTTAGATACGAGAGACTAAAGTGTTCCCTGCAAAGAAAGGGCAAAAAGAACCCGTTCAAACACTGGTGTGTGTGTTGTAGATGACTCCAGCAGCAGAAGAGCTTTGTGGGCCAAGATCACTATTCTGACCTCTTAGTGCTGTGTAGTGTATTTACAAGCAGCCCCTATCCCTTGTTTTACTTTTTGTTATTCTATCAACAGTTTTAAATGTTAACTGTTAGTAACGGCATAATTTAACAAATCTTGACTGTCATAATTACTCAGCATAGCAGGAGACTGAAATAAGCTTTCAGACTGCTTGTGGGTTTTGTACCAAAATTCAGTCATTAAAACAGAGTGACAGTCCTCTTGCTGAAAAGATGCCAGCAGAAATTATTTCTGTAACTGATTAAAATGTTGAAGTTTAAATTAATTTAAATTCATTCTTGTAATTTAAGAATGTTCTTAAAAATCTGAATGTATTTTCTATAGTGGGCTGAACGCAGGATAAATCAGTGCTTGTTAATTGGCCTGTTTCCTGTCATACCGGTGCAAGTCATGAAGGGACTATAACCAGATGATGGCAAACAAAGGATGAGTACTACTCTGCAAGCTTTTATCTTGGAGCAGATAGAGTTAATCTTTGTGAAGATGGCCCAGGTGTCCTATAGCTTTCTTCTCTGGTTTTGTGGTTCCTTAAGGAAGGATCATAAATACTGTCTTTTGAGTTACAGGAGAGGAAATGAGCTTTGTAGAAGATTGCTAGATTAGTCCTTGGAGCTATTATGTCGCCATTAAAAGTCCATGCTAGGACAAAATTTTTAGTCCCAATACTCGTTACTGCGTTATTGACAGTTATGCCATAACTACTGTTTTATCCAGTGTCTCCTGTTGGTTTTATTGGGTGATGCAGTAGAAAAACTCCCCAACAGCTTTCTTGACTCAGGGAGATAAGCACAACTGTTTAGTATCTTAATGTTACCAGGATAAGTTGTATAAAATTGTACTGTCTGCAGTTTAAAATGTGGGAGTTTTGTGATCAATATTAAGATGGGAATGGTATTAGCGGGACTGGCTCTTCAGCTCATTCGCTGCAATGATGGTGATTTATCGAGGGCTTTGCTGCTAAGTTGTGCACCGAGTGCTCCTCAGTTTCGTGAATGGTTGACCAGCCAAACTAGGGAAGGTGTTATTCATCTTTTTACTGAGCGTATTTTTAAGAACCACCTTTCTTTCCATTAGAAGTGTTACCACTAGGTTGTTGGAGTTAAATTTTAAGAGTTGTGTCCCCATGAGCTTAGAAATAACAATTTAACTCTTTTGTACATACTGTTCTTCTGAAACAAACTGGTGGAAGAATATGACCCACTCAATGTGTGTGATGGCCTGAAGAGGAACAGGTTCCAAAGAACTGAACAGCATGAAGCAGCACTGGTACCAGTGACTGTTTCTTTTGAATTTGCACAAGGTGTTTCACTTCTAAATATGCTTAGATGTTGTTTGGATTTAAATTACAGCTATTTGGGAATTCAGACTTGAATCTGAAGTGATCTGAAAAACTTGCTTTAATTTCTCAAGTGCTTGATTTCAATATTAGTTGACATCCGATACCTAAAACTATTGAAGCATTAGTGATGTATGTCTTCGAAGAAAATACATTATCTTACTACAGCAGCAGAAATTGGGACATACATTGCAGTTACAGCCTCCTTCTAAGAAATATTCACCATTCTACATTATAGCTCCATGTCTAGCATAAAACTAAGTAATCATCTTATATTCTGTATTAGTCAAATTTAGTTAGGTTGTCTGTAGGGTATGATTGGTCATAAAAGGGAGTGGGGTTATTGTACTAATCTGTTGAAGAGTGCTAGCCACTATGTGATAATACTAATTCTTTTAAAACCTAGAACAGACAAGGCCCTACTGAAAGTGTGATGGCAGCTGTGGAGTTTTGGTACATCATTAAGTCAGGCCCATTGCAATAGGTATCAGACTACATGGAGAGCTTGCCTAGATGAGGAAGAGAATGCTAGGTAGCCCTGTCCTAATTTATTTTACTAATCTAGGGAGGTGCACATGTTTATTTCAATTTGGTCAATTTAAGGTGGGCGTGAAGTGGGAGACTAGGTCAAACTTGATTAAATTAAATTGAGGTAAATATTGTTCCCCTGCATACATAGTATTGGAAAGGTTACGAACCTCCTGTTTCACTTCCTAACACAGGTTTTAAGGTTGGAAATGAGCTATTCTTTCTGTGCAAACAGGTGGAGCCAGTTGTGTGTTTCAGCAAGAAGTGATATCCTATCTCACTCTGTGTGTGTGTGTGTGTGTGTGTGTATGTGTGTAATGGGGGATAAGAAGAAAGAGAGGACAAAGGTGGTGGTGGGAAATAAAACTTGTGTACGCATACCTTAAATTGAATGCTTTTAGAGTGTGTAGTCAGTGAAACAGACAAATCCTTCCTTGCTAATTGATCTGTAAGAAAACCATGTGCCTTATGTTTATTATTTCTAGATGCAAGATCTGCATTTCAAAGGGAGAAAAATGCTTTATTTAAAATAATCAGCCACTTTTCATTTACTCTAAAAATGAAGAGTTTTCTAATTTTCTTATGAAAGGTTTTTCTAATTTAATAGATTTTGAAACAAGTCAGTCTAATCTGTCTTTCTGAAAGATTTTTTGTAAGTGTTCTTTCTTTTGCTTCAGTACAAGATCTTAACTTCTAGGTGTTACTACCTTTTACGCAATTGAAGATTTAACAGGTGAAAGATAAATGTTCACTACAAGCTTTTTTATTATATATTATACGTTGGGGAAAAAAATTTGTCTTTTCATAATATTATCCCTGCCTAAGGAGTTTAGTTAATGTCGAGTGTACACTCATTAGGAATTCTTTTGAAATTTGTCATAAACCTGCATATTAACTATACTTACTCACTATTCCTGGGAGAGTGCTGTGAAAAAGTATAAAGGCTTTATTATAATTCACCATTATATATGCATTAATTACTAGACCCTGAAAACCCTGTTCACAAATGGCTCCCTGAATTCTTTCTTAAAGGTTATTTTGCTGGTATTAAAATAATTAAAAAAATTATAAAACTTGCACCTGCATGGGGTGTCTCCCTGTCTTTGGAAAAATTATTGACAAATTGGGGGGAAATACACTGTTCAGGGATTGGAGTAAAAAGGAATACTGTTAGGTCAGTGAATATCAGGACGCTTGCTGGCAACCAGAGCTCTGTCCTGGCGTTATAGTCCCAGATATGAGAGGATTGGTATTTGTAAGGAATTTTTTGACTGCTCAGTTATACTGTAGACACGTCCAACTGAGGCTTGCCAGGGCTAGCTGGCAACAGTGCAGAAACTCAAGTTGTATGATGTCAGTCAGTGGTAATTCCAGCAGTGCATGAAATGGATCTCTTGAACCTGAGTAATTAATTCCTCCCCTAGGAAAGTGCAACAACTAAAAAATGAATAAAAAAGGAATTCAGATTTTTGAATGAAGACTGGTATTTGAGAATTGTATCTACCTTCGCAATAACTCGTGGCTATAAAGAGCTTAAAACAATGGCAGATTGTTTAAATTTGAATTTACTGAGTATTGTCTTAAAGCAAAATTGCTTCCAGTTACATAATTTATAGGTATGATAACAGAATCTAAGATATTAGTAGAATGTGACAGTGTGTCCCTGAATCCCCTTTGAAAAGGAGAGTTCCCACTTTTTTTTACTGTTTTAGTATTCAAAATGGGGTACTTCAGTTAGTTATGGCAGCCCCTACGCAGAGCATCACATTTAAATTGCGGAGTTGGGATTGCATGCTTCCTGCAAACAAACACTGGAATTTGTTTTTATTGTCATAGTCTGTAGGCTGACTCCACCACCTGAGGTCATGAAGTTAGCGTCCCCTTTCCCTTCCCAAATCACAGTAGGCTATGAGGACCCTGTACCAAGAGAACAAATATCTTTCATGACATACCATGGCTGCTGAATGGCTACTGTAGTCTGTAAAATCTAAAAAAGTTGAGGAAAAAGTCACTAAGTTAAATATTTGAGTAGAATTAATTCAATTATTGGTAAAACTTATTATTAATATATTTACCATCTTTTGAAATGTTTGCTAAGTTTTTTTAATAGTTAATTTTTTGCCGTTCTGGAAAGGTATAGTCTTAACGTTCCATTACTTTAGCTTTCTTTTTCTGCTAAGGGAGCACCAGACATTAATGAAATGTCAATGACTTGCAGTTAAATTCTCTTTCCATATCTAATTAGACCTAAATGGTTAGTGAGGTTAGAGAGACTAATAAAAGGAACACAGTTAGTTCACTCTTTCAAATGGTGTTCTTGCATTTGCCAAATCAATTTTAATTACATTCATAAATATATCTGGTTCTTTGGAAGTACAGCTTTGAGTCTTTTTCAGTTTAATGGGAGATTAAATTTGGCTGGATTTTATTTTGGTGCTGCTCAGTCAAGTTACACGTTCCTCGAGAACAGTGTACCTCAAATTGGCTAGGTGAGCCTATAGAAAAGAAGCAGCTTTCCTTTGGTACTGTCTTGTATAACTTCTGTATTTTTTTTAATATTCTTTTAGATTGTAATCAAGTAGACTACTGTCAAATGGCTAAAAGTGATGGAAAGATTTGTAACCAAAATGAGCATTTGTTTTAACAGTCAACAAGATGAGAAAGAAGTCTGAGTGGGACACGTAAAATGACTAAGATAGGAAGTTGGCAAGGCTTTAATAGGCATGCATTTGCCTGTGAAACAGTTTGATTGCATAATTAGCAGGTTTTTATTATTATGCCAACTGCTGCAATCCAATTATGTTGCAGCAAACTCATTCTAATTTCTCACGACATCTAGAGATGCAAAGGAAGCACCTCCTTCATTCAGCCTGCCGCAGAAGTGAAGAGAGATGGATTCCTTCCAGGAAGCCCTTACTATGAGCTCTAGGTGCACTGCAGAGATCCTAATGTAGTTGGAGAGAATTCATTGTTCTTTTGATTGGTAATGAAATAGGGCATCCCTTTTCATGGGGTAGATTGATTTGGTGTTGCTGTTGTTTGGTGTGTTCAACTTTGCCAGTTGTTCTATTTCTATTCTTACCCAGTTACATAATTTGATTTTTTTCTCCATTTTATCTCTCTTCAGTGTCTATGTGCACTTTAAATGTAATGGCTTGCTGTAGGAGTGATTACAAGTGCTCGCATTATTTTGACTTCTTTTGTGATTATTTACTTCTGAAGGATGATGTGAAATGTTGAATCTCCATTCTTTCAGTTGTAAAGAAAATAATGCTACATATTTCCCATTTTCATATGATAATGTCCTCTGTAAAAATTCCCCCAGTTCAGTTTTTCAAGAGGTAGAATTGACGTCAGCAAATTATACAGATCCTTATCATTCTAGCCAGTTACTTCTACAGCTTTCTGAGGTGTCTTGTAGTTCGGGATGTTTAGCAAACTGACTTGTTTTTTATTTGCCTTTCTATTTGCTGAGAGATTCATTGTCTTTTATGGAAGTTAAAACTTCATAAACTGAGAATTGGATGCTAACCTGGTCATTCAACTTTTGGTAGAAAAAGTTTCACCCTTATGTGGGTGCTGTCTGGCTCAAAAAACCAGCATAATGTGTTTGACATCTGTTTTGGATCTAGCTTGGCGTGTGTACTCTTACTGCTTTGTTACTTTAATGAGAAGGGAGCTACTTCATCCGGCCTATCTGTGGACTGTAATAATGGATTTATATTATCAGGTAGTTTGGTTCAGGAAGGCAATATATTGAGAGTTCCCCTATCTGAAATGGAATTAGAGGTTATATTTGGTATTCCAAAGGCTCCCTGAAAATACACTTCATTGCTCATGCCTGTTGGCAGATTAGGAAATGGCTGAGAAATAAGCATCTGACCCTTCCTAAGTGCTATGTTTTTCAAGTAATTTTTTGACTAGTTAATTTATTTTCCACTTATATGATTTAAGAACAATTTGCATGCCTTTGAAATTATTTTTATATTTTATTTGTGATCACAATGTAATGATGCAGTTGTTCTATTCCAGCTGTGATTTCTGCCAGTCTGTTGCTGAGATCGTAAACTAGAACCTCTCAAAACCAAATCTGAGAGTTTTTGTAGTGTCTGTCAGCTCCTGCATCATTTTTCCTAGTCACCTAGATGCGTTGTCACTGAACTAATAATAACTTGAAACAGTGGTTGACACAAAGTTATTCCACTAATCTGAGAATCAGATCAAGAACTGCTGAATTACAAAGTAGGTTCTGTAACTTTGCAGATGGGCAACAGAGTTGTCTGCTATGTTTTCCACTAAGTTCCAGTCCCAAAACCACAACAGCAGCAAAGGAATCTCTAAAAAAGTAATTTACAGGTAGCACGGATGATACGGGTTTCAACTGAGCATCCACATATGCATGCGGGACCATCTAATGACACTGTATGAAAGGTAGACAATAAAACCTTTTTTATATGAATTTATAGTATGTTTGAATTTGTAGGATTTATGTCCTTAGCTCTTAATGGATGTGAGAATTTTCTTACTTTTCTAACTTCCCATGTGAAAGCAATCTTACTGACTTCAGATTTGCATAAGTGGCAGGAGCATTTTTGCAAAGCATCAGAAACATTGTGGGGATTAATAAAGGCTGCAGTATTTGGCTGGGTGTTTGTGTAACTTCATTAAGTGCATTTGTAATTGTCTATAATTTTGGAATTGAACTGTATTATAGAATTAAATTAATGTTTGCTGCTGTACCTTCAATGTTAGTGCTCTATTACTTTACTAAAGAAAAATTTTAATAATGCTTTTAGGGGTTATACTGTGTATATAAATCATGCTTTCAAGGACCACTTAGCTCCTTGTAATGGGGAGGGAAGGAATGGAGCTTGTTCAAGTCAGGATATGAAATAGTTATTTTGCTATATTTTGCTAAGAGTCATAGTTGCATGCGGGGGAATAGTTAATGATGGGTAATCTTTCTCATCTTCTGCTCTTGCACTTTGCTTTATGATTACATGAGGTCTCTGAGGAGAATCATTACTTTTATGGCAAACATCTGAAATACAGCTCTATGCAGAGGTAGCGAGGTAGTCAACCAAGTAATAAAAACCTAGCACTTGGTAGCAGACAGGTACCACTTAAAACGGCGGGCAGTTTATCACAGTCTCTGATAACTGGTGGTGTTATGCTGCCAGAGGCCTCCTAGGAGCTGTGCTCCCCTCTGGTCTCGGTGGTCATCCCTCTAGATTTCTGGCTGAGCAATGGACTGAGCAATGTGAGCAAACCATCCTAATGATAACACAGGCTAGTATTGGTTTCTCGTACAAAGAGGTAATACATAGTAATATCTCAGATTTGTTGCAAGTGCTAGATTGCTATTAGAAACCCTCTTTAAACTGACTGGAAAAAAGCATTGCTAGGATTTTGTTCAGCATATCAGAACTGCTTTTTTTTTTTTTTGATTTGTAAGCCATGTCATTAAGGAAGGGCACACGTACTCTGAAGCGCTAACATGAGAGAGTGCTGCTACAGGCATGATTAAAATGAGAAAATTAAGGGGGAGAAATGAAGGGGAAAAGTTTTCTGATCTATTTTGGATTCCTCTATTTTATACACAGAATCAAATTCTAACAAGCTATCATGTAGAAATTTCCAGCCAGCCTAAAAAGAGTTGGAATTTTATGTAGAAGAGCGTAGTAAGTATTGGTAACAAATTTGAGGAGGTAATAAGTAGAGCTGAAGTGGTAAACTAAGGAATATCAGGCTTGGAGGTGTGTTTGAAAGCCAGTGAGCATAAACAAAATTTCACAGCAGTGCCACTAGAAAAATGGAACACAGAAATCTAACTATTTCTCCCAGTAAAAGAGGAGGAAATTTGACATTATACAGTGCATATCTGTATAACACATACAACAGTTCTTATATGGCTCATAGGACTTTGCATCAGGTAAGGAGAAAAGACCAGCTGAATATTACTTACCTGAATCTGTTTTAAACTAAAAAAAAAAAAAAATAATGAAAACTTGCCCACATGATTGAGTGGACTCCTACTCTGAAATATTCTTCAGACAGATTTTTTGCTATGACTGATTTGCTGCTCCGATGGGCATTCCTTGTTGATGCCAGGATTCGGAATGCAGTCATGCTGTACCTGCAGCCCTGCTGCTGTGTTAATGGAAGGATGTATGCAATGAAACTACCTTCATCAAGGAATTGTCAGGTACAATGCATGTTTTCTAAATAAAGCAACGATCAGTTGGTACCTCCAGACCAGAAAGATGGATGTCTATGCATCCTATATGAAAGAAAATTAAATTTAAGAGAAACAGTATTACTGGAGAGAAAGGGCTGTGACTTCTTCCCTGAGCTTGCAGGGGGCACCTGTTATTGGGACATGCTAAAAGGCCATAGGTAATTTTTGTACAACACAAATGAACTCATGTGAAAACAAATGTGTCACTGCATGCTACACTATTTTGCCACATGCTGGTAGTAGCAGTATTGTGAACCATGCTGGATTGTCACAGAAGAATCGGAAGCAATTTTTTCTGGAGGTTGTTTATCTTTAAATAAACTCATTTAAGGCTGTTTAGTTAATACTAGCATAGGATATCATCAGCATACTATAATTGTTTCCAAATATTGATAACCTGTGGTGAATAAAGCTTTGTTAGATATGGGCTTTACTTTTCTTTGTTTGCTCCACTGTAGAATTAAGAGTAAACATAAACGAAGTGCATTATTTCAGAATCAATATTACTGTGGACTATGTATAGAAAATGAGTAGTATCTGTCTGCCCAGGCTTTGGATGGAAGACTCAAGCATGGGGTGCAGGAACAAACACTAGTAATTGATTGTGTGTGTATATAATACTGAAAAAATGTTTTAGATGAAACTTGAAACTAGTATTTTGACAATTTCAGTTAATTATGAGACTTAAAGTACATTTTTACAGCTGCAAACTTGTCATAGGCAAATTCAGGTCAGGTTGTTGAATTCTTTCTATTTTGGGAAATATCGTTCCTGGCTTAGTCCATAAGTAGTTCTGAAATGGTCTCCTGGAAAAGAAGAATTTTTATACTAAAATCTGAGATGGAACATAATTTTGGTAGTAGGTGAGAGATCCTCTCTATACTAGAAAATTTTGCTTGGTACTTTTTTTTTTCTTTAATATTGTTGAGGCTGCAAATTCTGCTGAAACATGCAAAAAAGAATAAGCTTCCAAAACATGTCATGATTGGACTGAAGTGATTTGTTGCCAATACAAAATGTATTTTGGAGTTTTTGAGGACAGGTCCTTCCATGAAGGACCTGAAGAAATTGGTTTTAGAGCAGGGGTAAAACATGAATGACGTGGATAGGAAGTATAAAAATTGAAGAATTCCCATTTATGAGGACTGAAAAGTAAAGTTGTACAGTTTCTTAATTTATTGTGTAAAAGAGTGTGTTATATCTGTCACTTCATAATTCATTGCACTGTAGAATTCATAGCAAAAAGATGTTTTGGCAAAATTCTAAAATATGGTTTTTAGCCTTTTTATAACTTTGCAAAGAGGGCTTCATAAACTGATGTGCCTTCTCAAAGCCCATTGGATGTTACTGAGCAGTCTTGTGTACACAAAATTTGCCAGTTAACACTCGATGGATTTCTTGAGGCAAAAAGACTAGACATTATTAAGGAAAAATCACTTTGCACATTCCCTATATCTATTGAAATAAAATAATGTACTTTCTAATTAATGGTATTTTGAACTGTGAATGTGTATAGGTTTTGAAAAAAAAAACAACTAACCCCCTGTGTAAGGTATTAGTGAATTTGCATACTGATTCAAATGAAAGCTTAGTGAACGGTTGAGATTGCTTCATAATGGAATGATTTAATCTTTTTACTTCTGAAATATATCAAGTAATAAAGATTATATGCGGTAAAAGCTTTTAGTCCTCTTGGACCATGAAAACATCTGTAATGGCCAAGGTGATACTTGTGGAAGCTGGGAAAAAGCCATCTCTTATTAAAAAGGTAGGTCCTGGGTCAGATTCAGGTGTTGTATCTAGTACCTTATCACCTGTAACATTTGGATACAGGGCTCTAGCTGCGGTGGCTATTACTGAATCACAGAAATTTGAAACCAACCAACTAGAAAAAGCCAAATTTTGAAAAACTAAAATTCAGTACTATTGTAATTTTCGCTCAAGTGAGCTAAGACTTGTATTCCATTATCCGTTATCTCTAGAATGGGAAAACTTGCATCATTTGGGATTTCCTTAGGTGACCAACAGTGGCAGAAATTGAATTGTAGTCATTAAACAAAAAGGCTTTATATTCCATATAGCTTAGAGAGCTTAGTCATTGAGCTGGCTTTAGTTGAAACAACACAATTAGATTGCTTTTGATTTGTCCCTGCAAATTTATCACTGTCTTTACCTCGCTTGCAATATTTTGCTACTAAAGTCCCTGAATATACAAATGAAAAGAAGCTTTTCACACAGAATGAAAAATATTAGCTTGGGTTTTCAGGGAAAATATACCAGTGAAGTCTTTTTTTTTTTTTTTTTTCTTTGTTTTTTTCTCCCCTTAATGTGCTCCAAGTTAGTCTTTTTTTCTGCCTAATTAACTTTATTAATATTAAGGACTACAAACTGGCACTTCCTTAATTCAGGGGATCTTAACTTTAATACTTACCTTGGGACCCAGACGAGATGTACACTCTCATGAGCGGCCTGTCAATGTAAAGCAAGGGAGCTGAAGTGCTGTATTTACCTCATTCTTAGTGATGCTTAAGAAAACAAATTTATTTAAGTCCTAAGCTAGACATGAAAGAAACATCTGAAACTAGATCTGTTTCTAATCACACAGAAAAGAACAGATGAGGGAGATAAGTAACTCCAAGTAGATTTACCTTGTTTTTCTTTTGGCTCTTTGCCATTTCTTTTGAGAAGACTACAAGCTGGACAAGACAGCTACACTTTCTAGTCTTGTGTGAGAGGCTCAGGAGCAGCTGATGTGAGTTGAGGAAGATGCTCTTCTCTGCAGCAGCATCTGGCTTAGTGCACCTACAGCTGTGCAGCCCCGGGGGGGGGGGGGGGTGTCTGTGTGCTTTTATTGCTGTTGCTGCTGTTACTGCAGCTTGTGCGGTTACATCTGCGGTATCTATAAACTAGTAGGGGTGAAGCCATGCCAGCACTGAACTCAGCACGGATAACTGCTTGAACATGTACCTGAACTGTTAAACTGATGTTTGCAGCTAAGATGACCTTTCAGTTTTCGAACTCTGTTTAGTATCCTAAAGCTGGTTTAGGTGTTTTTAGGAACAGGACTTTGTCTAACATGTAGTGAATCTCTCCTGTCCTTCTGCTGCCATTACTCTTAGACCTGTTATCCTGTTTGCCTGCGCTATGCAGGTATCTTGGATGCTGTAGGGCATCTGCGGCAGCAGTGGATGTTCACTGTTAAGTTGTTCCATCAAGCCGCAGGTGACTATTCTGAAGTAAGGTTGGGAATTTCCACTTTAGCTGAAATCACTGCAGTGATACCAGCTGTAGACATACACTGAGATTACCCACTGGTTGTGTTGGTTACACTGCCGAATCCAGTTTAATTGCATCTCTTAATTAAAATTATTATTCACATGCTATGTAAGGGCATGCTGTCAAACCACATATTTCTGTAAGGTCTATCTGAATAATTAATACACAGCATATGAAAGATTCATATTGCAGACTGTCTTCTAAGGTACCATATAGTAATTAGGTTTAAGAAATTTCTTTCTAGAACAGAAAAATAAAAAGTGATTAAAAGTGTTAAGTAGATGGTTTCTAAAGGCCATACAACTGTGCAGTAGTTTAAATATTTTTGAAGATGATTGTTTTGTTTCCAGTTCTCAGTTGAAACTTATTTTCTTCTGTGGAAGAAGAAAGGAAGGGCTGCTCATTTTCTTTTATTCAGCTTGGACAAAAGCTAGAGATGAAGAGCAAGGTTATTGAAAAGCCTCTCTCTCTGAACTGAGAATAGACATTTAATGGCTAGTGAGTTGCACAGATTGTCTATCATATTATCGGAGGTAAAATCTCTAAGGACAATTCACTACCTTCTCGTTGTCTTCTCGATCACAAAAGGAGAACATGATTCCCTTCTAGAGTCCAGTCTTGCATCTTCCAGTCTGCTGCTATCTCCTCTGTTCCCTGTGTCTCCTTTTTGACAAGCATGGCATTGATGCTGACCTGAGGCACCCCAGTTGATGGTGGAATGTGAGTAGAGGAAACTTGGATTTTTTTTTTTTCCTGTAGTTTGTGGGGAAGATCTAAAGGGGCAGATGTGCTCAGTTACTTGCATTTCTTCCCAGTAATCCCAGAGCCTCTTCACTATTTTTAAGGTTGTTTTGTTCTCTGTTAGGCAGTGCTGTCAGCTGCTAATGTCTTCAAGGTAATGTGAAGTATCCTTGGTATCTTCTTTCTTCCTGGCTTACAGTGTGCATCTGCTAACCTATTCATATCCAGTCCTCTAAAAGCCATTGTTTGCTTTCCTCATGAGCAAGCACGTATTGGAAAAAATGAGAGCTACTTTTACCCATTTTTCTATAATTTGCAATGCATAGCATATGAAACCGAAATGACGAATTTTATAAAAAGCTTGATGTCAGTCATGTAAATACTGATAGAAAGGTGCACTAGAATTTAAGAGGGTCTTCAGCGCATCACTGCTTTCCTGAGTGTATCAGATTTATTAAACTGGAATGTTCATTCTGGTTTCTGTTGTTTTGTTCTGAAATAGTGCTTAGTTTTTTCTGCATTGTTTTAAACTTTTTTCTATAACAAAAGATCTTGCACATATGTTTCTGTACCTGTATTTGTCTCTAATTAAACTTCTAACTATAATGAAGTGTAATTCAGTGTATGCTTCTTTTTTACAACTTGTGAGAACAGTACCTGCTATTTCAGTCATAGCTGGATTAAACATGCTCTCTCTTCATCCCAGAACAATTGAGTTGTTTCTTTATGCAAACTATGAAGGCCAAATGAGATTTTAACAACCCAAGTACCACAGACTGCAGTTTGCTGTGGTGTTCAGAGCAATAATCGTTTTTAGATGTGTAACTACAACAGAATTTTTCCAGTGATTTCCAGCCCAAAGTAGTATGTAGGCACAATGTGCAGCCATGTTTGTATGCCCTCCTGCCCCCTAAAAAAAAAAATAAAAATAGTAGTGCCTTTTTTTCCATGTGTGGAAATGATTTTTTTTTTATCTGTTTGGGACAGTTATGTCCGCTTCTGTATTATTCAAAGCACTTCATGCAAGTATTCTCTACTTGATGAAACTTTTTCTGTAAATCTGCTGCTAACAGCACGCATAAACCTTCCTTTAATTAAGCCAGATGGATAATACCATAGCACTCTTCTATTCTTTTGTACTCTTTGTCCTTCATAAAGTAAACCTATTTCACTTAGTATGGTATCAGTTATTTCAATTGAAATTTCAGTAGTTGTCATGATTATTGACCAAACATTTGCCAGTATTTTTATTGTGGTTTAATAAGGATAATGATGTGATAGGAGAAGCAGTCAGCTCTTGACTGGCTTTCAAACCGTCATAAATAAAGCTTCAAAAATCCCTCAGTGGATATACAGTTGAAATATTTTTTTCAAGACCTATACCTGAGACAAGGCTGTCACCTGTTAGTCCGCCATAGGCGTTCTACATCTCTTTCCAATAAGTAAAATGCTGCAGCATGTGGGGGGGGTGTGTGTGTGTGCAGGATGGAGTTTGGGTTTCAAAGAGTGGAGAGAATTAAATAAGGACATAGGTGAAGATGATGTCTCCCTTTGCTTTCTTCCCAACCAGATCTAGGATTGTCAGAATTTGATCATTGCTGTTTTACTCAAATCTCTCCTGCTCGAATCAGTGGTTACCAACTCCAGTGGAAATGGAGTTAGGGTAATGCTAGGCTCTGCTGAAAGGGTCCACTGGGCTCCTCTGAGTTCTAGAATGGTCGGATAGCTGAATGTGAACAAATCACTCTAGTATTAGGGCTATACAGGACTTGTTTCCTTAGCTAATTGAGAGTTTTATGCTAATTATTTGTTATGGGGCATGATTTCATCTCCCAGGGAACACTAGTTTCCATTTGTCCATTTTGTCCTTTCTCATAATGTTTCTGCTTCAAGTATTTTAGGTGATGCAGCTGGAAAATTATAAGATATTTAACTTCTCTCTTCTGTTAAAATTGTGGAAATTTTTCCTTTGGGTGATTTTCTTTATGTAACTGGCTTGCCTATACATTGTCTTCTCAAGATAGATTCTTTTAATTTTTCTCTCACTTGCCTTTTCTTTTTAAATCAGAAAATTATACTGATCTTTATTGCCATTTATGTGTAACCAGAGCACTTCATTTTTCATGTTAGCTTTATTAAATTGGAAGTAGTTAAGGTTCTTATCTTCTTTTGTTTAGGGTTGGTTCCCCCCCTGCCCTGAGGTGTTATTCTAGGAATTCCAAAACACTTTCAAGAAGGAATGATGTGTTGATGGAGGCGTTTTGGTAGGCAAAGCGAGAATAGAGTGAAGTCTGGCAATATGTTTATTCTTAGCACTGCCTCTGTGCCGCACACCTGTTCAGAGAGTAAGTGTAAATCAGAGGAGTCTCTTGGGTAGGGATGGCAGCTAAATTGGTGCATACTCCGTGTCCTGAGGATTATTTCAGTCAAATCTGAGAAGTTTTCATTCCAAATTAGAATTCTTAGTCATTTATCTGATCTAGAAGAGGCTGGTAAATAACTTCATCTGCTTTGTTTATGAGCATGCTGGAGAAGTATTTTTCTTGCTATGTTTTCTCGGTTAAAAAAAAGGGCTTTTTTTTTTTTGTGCCTTTTTCAATTTGAAATCTGTGTGGAGAGGATAGAGAAGGGAAAAGTATCCAATATAGGATTTTTTTTATGCTTAAGGAAAAAAAATGCTAGAAACAACTCTTACCCCACTTTATTATTCTTTAGCAAAAAGAGTTAGAATATGGTATTCTTAATTGCATTTGAGGCCTTTTATTTGGTTTACACTTTTATCACCCGACTGTAAATGCATTATCTCATTTCTTAAGTATATTATCCTTCTATTTTATTTAAAATTTTATAAACCAAGTATTCTGCAACTGTTGTTGTGCAAGGGGCATTTCCTGTGTGGTACTCTGTGTTAAGAACCTATTTTTATTATGGATGGCGGTACTGAACATAGATTGCTGGTTCTTCTATTAGTATAACTAGTCTTTTGTGTTACTATTACCCTCTGTGACTTTCTGGCGTGCTACTAAATTTCCAAACTAACTTTCAATTTTTATTCATCCTTATCTAAAAGAACAGATTAAAAAAAACCCAGTGTAGTAACTTTCAAGTCAGCCTTTGTATTATCAGTTAGCTTGTCCTAAATACTTTCTAACCTGGCGTAGTCCCAAAGATCGTGGGTGCTATTAAACAGTAATAGAAACATTGAACATAAACCTGTTAAAGGCTAATCTGTTATCTTTCTATCAACTAGACTGAGTTTACCATGCCCTGTAGGCAACTTCAGTCTTAATTTCTTCTTCCCTCTCATAGTGAGGAGTACTTTGGGGGTAATACAGTAAGAATTATATCCCTGGAGTGATTTGTGTATGTAGTCTGTTTTATATGAGCAAGTACTTGTGTGATATGCATGCTCAGGCGTGTGTTAGTGTTAGAAGTGTGGCTTTAAGATGCTGTGGTGGGTTGACCCTGGCTATTGTTTCATCTGTTATGCTTGATAGACTTTTTTTTTTATTGCCGTTTTTATTTAAGAGTCTGATTACTTTCTACTAAGTTCTTGGGGCTTGCTTCTGTTATCATCTCTGTTCACATTTCCCTGTACTGTGGACTATGGAACTTCTATTTTTCTTTTGTTTCAGCTACTTGAGCCTGACCCTGCATGTTTAGGATAAAAACCAGAGCACTCATTTGCATTTTGCTGTTCTTCAGTTTTCTTCTGTGCCTGTTCTTTCCTCCTTTTCAGCTATATCCTATTGTTGTACTTTGAAGCTTGGAGCAGATACCCATTTTGGAAGCCTTTTGAATTTTTTCACATTAATTTTGGAGGAATAAAGAATATAATTTGCTCTTCAAGTGTTTGAATGCCATCTTGCACACTTGAAGGAGCTGAGATGAATTTCTCTGAATAGGCCCTAGGATCTGCCTGAGTGACTTAAAATCCACTGGGGACAGTTGGTTTGAAAAGTGATGGATTTTGCAGCCTCCCACTCAGACATTAAACTTGTCCAGGCAGTTAAAGGAGCTCACTATATTAACGAAGATGTAGCATAAATTCCTCTGCCCTCAAATTCAATTTTAGTCCTCAGCTGCCCTGCTATCTCTTAAGAGATGTGCTCCAAGACATGTTCTTTTATTTCTTTATTCAAGGATTTTGAGCCTATATATTTTAGCTGCATGGGAAAATCATGACACATCTTCTCAGTTAAAGATGGAATCTATATATCCTTTCATTAGAAAAACTTATGTCTCTCTTTTCCCCTCTCAGATAGCGGCAGGGGAAGTGAAACTTGAAAGCATCTTTTACAGTCAGAATAAAATAATGAGTTTCATGTGGATTGTCAATAATGGCATATTTCATTGAGAACTAGTAAGAAAAGTTTCACAGCTTGGCCCTGGGAAGAACAAGGGCTTGTATAGACTAGATTTCTGAAACTTGTCGTCCACCATGACCTCCATCTTGCCCCTGAGGGAACTCCTATGTTCCTGTGTCAATCAGTAGACCCTGAACCCTTTTGACATTTTGGTGATCTTTTCTCCTGCAATTTCTCACAATTTGGGATAATCTTTACTACTTCTCAGTGTTATTAATATCTGATTTACAGTTTTAGCACTCTTCAGAGTTATCTGACAATACAGGGCAACAGAATGCTTTCAAACAGCACTATTAGTATAAAAGCATTGAGAGCTAAAGAATAGTGCCACTTTGGAGACTTACTTTAAAATTAATTTCTTGTGCCTTTATGGATTCTGAAATAAAGTTTCTTAATGTGTGAATTATCTTCTGTGCTCAAGTACCCTGCCTTTAATTGTGAAAATCCAACAGAGTAAACAAAAATTTAATTTACTTGTGCAACAGGAACATGATTAACTTGTATGATGATGGAACCTGGGGCAGAACAAAATGCACATTTTTTTTCCCCTCAAATTAAATTCATTCTTGATCATGAGGATCCTGAAAAAATACAAATAAATTATTTCATCACTGAAGGAGGAAGATGGGAGGATCTTGTTGCATGAAATGTTGCGATGTTAAGTCACTTGAGAATATAACTGTCTTTTCAGTGTTCCTAGACGAGGGCTTCCTTTTGGCTGGTGTCTGCTCTTTTGCAACCCCTTCATACAGCATAACTAAAGCCTTTTATACTTACAGTGGGTCTATCTTCTGTGGTAGTGTATTTGAGGAAATAAAATCTTGGGGTAATTTACAGTTCCCATCACCTTTTTTTTAAGTGATCTCTGACCAGGGGGATAAAAGCTAATTGAGAGGAAAGCAAAATGTTTTCAAACTACAACAGAAATATGCCTATAACTGCTGATAGTTCTTGAAGAGCAGGTTTCCAATGAATAATGTTTTCTTCAAAAGCTTGAGTTGGCTAAAAAGCCAGAAATAGCTTCAAGTCTATGTTCCTATACTTTAACCAGTATGTTCCTGTACCTTATGGCTGATATCTCCTGAATTGTGTGAATTTTTAACAGCAGAACTTTGTGGGAATTGCCTGTCTTTGTGTATGTAGTGTTTTTCTTTCTATTATAAATAAGGAGGTGCAGTTTTTCAAACACTTAATTTTTTTGTATCTCCAAATTACCAAAGTAATCAAAAGACTTTTCATGAAGTATTTTCTTCTTTTCAGATGAACGTCATTTCCTTCTCTTGCTAGAAGTTAACAAGATTAAGTGAATAAGCAGATATTTTGAATTGTTTTGCACAACTACAAAAAGCATATACTTATGTTTTCAAATATCTTTTCACAAGGTATTTCCAGAAATTATATTTTAAATGATAAAAGGATTTATTAGCCAAGACTAGGATTTAGGAAGCAGTAATGCTCTTTAAAGATTAAGGTTTGGGCTTTTTCTTCATAATTCAGCCTTCAGTCAGTCAGGGGTTTAATTCTCAATACTGTTGAAAAGACATCTGACAAATAAAGGCAGTGTACATTCAATATAAAATATGAATTTATTGAGGGCAATCCTGATTTTTGTCATTGAAGATAACGAGAATTTCCTGTTTGTAAAAATAATTGTTCCCTGAGTTCAGTTCATTTGAGTTTCAGTTCATGAAATGGTGTTCTTCTGGTAAATATATTAATATAACTTAGTGAATGTCTTATTTTGCTATCATAACTAGGGCTTGCAAGGGGGAGCCCAGATGACTGGACTGGATGCACTTTTCTATGTGCATCAGGTACAGTGGGCATGGCCTTCGTCAAATATGCCCTTCAGTGGGTTTTTCAGGAGCTCAGGAATCAGGATCTCTCTTTGGGGTAGTTGGGTATGAAGGCAAATTCAGTCTGTGATTTGGACAAGAGAAAGAAGATAAGGGTGGGAGAAAGTTGTCTAATGTGGTTAATGAGAACAGTTGGGAGCTCCCTGGAGTACAATCGGCAGGGAAGAGAGTGCTTTTCTCTTTCAACCTGGAAACGTAACCTGCCTTTTTGTTTCTCCCTCTTCTCATTTCCTGGTTGGAACTTTAACGTTGCATGTCACCATAATGATTCCTTTGGTCCTTCGTTCATCCACTTCGGATGGAGTGTAGTGCCTGTACTTCTGCAATGTAGAAGAGACCAAGCGTGGACACAGATCGTTAATGGACTAGCGACATCTTTCCTTTGACCATTTTGTGGGTTACTGTTTGAAAGTGTGCTGTGAATTGGACAAGGCTGTTGGCCGCTTCCAGGCTTTGTAAAAGATAAGGGGATAACAGATCTGATACAAAATGGAACTTGAAGCAGATACGCTCTCATGCCTCTGTCATTTCTGGCTCAAGCGGTAGTCAGGTCCTTCAATTCGCTAAAATCAAAGCACAAATATCTGTAGAAGATAAGGGCAGGACCTCATTCAAAGATACCAGCTTTTTTTAAGGAGGAGGATTAGGGTGATTGGGAATAAGGAGAGGCTCAGGATGTGGCAGGAGGAAAGTTACTCTGTCTCTGAGAGAGAGGAGGCTGCTAGATGTATAATTGGAAAGACTGGAGGAGTAGCAGCAATGAGAAGGTAACGCAGAAGGGAGCCACAGAAGGAGGGCTGCTTTTAGTTGGAGGAAAGTGGAAAGAGAAAATATTAATGGAAGAGATGGGCATCTGGCTTACAAAGTGGGAAGACTGAAGAATGAGGGACACAATTCCTCTTTAAGAAGAGGCAATAAATGTCCTTGGAGTCTTTCAGGTGAATGACATGAAGTCACAATTGATGTTGTACAGAAAGAGTATTTATTTGCCCATACATATGTGTTAGAAATGTAGACCTATAGCAGATCATTTGGAAGATGCTAAGATCAATAGGAGCAAGAGACTGGCTTTAAATATAGCAGCTTTTAAAAAAGATTGTATATATAGTATTGACACTTAAAAGAGGCTGTATATAATTATAAAGAACAAAAAATTCTTTGCTGCTGATTAACTAGGGAAACGATATTACTTATTGCTTTTAAGCATCTTTATATTGATACTATTTAGTTTTCACAAGGATGGTTCAAAACTTGCTATGAGCTGTGGAATAGATAACAATACTGTAATATGTTTTAGTTTCTTGTTTAGTAGACAGAAAATGACGATGTGAGTAAAAAATAAGCTGCTGTAACGTGCAAAAGATGTGGAGAGAAATACATACGAACTTTCCAGAAACCTGTCTTCTTTAAGCTGTTATTTAATGAGACAAGAGTAGGAAAGTTTAGCTGAATAAAAAGCATTGGAACACTATTTTTTTTATAAATTTCAGGATGGTAAATAATGATATTATCCAATCTTGCAGATTAATTTTCCTTCTCTGAAAATATCATTATGTAAGATTCCCATTTTGGTTGTAAATTTCTAACTGAAAATTAGCTTTTTACTTTTTTTTTTTCTGTTGAAGATGATTTTAGTAGATTTCCAGATTTCCTCCTGATTGGAGTGGTCCATGTCCGTGTCTGGATGTTCTTAATAGATAAGAGACTATTACAAGCTACCTGATAATGTGCAGTATCATTCCTAGGTTTTGGCATGAGTTGTAAACGACACAGTGTGCAGGGCTCTTTCCATGGAGCTGCCTGTGCTGTGCATAGACTCCCGCTAAGTGTAACTGCTGCCTCCGAGCAGTCAGCTCAGTAACTCTACGAGAGAGGGTCCCAGAGATAAAAATCTCATTGGCAATGATTGGGTTTCAGATCTGAAACACTATTTCTCAGTGAAGAGAGAAGCCCTTCCAAGCCAAAACATACAGGAGAGAAAACAAAGCAAAGCAGTCTACGGTCGCTGAGAGGAGATAGATTTGTAAGCGATAACTGAGTGAAATAGTATTACGAATTAGAGTGAAGCAATTATTTTCTGTAAAGATGCCCCCAGTGGTGTTTTCACTTATGGAGAGTTAGATTCTAAAGGGATGTGTGCTATCTATTACAAAGCTGCAGTGATCTTCAGAAAAGTCAATGCAGCGTAGAAGGGGGGGAGCTGAAGAGATGATGATATCAAGGATTTAAGAAATGTTAGTTAGAGACTATTTAATTATGTAAATTGGTGTACTTGGAATGATGCCTTGGTTTATTCTTGCACACCTCCATATCAAACAGTAGTGAGACTGTAGAGGGTTTCAAAGCCTGAAAGAAACACGTGCTGGAGGCTCTGCAAGCAGCATATTGTACGTCTGAAATGAAGGCTGTAGTCATCACAAACTGTTTGGACCTAGCTAAACCAGATATAAATGTGTGGTTTTATCAATTCTTCTTCAATAACACCTCCAAAAAGCTGGATTAGCAGCCCAATAGCTTGGAAATGTTTTCACGGCACATCATGTCCAACTGCAGCCAAGAAACACTCTGCAAAGCATTGCGATAGCAACCTCTGTGTTAAAAAGCACACAAGACCACAGTCAAATCATTACTGTGTTCCACTCTGAAAACCTTTGTGACTATAGGAATGTAAAACTTAGAGCATTCCAGAGTGAAGGTTCTGGTTTGTGCCCTTTTTCGTATTGATCTATCACATTTTCTTTCTATTAATATTGAGGTATTGTTTCTGTTGGTCTTTTTGACAGCAGTCATGACAGTGATACCTTTTGTTTTTCAACATCAGGCTTGTAGATATGATGACCTGCAGTCCTGTAATCTAACCTAATGATCCTGAGACAATGTACAATGCCCTTTTCTGAAACTTGCATATAAACCTCATGAGCTTTCATATTCTAGGTCTTAAAATTCAATTTTTATTTAGCAAACTGACTTCTTCGCTCTGACATTTATAGCTCTCCTAGCTGTAAACAACTGTATCAACTTCTGGCCCTGAGTTAATTCTTGTAGAAAAAAAAATGGACCAGCTTGAAAAATTGATATTCTGTTATTTACGTGAGAGTGACATGGGTCCCTGGATACCCAGTTCATATCATTTTTGTGGTATTTTCTGATGTGTCTCATGACAGCCTCTGAAAGTATTTTCAAATGGTTAGATTTCTGGAGAAACACTACAGATTTAATGCGAATATTAAAAAAAAAAAATATTTTATTGCTGAGACGGAAAGGGGATGATTTTGATCAAATAGTTATGACAATCTTCAGTATCAAATGAGTATAGTTAAGAATGATATTTGGGGTGGAATTTGTATCATTTATTCAGTATGAATTCTGGAGATGCTGTGGGAAGGAAAGTCCGGGCAGCAAATGAACTGTGCAAACGGAGCTGCAGGGGAACTTGTAGAACTGAAGCTGTCCCTTGTGTGACTCACTCAAGCAATGTGTGTAATCCAAGGATGTGCTTGCCTGGGAGATTTGTGCCACCAGCCACCTTACACTCGGATGACAGCAGGAGCTTCTTCAGGGTATGCTGAAGACCTAGAATAGACTGAAAGTAACTTTTCCTAATAGTTCAGGCCATGAATATTCATAGAAGACAACGGCTCTGTTGTCACTACTGCATTAATTCTTCAAAGCTAATATGTGCAAGTCACTAGTTTCAGTTTTCAAGTTATACATATTAAAAGAAAAAAGAAATCTTTAGAAACGTTAAGCAGGAAGCCAGCTAGGATTTCCGTGTCTGGTTGATTCTTTCTGCTTGTAATATAAGGCTGTAAGACTGAGTCAAATACATTTGAAGAGGAGTTTATGAATCTGTGACAGGATGAATTTAGTTTGTCCACTGTTTAATTTTACGGTTTGTGAGAGTGTGTGTGCAGTTTTGGCCCAGTGTTTATCTCAATGGCTACATAGATAAAACTGTGGTCTGTTTGTGTGTATGTGTTGCATGGGGAGCTGTATGTGTCCTAAAGCAGTGAAGCATTTCTCTTTCC
>NW_009258754.1:3684931-3725120 GCF_000687185.1 Egretta garzetta | reverse complement strand
TTTGGATCTCTTAATTTTAACAGATGTCTGGTAAGACCCCTGGTGTCAGCGCTTGACAGGTTCAGCCCAAGCAGCGGGCGGCTGCGAACAGTACAGAGGCTGATTGGAGGGGGCTGTGCCTGTTGAGAATGTCACTGAATCATAACAAATGGTCCCTCTGGCCATCTGGATCCTGACAGAAAAATGGGGAGAGATCAGGTGTAACCAAGGATGGCAGACAAAGGTGGCCTGGCAAAACAGTTGTTGCTAAAAAGTTCTAGAAGTCCTTTAGTGATAATTTTGCACATGGAAAACTAATTTATCGGTGGTAAAGAAAGGTTATATAGAGAAATTAAGGGAGAATGGCCTTTTGCCCATGTTTTTTGCTACAAAACCTCTTAGTCCAAACAATCTTGCTGTGTGTAAACACAGGCCTCACATGTCCTCTGCCAGAGTTTCCTTTTGTTCCTCTGCTGCTCTGCACTGCAGTTTTTAGGCATGAAAATACATTTTATTATTTCAGTCAAGTGGTGTGCCTGGTTTTTATGAAGCAGCTTAGGAATCTGTGAGATGGAAAGGTGTGATCTGTCTTAATCATAGTTTTCCCTGTATATGGTGGATTATCGCAGTGTAACTGTACTTTTTAAGATGTCGCTTTCCAGAAAATAGTTTCGTGTAAAGACAGAAATATGATTTCGACTGCTACTCAAATGAGCATGGCTTCTTGTCTTATATTTAGTAGCGGAAGCTTTTTTCCTATAAATCTCAGTTTTTCATTTGTAATACATATTGCCTAATTACATATTGTAACTCAGTTACTGTGACCTGCAGCTGTGGGAAATCCTTAAGTGGAATTTATAATAGAAGAAACTATACTGTAGCGTGTGTGTGTGGGATTAGTAGTTCTCAAAATGACATCATTATTTATAGCAGAAAGTGGAAAAAAAATGTGAACCTACGTGGACCACAGGAAAGGTTTTTCTAAAACAGAATTCTAGGAATTTCTCTCTCTTTATGACAGTCTTGTGGTTTTAATTTTCTTATTAAATGGTTTCAAGTACTTGCCTTTCTTTATTCTTGTTTCCTTATTCTTGTTGACATTTGAGATAATGTTTTCCTGGTTCTTAAAATGACACTTGAGTGAGATATCACCGCCTTGACTGGGACCTGTTATTCAATTAGATCATTATTTGAAAGTAGCCTTCCATAATGTGCTGTTCAAGTGGCTCTGCTTTTGTAACTGCACCATCATCCATGTGAGCTGTACTGAAACCAGTTATAAACCAACAATGGAAGAATGCGTTGACACTCTTGATTTTGTTACTAGTAAGTGGTGGTAAGGTGTTAAGTTCAACCATGGAAGGCAAGAAAGTGATGTACAAAATATGATTTGCCTGCTGGGAATTTACCTTTTTCTCTTAAACTAACAGGAATGTCAATAACAACAGTGCCACAGCATCAAATCTGGTTTAGTGGGTCCTTACTCCGTAATTAGCACTCTTAATTTTGCATCTGTTTTTGAGGTAGTATAGCAGTTCCCAAGGTAATTGCAATGCAAATGCATTTCTGGAGTATTTTGCAGGATCAAATTCTAAATTTAAAGTTCTGTTCAATCGTATCTATGAATGTTTCTACTTCTTCACCAGACTGTGGAAGCTAGATATTCACCTTTATTCAGGGGAAATAGACGTAAATACCTTTATTTATATCACCTAATGATGGCTGCTAAAATCATCAAGTGACTGGCTGGCTTGATGTAAAAAGTCAGTCACCAAGTGGCTGGCTTGGACTAAACAGAGATCCTTGATTCCGTGGATATCATGGGTTTTGCTAAGAGCTCAAAATCAAGGACAAAAAGTACGTTTGTGTCTGCATGTTCATACTTTTAAAGCTTTTGTATACCATAGAAATAATGATTCAAAGGATCATAGCATTTCAAAAATTAGGTCTGGGGGAAATAAAAATGCAGGTGTATTATAAACTGTGCAATAGGTAGATGATGTTTAAAAAGGCAAACAATTTTTGCCCAATCAATCAGTTCTTCTTATGAAATATTGTTGGCTCTTCAGCAACATATATGTATGCAAGAGAAACGATGGTAGAGTATTTTGTAATAAACTTCCCTGCTGTCCTTAATAGAAAGCTTTTAGTTTATTAAGTTCTAATGCCAACTTTTTCATTAATTTCTTACTATAATAAAACAAATTCTCCCTTGAAACCATGCGTTCTGTTATGATCGTAGCTGGTTCCCAGATTTTTAATATAGAAATACCTCTTTATTGGAAGTAGAAAGTAATTTCCTGAATATTGCTTTCTTTTGCTTTAGGAAAATGGTAGGATAGGAGTGAGGGAGGTTTTTCAAGTGATTGGGTAAATATAAATAATGCATTGAAATAGATCAAAATTCAGAAATGCTTGTTCAAAAACACATATCCATTAATCTCAGAATGGAAATGACATTTTGTTTTTCATATTTTCAGCTGAAAAAAATGCCTATAAAGGAAAAAAGTGATTTCCTTGTTTCAGATAAGCAGAGAACAATAAAAACAAAGCTGTGATCTTAATAGAAACTTTCCTGCAGCAATGTAACAGCAATCATTCTTCTATGTTGCATTAATATCCCTGAAATTGCATAATAGAATATCGCATTGTATACTGTTACCTGACAATAGTGTATTTTTCTCCATGCTTAAATTGGCATATACTGACTGATGCTTTTTCATATCTTATGGACATAGAACATTTAAGTATTTAAGCCATATTAACAATAACTATTTCTCTTGTTGTTTAAAACAGAGGGAAAGTGTTTTCTGTTCTATTTCTCGTATAAATGTTTTATGTTTTAAATCCTCCAGGAAGTCTTTTGTGGATTCAAAATGCTTTCACTGACTTTAGTTTTAAGGATCAGAATTCACAGTTTATGTTACCAAGTTATATTTATATATAACTGGAAAAGTAAACTAATGAGTGAGATGTGAAATCAAGTCAGGGGTCTGATGCCCAGGAAAAATCAGCGCTTTATGTGCATCTCCTTTAGAGATGATGTATTGATGGGTATTATGCTCTGTGGTTCAGTGGTAGACTTCCAGAATGCTGTGTTTGGTTTTTTCTAACCAACAGTTTAAGTGGATTGCAATGTCTAATTTCAGTGAGCATATACTAGAGCTCTCTGGTCCAAATCTTCTTCCTGATGTTTTGCGGGTCCAACAGGCTTAGAGTCCCAGTGTCACGAGAAGCGGTGCCCTCTTTGACATTGCAAAAAAGTTACTGTCATTTGTTTACAGACTCTTGAGCATAAAATAAAAACTGTTAAAGCTGATTTATGTGGATGATATATATTCATTCATTGCTATGGCTTGTCCCTTTTTAAAGGATAATTACTTCGTCTGGTTGTCTGCTGCATCAGACATGTTCAACATAAACGGGAAGAAGCGTGAGGTAATTGTCTCCCTGGTACTGGTCGTGACTTCCCAGTTCTCAGGCTGACCTGCTTCTGCCTGAACAGCACTTGAACTGCTGTTGTATGTCTTCTGGGTGTTAAAGGCTGCACATGAACTGCCCACCTTCCTCAGCACGCCTCTGTGCAGGTGAGGGAAGGGAATGGCCTGGCTCCTTTGGTTACCCAGGCTGGAAGGGAGGGTCAGTTTCTCCTATACTGAATTTTCAAATTAGTGAAATTGGAGCTCTTAGGGAGAAACTGGCTGGCTTGGCAGTTCCCTCACCCAAAACTAACATGTTTTAACAAAAAAGTAGCATCCTTAGCATAAGTGCTCATGTACAACTACCTCAAACCCCTGCTGACTCAGAATTCTTTGTTTCCCGTTAACCTTTCCAGACCAGGACTTGTTACTGGATTTCTCAGAATCCAGCCTCAAAAATAGCTTTGGGGTTTTTCTGGCTAAGTAATTGACCAGATTTAATCGTAGCACAGTAAAGTTAGGAGACTTGAGGGAATGTATGGAATAGGATGTGGCATTTATGGGACTTCCTTTGGAATGACTATGATCACAGCTGTCCCCCATTTCTTAGGCATTAAAAAAACCCCCCAATATCTCTTTGAGTTTTGGAATTGCTAGAGTTGAGGAAATTGTTTGAAGAAGTTATGGAAGCCATTGCAACTTGCAAACTATGTAGGAAACCTGACAGTTTTCAAAGGTGCTTTAATGTCTTTGCTACTACCTTCCAGCAAATTTGTGTACTTGCTTCATTTGTGAAAATTAAGTTCTTGTTATATTTAGGGTAAGATAATATCCCTAATATCAACAGGAATCCTGTGGGAAAATTTTATTACTAGCATTTGCCTTGGGTAATATCTTATTCCACGTAATGATGAAATAGGTCTTTTTGTATTCTCTGGGGTAATTCAGAAACATCTGCTTCACATTAGCTCCTCAAAGTACTTTGTTTAAAAGAAACATATTAAAGAAACCTTTCACAGCTCTTAGAGCAACTGCCTCTTATTTAGTCTTGGGCTAAGTGCTTTCCAATATGAATGATTGCTCTAGCAGCAAGGACAATTAGAACACCATCCTGTAATAAAACAGCACCCAGTCCTATTTGCAGAGTATTAATGGTCTGCTTTCCCAGCATGTTACGATCAAGATAATGCAAAATGAGCTGCTGCTAGGAGTTCCTTGAATTTTATAAAGTTTTATTATTTCTCTTAGTCTTTTTGCAGCAATTGCCATAAGTGAATGAATTATAAAGACCATTGGTGGCAGAAATTTTGCAAAGGTCTGTGAAGTTCCTCAGATCTTTGTGATTCTTGATTCCTGAGGTAACAGTAATTTTGTTATTCATCAGTGTTGCTGTTATCTTGCCTCCTTTGTTTTTCAGTCAGAAAAGCTTCTGAATTTTTATTTAATGATTTTCATGGTTCAATCTGAAACTATCTTCAGAAGATAACACCAAGAGCTATTTTTAGTAACCTTCCTGTCTGGCCTTATTCCATTACCACAGTGTCATTAGTATTCAGGTCTGTTTTTCTGTCTTATATCTGTCCTATATTTCTTGTTTCTGGGCAGAACTAAATTTATAGCTGCCCTTTTACCCTATTATCCCAGACCTGATCTTTTCACTGCAAAATTCTCACCATATTACAATATGAGAGAGGCTCTGCCCCACACAACTGCCACAGCTGCCTGTTCCTTGGGGATGTGAAGCCTGTGCAGCCTCGTGCTTCACCTATTCCATTACTTTGTATGACCAATAATAACCACTGAAGCAGGGTTAGAAATTAAGATAGCTTGGTAGATAACAACCCTTTCATAGAGGAGGGTCAGACTGCTTTTCTGTCTGTGCATTGATAACCTTTCCAAACTGAAAAAGTGGGTTTTTTTTTTTTATTATTATAACAAGAATATAAACAAAAATGTATGATATATGACAGCCTTTTAAAAGTCAACTTCAGTTGCCTGAAGTTAGAAATGCAGCCACCCAGGAGGACTTCCGGATTTGTCCAACTACTCAGGATAAGAGTTCTCTCCTGTAGACATTTTAGGACTGTTTAGTGTTATTAAACATTAATTTGCCTCTTTACAGGACTAAAAATTTGGATTCTAGTGCCTTAATTCACAAGTTTTGTATGTTTGGGGTTTTTTTTCCCATCCATGCCTTTCCTCCATTATTTAGATGAAGCTGTCTTACTTGGCAGATTCAGCAGAGTTTAAACAAATATTAATCTTCATGTATATATGTGTGTGTGTGTATATATGTATAAAATTGAATTCTGGTATTATAGTTCTCTAAATAGCAGCTGATCTCCATTTTATGGTTAATCAGTTTGGATTTTTTTCATGTTTAATCCCCACTACAGGTTTAGCTTATGTTTTGTCACACTGTATGCCTAATGATTTTATACTCCCTCTCATTGCTGACATAAAATAATGGGCAATTGTCTCTGCTGTACTTAGTCCCATGTAGCTTCTGGTCTTGTCTCCATTTTTATTACTGATTATTTTTTTTTTTCTGGTATATTTTTTGTGGACACTTCCTGGCTTATGCTGCATTTTTTAACCCTTCATACATTTTTAAGTTGTTTTCTTCTCTTCATGTGCCTACTTTTTTATCTTGACAGGAAATCATGGCCCAAACAAAGGCTATGCTATATCTGAAACGCTGTCTATGGGGAATGTGTCCAGCTGTCTTTCAGCTAAGATACCTGGGAATGGATGTTTTAGCTGTCCTTTGCCACGAGGTCCATGACTACAAGGAAGGTAGCATATCAAAGGTGCCTCAGATTTTAAAAAATGTAGTGGACAATTTTGTGCTCTTCCACATGTGTGATGGAGTCTTTGAAAATGAGACTTATTTCAGATGGTGAATGTTACACATTCGGTATCATTAATGCCTTTTGGAAAGGTCAAAGGCAATATTCTTATAAATCGTCGTCTTTGGTACAACCTGAATTTCTAATTTCCAAAGGCTAAGATATACCCACAATTGTTCATGTGCCAGTTATGACACTTTTACAGCGATTCTACATCCAAACAAGATCTGAGAGAGTATGACACTTAAACATCATGTCCACACAGGTACAGCAACAAATTCTTCAGTAGTAGATGTACTTCCACTGTTCTGCTCCTGTGTCCTTTTTTTGTAGGTGCAGCAATATATGCTCTCATGTGCATTAGTATGTTGCATATTTTATGACTTATTGCTAAGCTGATAAAGTTTGAGGTTTTTAAAATGGGTGCAATCTTTGAAATAACAATTTCATTTTCTATTCCTACAAATGCTTACTGTGCAAATGTACAAAATGGTTTTGTGTATATGCAAAATATTTTAATTAATGTTGTGTGAGTATATATTCCTGTGTATAAGAAAGTGAGCAGATAGTTCAGCTGTATGATCCCTCCCCCCCTGCCCTGGGAATGAAAGTTAAAGCAACAAAAGAATGAAGCTATATTTTTCTAATTCAAAGCAGATTTTTTATCTGCTTTATTTTTATCTTTCTGATAATGCTGATAGAACAAAATGGTATTACAGCTGACTGTCAGCAATTAGATTTGTAATGTTTATTGCACATCAAAAGGCAGCTAATCTTTTGTGGTATGTGCCAACATTCCTATCATGACTTGCCCAACTTTCATGAATTTTAGTGTGCTTCTATTTCGTGCATGCTCCATTGCTATTTGGATTTGATGGAAGTCTTCATTCACTTCAGTGTACTTTGTCTCAATATGTGAGCACACATGGCATAAACACTTACACATGGTGCATTTTGTGGTAATAGTTATGGATTCGGAGAAAATTTTGCCTGTTTGCTTTAATAACATAATTACAAGGGAATCCATGTTGTCATTGCTGTTCTGGTATGGGTGGGCAGATTGTATTTTTTTTGTCTTTATGCTAGGTGTGCATATTTCATTTGGCCTAATAGCATGTTGGTGATGAAGTTTGTAGGATATTTTGTATTTGTAGAGCTTCGGTATACATTTGCTTTAAAAGAAATATTTTAAGAGTAAATCTTAGATCTTCACACTTTAAAAGTTTGTCATTTTTTTGGAATTGAATGTTAAATGTAACTCATATGAATAATTTCCATATAGGGAATTTTAGAAGCTTTTTTCTCTTACGTGAATTGGATTGCAATTTGATTCTGTTTGACCATTTTGAAGTCAGTAAAGATTTGACTTCTTGAGGTTTGTTATATCCACGAGGATTTGCATTAATTTACTTCCTACTTGTTTCACATCCTGCTGGAAAACCTAGTGACTCTCCTCAGCCTTATAAATCACAGAAGAGTGTAAAGATACTTAAGGCAAAATAACGCATCACTGTCTTGTTTCTTTGCAACACTTTATTTGCAAATAACTTTGACTGTCTTGTTTCTCTGCAGCATCTGTCATACCTTAATGAGAGAACAATGGAAGACAGGCCGGTATTGTACGTGTGTAATTCTGACCTAGGCACAGCATGGCTGTAATGAAACCACAGGCAGGAAACATTTACCTGCATCATCTGCGCTAGCCATAGAGTATTTGTAGGTTTGTCTTATCACAGGTTCTGGAATAGTGGCTGCATTAATACTTTTAAAAGCCAGCCAAGTGGGACAGGAGGTAGCTTTGCAGATTTTTAGGGTTTTTTTTTAACCGCTTGCAATAAGCAGATGGCAAAATGTGTGTGTACCTCCCAAACAGTTGTGTATGTTCTGTTTCTACAAACTGTAATTTGTAGCTAGCTAGCAGGATCAGTGTGCCATGAGTGCTCGTTCTAGTGAAATCTCTCTATATTTTGAGGTTTGCTCAAATGGAAAATGATTGGTCTTGAAGGAAAGCAAAATGCAGTCCTTTTGAGAGGTTGAAATGATTTCAGCTTCACCAGAAAATATGCTGATTTTTCAGATTCATCTTAAAATGCAGAATGCTCAGCCCTATCTTGTTCCATTTCTTTGACCTTTCTGAAATGGATTTGATTGAAATGTTACATGGAAGCAACAGATAAACAGCTTGGACTATAAAATGAAAATGATTAGCATTAGTGTTTTAATCCAGAGCTCAGGCATTGGTACTTAACTTATGCCTGTGAAATGAATAAACTATAGTTTACAGCTCTGAATTGCTAAATCTTTAATGCAACCATGGGCTGGCTCAGCAATGCTTAAAACCTTCAGCTTCAACCCTCTTGGTATGCGAAAATGCCATTAAGTCATGGAACATTTGTCATGCAATGGTTCAAGATTTCCAGGAGACAAAGCAGTAAATTTCGGAGTAAGGCAAAGGAGATTTTTGTCTGTCACTGATTTATAGCCCACTAGAGAGTCCTATAAATTTAGAAAAGTGTGGTCCAAAGAAGATTGGGAAGTTGAAGTCTAAATAAAAAAAAAAAAAAAAGTAGTTTAGAATAAATGGATTAATATTTAGTAATGTTGTGTGTCTATTAAAAACCACTTATTTTAAAATAAAAAGAAACAAAGGGTTTTTTCTAAATTTCGTAGCATGTGGACTCTGAAGGAAGCATAAATGAAGTCGTTGCTCTGTGTGTGTGGGTAGTAGCCCCTTGGAAAAGGTAAAATATAAATCTGTGAAATTACAAAATACTTTTTGGAGACCATAGTCTCAGTGCTGTCCGCTGCTACTGGAGTATTTCACCATGCTGGTGTTAGCGTTGCCGGTGCTTGACTGAAGTGAAGGAGAAGTGAGAATCCCAAGGTCCTCTATGCAAGTTTCATTACTTGGATTCTGTTTAGGAGATGTGATCTTTCTGTCTTAGTGGAACTGCTGCAGGAAAAAAAAATAGCTGGGGAAACTCTTCCACTCCAGCTGAGTAGGAAGATTTTTTTGGGGGGATCATCAGGACAAGAACAATACTATTTAAATCAAGGAATTACAATTGGTAACAGTGCAGAAAGGATGTGATGATGTACATTAACTAGTGTATACCTTCATTACTGCTACTTCTTGCAAAATTCAAGGGGGCTATTTATCATGTTGCTAATGATCACTTTAATGCAGAACAAAAGAGTAGTCAATTTTAGTGCTAATCTCCTCGAAATACCATGGGAATCAAGGTGTAGAATTATTTTATTTGTAATGAAGATTATAGCTACCATGGAAATTGTGTATGGTTTCCTCAGTGATGAGCAGGAAGTTTCCTTAACTACAAAGGAATAAGCCGCAGGTTGGGTTTTTTGAGGGGAGGCACTAGTCTGGAGAAAGTGAAAAATTGGAGAGCACAGTGTATTAACTCCTCCTGTTTTACTGAGCCAGCAAGATAAATAATATATGTTTCAGAGTGCTATCTGAGGAAAAAAGAAAATCCTTCATTACTGTTAGATGTCACGTGAACCAGGTGTTAGTTAGCTGCTAAAAGGAAAGAATGCTTCAACAGCTTTTACACGATGGGAGAAAACCAAGGAATTTTAGGCAGCAAACTGTAACTCTTTATCATCTCCAATAGATGATGCATTTGGAATTACTTCAGTGAGTAAATCTTGCCTCAGTAGGGTATACATACATATCTGACTTGTTTAACATTCCCACAAGCAGGGATTGGTACAGTATCTGTGATAAATTTTCCCTTTGCCAGTTTCACCCTTTTATTCGGTTTGGTTACTCCCAAGAGATTGTATTTGGAAAAGTTGTACCAGCAGCTGCAGTCTTGCTTGATAGGTACATTTATGTGTTACTGCAGTATAAAGCTATGGTAAATTAGTCACTAAAGACAATTAAAACTATAAAACTGGCTTATACAGTGATCGCCCAGTTGAAAAGGAAGACAGATTACAGTAATTTCCTATGCGACCTGGATTCAGAGCCAGCAGAGGATACAGGGACAAGATGACACACATCTAACAGGTATGATGCAAAACACTTTTCCCTGAAGAAAGCTTTCTTCCTGAGTCTTTGATCTTAAGTCTGAATTTTTAAGATTTAATTTATATAAAAATACTACTGAAAAAAATATGAAATTGACAAATAAGGGAAATCATTAGTGCTAAAGTGTTCATTTAGGGGGTTATTAGAAATCTTGAGGGCTTTTTGGTATTGTGAAATCGTATCTGCTGAGTGGAGCTCATTTATTCAAAATAACCACTGGGGAGTAAAATCCTTGGCATTTATTTATGCCTTAGTTCAGGTGTAAATTTCCTGGTCACCTGAACCACTCTGCCTCCAACCCGGCTGCCTTGAAATACGCTGCTGAGCTTTTCCTGTTATTGTGAAGTTTTCTAATTGTGCATATTTTGTGTGTATTGTCCTCAGGTAGATAACTAAAATAACCATTAATCCTATTGCTCTGTGTATTTTAAGGTGCCACTTAACAAGATGAAGTAGAAATACAAGAGCACTTTTCTAGCTGCCAAAGCCCTGGGCTCAGGTGAGCCTGATTAACACTCAACTGCGTTTACTTAAGTGGAGACTGTCTCAGATGAGAGAGTACTCTACTGTTTCCCAGGTGGGATGTTCCTTGGAATATTGCTTGCTTCATCATAGGTTTTCCTGAAAGTAGCAGATGGATTTTTGTTGTTTCTACAGTATTTACCCGATATGGCTGTGGGCCATATTGTCCTGGCATTTGGGGATTTGTCCTAGTATTTCCAGTTTTCTTCTTTAACACATGATGTTGTTGAAATGTATTGGTCAATTAAGGCTCAGCTATAAGAGGAAGGGAGAAGCTACTGTCAGCTCAGAAACTGTGAAATGAGGTGAACTTGGATGCACTGCAATGGCTTCAGTGTATTCTGTCTTATTGAAACACTGCAGATAAAACAGAAATAATGCAACGGGATTAAACAAGCACTAACCCCCTGGAAACTCAGCTTCCCATTTACACCGACAGGAGATAGAGACTTCTAAAAGTGTGAGTCCGAGAGCACTGTAGTAGTAATAAGAGGCACACCGAAATGTTAGGCCAAACGGAGTTACCCCTTTCTAGGGAGTCCCAGCAGTTTGTAGTGTTCTGCTTTGCTCCACCACCTCCACTATGGTGGCATTGATGAAGAAAAGCCTGACCTGGGTAGAAAAAGTCTTTGTTAACTAGTTTGGAATCCAAGGTGAATTCTTTGGTTCGTTCGTGTTAGCAACAACCTGAACTTGTGATAGAAATTTGGTTGTACTCTAAGTTACAGGGGTCTGTTTTCGTAATGTACAACACTAGTCCCTATTTTTTTCCTGAAAACAGAGTGATTCTCACTAGATTAAGATCTATGAAAATGTGGAACATTTTTTTAGCAACCAAGCTGTGCATCTTATAGCTTAGTTATGATAGCATATACTTTCATAGACTCACAGAGGAAGCAGAACTAGTGGGAATCTTCCGTTCTTACCCGTGGGCAAGAAGTTCATTCAGTGTGTAAGCATGAATACATAGCTTTTGATTATGCTTAAGTGTTACTCTGTTTTCTTATGGACGATAAAATAAATGGCTTGTTTGCACAGCTGAACCCCTTTTCCATCAGTGTTCAGTAGATGCACAAACCAAATCAGATTTCTAACCTAGATGCTGTATTCATGGATTCTGTTTGATGAGTTCAAGTTGCGCATTTTCTGTGTTTTTGATGTGAGAATATATTGCCATAAAATACTGGTAGTATGAAGTATCGTAATGAAGTGTTTTCACTAGTCACATACTGCAACACAGATTAAACCGGGAAGAGCTTTGTTAGACAGGAGTGCTGAACACACCATAACCAATATCTTTTCCAGACTGAAATGGTATGTTGGTGGCTAAAAGTAATAGCGTACAGAAAAGTGTGATAATGCATTTCTAGGCCATCTATGTATTGGCCCATGCATGGAGTTTTATGTATGCCTGAAAACAATGAGGTAAGCTGACCTTAATTACAGTATCTTATTTATAACAGTAATAGCAATATAGCATTATCAGAAAAATTAAATGCTAAGATATTTTAAGTGTAGATATGTATTTGAAGACTGATTGCCAGTGTTAACTTTTGTTCATTGCTGTTTAGGCTGCAATCGCTGGTCAGTGTTCACTTAAAAGGAAAAAGCACCCAGGTTGTACAGTGATTCAGACTTTATTTTTTTTCTCTGTGTGCTTTCCATTCCCAAATACTTCTTGAGAATATAAAACTCTCAATTTTTTTTTATTTAACTATACTCTAGTGCTTTGACCTAGGTAGACTTTTACTTCTTCAATTCCATTTTTCTTGCAGTAGAAAGGGAATAATACCTACTGTGCCCAGCACGGTAGGCTGGCGAGAAGTTCAGGAAACCTTCAAGGCTGTGAAAAAAGACAGTATTTTGTGCTTGAGTTTTAAACTAAGGTCTGACCAACAGGTTGTGATTTTTAAAGGTGATATGTTTGTAACTGGGGTTAAGTTAATCTCTAATTAAAAAAAAAGAAAAAGAAAGTCTAGAGATTTAAAAAGGAAAAAGAAAGGGGGAGTGCTTTGTAGAACCCAGTGCTTTTAGCTGTTTACTTAAAACTTTAATCCAGCTCGTGTGTGGCTTTTGTACCTCATTTAAAAGCAGGCACATCTCTTGAATTAATGTTTGAGTGATAGATAGATCATTAGAGTGCTGTGGGGTCATAGATCAGATGATTGCTACCAATTCTGTGTTAGCTTGATGTGTTGTTTTCAATTCAGGCAGTCATAAGAAAATAATAGCTGTTGCCCTTTTAATGAAAAAGATCACAAGGGTTGCCTATTTGGATGGAGAGCCTGCCTGAGTGGAGGCAAATCATATTGGTCACTAAGAAACCCTTGTTGAGAGACATTGACAGTTATTAACACGAGGAGGATCTTGGATGGCAGTTCATTGTGGTTGCTGTTGGTCCTAGTGGCTTCTCAACCATGTTACTGGTGACAGCTTTCTGTGAGCTGCTGGCTGAAAGCACTTGTTGAGCTAAGAGGAGTCAGTATGCATGGAAAGGTCTAAAAATGGGAAACACATAGGACTTCAGAGCTGTGTGTGTTCAGACTTCAGTATGAAGTCAAGCTTGAGATTTTAGTTACTCTGGAATGCAAACCAAAATCTTTTCAGAATGTGATGAATTATTTCCAAAACCTGAATTTTATACCCCACTATTAAACTGTTGTTAGGAAGCAATATATTCGAACCCTGCAAATTGGTTAATAAATCTTTCATGTTACCTTTTTGAAATGCCCCAATGATTTATGTGGTTTAAGTGCAAGATCTCCATTCCATATCCACCCAACATGTTGAAACAGGACCCTGGTGTTAGTGTGTAATTCAAATATTCAGGACACTGAATGGCCTCTTGAGAGCTGTGACAGGTAGCGGTGAGCAAAACTATTGTGAAAACTTAAGAATAATGAATATCAATACTGCAAGAAGTTACATGGCAATGATGAAGTGAGTTTTGAAAGTCTGAAATGCATTGCTAGGAATAAGCTGGAAGGCTTAAATTTAGAAATGGAGCTGCATAAATTGGTACACAGTGGTCTTTGAGGACTTCTGTAATTTTGTAGGCATACAAACCCTGGCTTAGGGTTTGTCAGATCAGAGTAGGATGGAAATAATAACTAAGCCTGTTTTTGTTCCAAAGAATGTGATGAAAAGATGGCTTTGTCGCACACAATCCCTGGATCGCAGACATCAGGGAATAGATGAGATAACTTCAGGCAAGGCATGAGGTGTGTGGAGACTTGTATAGCTTGTATTTGCTTAAGTCTGTTTGTTCTGCAAATTTGAGGGACAGCTGTTTGTGCAGCACTTCCATAGGGTCTAGTAAGTTCTCAGTAACTACATACCATATTTCTTTGACATAAATAGAGTGCACATTTCTAATTTCTCTAGTGTATTTTCAAGTGTTGGGAGAAGCGGCAAAACTGTCGTGATTAATCTTTAAAAAAAAAAAAAGGAAAGAACAAAATCCTAGGACTCATAGACCATGGATATTTACATAGTAGCATGAGTGCATTTAAATAAATGAGAATTTAAAAATGTGTTTAAAACAGCAGAGTGTATTATCAGGAAATAAATGCTTTGCAATCACAGCAGGCAGGATAAAGCTGTTTATAGTATGTATGTGTGTGCTGATACAGGAGTCTGAGCAGAGGTTATACTGATGAAAAAATATTTTTTTTGTGTAGGAACATGTGAGCCTTCTCCAAACATAAGCACCCTGTGGTGAGACATACAGATTTTCAAAAAATACTGTTTTGCTTGTGGTAGTAATCATACACCCTGCCCAGCAGCGTTCTAGGACCATGACCCTATCAAACTAGACAACACCACTGGAATTGTTAACTACACCCTGGTGGTTGCCCAGGACTGGGATTACAGAGCTCTGGGGAGATGGCACTTGCTCAGGTCTGAATAAAACCTATTATTCTTTCTGATAATCACATGCACCTTCATTCAATTAGCCCTAAGCTGGAATTTGCCTGGGTAACCTGTGATGAGGTTGATCTGGTAAGTGCTCATTAGGGGAGATGTTGGTAATAT
This sequence comes from Egretta garzetta, assembly GCF_000687185.1. NCBI lineage: Eukaryota > Metazoa > Chordata > Aves > Pelecaniformes > Ardeidae > Egretta > Egretta garzetta. The sequence continues at coordinate 3,710,265 of NW_009258754.1, read as the reverse complement.
GATGTGAGACTCTCTGCTGTGGCAACAGTATAGAATGATTCTTATTCCAAATGCTGTTTTCAGCTCATAAATTTCTACAGCATCTTAATCTACCATTTTCAAGCTACATTTCTGTTTTGAATATCCTGAACTGAGCAAAGTCTGTTATTGATGTTTTTAATATTGTACTTAGACTTGAAGTCCAGATTTCAGAAGCTGTTGTATTATATAATTTTTTTGTTGTCTGTCATTGTTCAACATCTCAGGTGGTACGATTTGTATGAAGGTCTGTTTGGGGACCTTTTTTGGATGCAGAAGACCTGTGGGTATTTCTTTCTGTGATGTTAGAAGGGAGGGAAAAAAAAAGTATTTAAATAGTCTTTGTGGCTTCTAGAGCGTTCTATTTATTTTCAACTTAGGTCAGTGCAAGCTGTAATATTGTCACAATGTTTGACAACTTTAAAATATTTCTTACTGTCTCACTGAATATTTAAGAACTGCTTACAAATGTGAACAAGTTCGGTAGATGAATGGAGAACAGCATGTCCAAGGATACTTTACTGCACAGTGGTCATGGTACTTCATACAACGTGTAGATTTAAATCTTTGGAGCAGATATAGAACCTGTGAGGGAAAGCTGTGAACATGTCTTGCATCTTGATTATCCTAAATTCTGGTTGAGCAAAATTGACTTCCAGTTCTGTAAATTAAGTACTTAGCTTCTGTACTTTATTGTGTGTTCTTTTATTGTATCTTAGGAGATGTCAAACCACTGTATTTTGACTTTTCTGATATTCTGCTATCACAATTACTGTCCAGCTATGTAGAAAATTAATTTTGTAACATTTAAGTAGCTCCAAGTGCTTCAAAACTATTTTTTTGCTAGTGAATTCACTATTTCTCAGAAATGTTTTTGCCTATCTTGAGCCATAATAGCACATGTAGAAAACAGAAATTTAGGAAGTTAGTATCTTCTGTGCTGTAGTTGCCTTGTCTTGCTTATGATAGTTAATGCTTAAAAGCATGTGTTGACATCCTTGTGGGGATCAGTCTATTTCAGATTAAAGTCACTGTCATATCCTGGTACTAGACTGTCTTGGAAGCAGGGGAGAACTTGGTTGTAGTATCTAGCATACCTCAGCTATATTTATTTTTCTTGTCAATAAAATGTTACATCTAAACAAAGCCCTATCACTGTAATATCACCAAAGATCAAAAAATATAGGCAGGGCTATGAAAAGGGTCTTGCTTATTTTGATGTCATGGGCAATCTTTCTTTTTATCCTTTTTACCACCTTGGAACTTAGTTTATTTTCTGCCCCCTACCCACAACCAATAAATCTTCACAATCGACCCTTGAGGCTATTCAAACCTATAGTGTGTTGAGTCTCATTTTAATTATCTTCCCTCAGTCCCACTTAAAAATGCAGCGAACAGAGAACACTGAAGAAAGAAGTTTGTCCATGAACACAGTTCTTCACAGTATATGCTTGCCGTAAATTATGTCACATCATAAAAATAGGTGATGCTAGGCATTTGTTCAGGGAAGTCACTGAAGCTTGTTGGACTGTTTAGCCACAGAGGAAAGCACATCTTGACAGATTTTCTGTGTGAGCTATGGACGATCACCTGTTACACTGATGGGTTCTGGAGCTTTCTATTAGTGGGAAATGTAGTCAGAGCACCTTTCCAAGGTTGATTCGGATTTGTACAAAAGATTTGATAGCTAGAACCACAGTGAAGGTTCTTGTATGTCTCTTTCCTGTATAGTTTATATTTAGTTAAGACATGCAGGAAACAAATTGAGATGCACTTCAAAATAGGTAGATCTAGATCTTCTGTTTTCTTGCTTTTGATTGGCAAGCTAGTCTATTTCCCTAGCGTCTTCTAAAATATTGCCTTGGCCTTTTACCTTGATTGTACCCACAGGAAATGTGAAACCACTCACCTCCTTGATTTTATTGTGGCTCATAGCTTCTCATAATGTGTCTAGCTGATACCAATTTGTTTGCCCTCTTGATGGAATGGTCTGCTGGTTCAGCATTCTCCACAGGTGCTAGTCTTCCTGTTGAGCCAGTGATAGGTAAAATTGATGAGCTAGCTAGATCCTCTTATTTCATCTCTCTGACATATCCAGGCCAAGTTGCTCTGTAGAACAGACTGTTTTCAACTGTTTCCTCATCCAGTGTGAGAGCCAAGAAGGTATCTAAAATGATCTTAAAGGGATATTCTGCTTTTATTTGTGGAATCCAATAGACCATACAGAATTTACTTTTCAGCTAACTGAATGTTTGATTCCATCTTGGTGCATCTCAAGAAAGAGAAGGGTAAAATTATATGGTGTAGTGTCTGATTCTTAGCGCTATCACAGATGGTTGTTAAAACAGTTGAAAAATATGAAGAGCTAAATCCATTTTGGAGTTGTTTAAGGAATTAATTGCTGATAAATTAAACTATCAGAAGCAGCAATACCTGATTATGGAATTTTAAGGTATATAAACTCTTAATCAAGAGTTAACTCCTCTTCCTTGTTCTCAAAATTGGTGCTAGAGTTGGTTAATATCCTCAATGGAATCAGCTGAGAAAGGAGGAAGAGCCATCATCTTAATATCCAAAAAGAAAGTCTTAGCAATATAAGAAGGAGTTGATAACTTGATGACTTTTCAGCCAATTATAACTTACACTTTTCATTCCTTATCTTTGCAAATGTTTTACAGAAGGGCAGTAGTGAACAGATCTGCTTTTTTTTCCCAGACTAGCCAGAAGTATAGTCTTGCTGTCCCCTTGTTCAGGAAAGAACCTCCAGTACTTCATTATGCTTCTTCCCTAAATATATCTAGGTTGCCCTCTATTTTTAAGAAGAAAAACCGTATCATCTGCCAGTGTCTTGCTGCTTGGTCAATCTTTGGAACGTATTACATATTATGTCTTCCATGACTACCTTCTATCTTTGTTGCTATATAAAATTATTCTGCTGTCTTCAGCCATGTGTATCATAAATGAAATGCATAGTTAAGAAATCAAATCCTCTCCAAACCTGTTCTGCCTGTAACACTGTTTCCAACTGTTTTTCTTATGTGCCATCTTGTTTTTATGGATCGGATGCTGTCATTTGCCTTGTCACTTTTCATGGTGATAGCCGTGCTAATCTGGCCGTGGTGGGTCGGCACTGATACAAGTTCATATCATTAACAAAGCAGTGCTTTCGGTTCTGTATCCCTATAGTAGGATGTCTGTATCACAGTGCTTTACTTAACAAGGATGCAATGGCAACTGATTGCCCAGGTGTTTTATTGCTCTGTTTTTAAATCACGCCAACAGCATTGAAAATCCGTTACATAAATTCACATTTCTAGACTTAGGGAAAGGTTGGTGATAATTAGCATCTGCTAGTGATGGTGTATTTTAAATATATATATATATGAGCCTTTAATATTATTAAGAAATTAAAATGTTTTAGTTGTGTATATACACCCTAAATGGTTTGACATCTCTAGCTAGCCTTGTACTTCTTTAAATTTTTACCTCACCATAAATTTCAAAATGGAAAATTAAATGCCTATAAGCAGATCTTTCAAGATTGCACAAAGCTGGATGTAAAGAGGAGGTGCATTTACTTCTTTATTTGGTTTTCTTTTGTGTTTGTTTGAATAGTGACTAGACTAGTCTATTAGCACGGGTGTGGCTAAGGTATTTAAATCACAGAAGAATGATACTGCTTGTGAAAAGGAAGTTTCCTAAATGGTGCTGCTAACTTTTCAGATCTACTGAGAATGGGTAGTATATCATGGTTATTTTTAAAGTTGAGTAGGAGTTGGAGTAAGATAAGGAATCTGTCATACTATTGTAGTTGCAGCAATAGTAATGTAACGTGGTAGTACAGTGAAGTTAGATGTCTGGAGCTAGATGTAAATCTACTGCACAGAAACCATACCAATACTGAAATGTACTTTGTATATTTTTTTTTAAAATAAAAGTAGTACTTCAAATCCTTCTGATGCTTTTGGTTTAATTCTACAAGTAGTATAGTTGTCTGTAGGTTGTACAAACACTGGAGAGCCCTAGTGTTATAAACTTGAACTAGAGCAGTGTGAACATGCCTGTGACACTGTGTACATGTAATGGGAGTTGTAGCAATGCAGTGTAGCGCTGGTCTTAATTAGATGCTTATACTTACCGTAAGACACAGCGTAAGTATTGCATGGTAGTAATCATAGCTGTTATTGAATATGTAAATGCAACACAGAGAATGCAAATGCGACATGCTTTAATCTTGGGCTGGATATGCAAGCATGAAGGAAATGTTACTAATTTAAAATAATGTTTTTTCCCATTAAAACCTTCATCTTCTTGTCAAAGTTATCTTTTAGAACCTTCATCTGTAACTAGTACAAGAAGAAGCATAATTTCAGCCATGCCATATGCACATGGAGCTGAGCATTCAAATTCTGTAGGCAGTTGATGTAAATGACCAGTGCATTCCTGGACAAAGAGAAGAATTCTCACAAAGTCACTGAATTATATTTCATCTTAAAGAAACCTTGTACAGGCTTTGCTAAAGCTATTCCAGTATTTCTTATCATTGTATGTCATGCACTTAACCAAAAGAAGATATGAACAGGCCATTAAGTTCAAGACCAATGTAAGTTTGATTGGTTTTAAACTGTTGTCCAGAGGGACTAAAGGCTTCCTCTTTATGTTGTTGTTATCCAGGAAAGGATCCCTCCAAGAAAGAGCTGTATAAAATCTTACACAAAGAAAACATAATAGCCAGCAAAATTCAGACAGGACAAGAAGATAGATACAAGAAAGGGGAAATGATTAACACTGAATTTTATGTTCTATTCATCTGATGCAAGGGCATACTCAAGTCCGACAGGAATTAGGTGAAGAAGATCCTATGGTCTTTGTTATGCTAGCCTTGTCTTACCAAACTATCTTCGTAGGAATATTTCCAGGCATCTCTTCAGTTTTGTTTACAATTCCTCCACTCTCACAGTTAGTTTAACCATTTCCACATTCTGTTTCACCACTAAAATACGAAACAAAAAAAGATTACTTTTTCTATACATCCAGTCCCTTCTGTTTCATAATAACTTGTTTGTATCTTTTTAAGAATATAGCAACATGCTTTTGTCAAGTCCTTAATGGATTCCTACAAATAACCTTTAAATCCCGTGCAGTAAGAAATCTAGCTGAAGTATGTCTCCTTCAAAGTACATTTATCAAATTGAATTAAATTTGTCTATTGACACAGCATATTCGCATCTGTCAAAATTTTCTCACAGTCGTCTTTTTTTATTATGAACAACCAAAGCCTACCTGCAAAACTACTTCAAAAATGAAACTACCATGCAAATCCTTATCTTACTGGTTGTTTCTCTTGTAGATAACAAGTATAACAAAAGATCTAAACCTGAATCCTGAACAACCTTCTCAACCTTTGTTTTATAACAAACCTTCCTAGGTTGGTTTCAATAGGTAGCAACAGAGAGAACAGAAGAGCTGAAAAGCATTTGCTGGGATTGAAGTCTTGTGATGATTGGAGTGTATGTCCTGTATAAAGGATATATCCTTTCCTGCAATGCAAAGGAAATGTAACTTCTATTCCACTGACATAAGACAAATAGTCAAATTTTTCTGTATGTGGATGAAAGTTGCTAATAAAGATGCATTGCTTTAAATATGCTGTTGGAAATGAAGGTAATCTTGTGATGCCAGTGGAATGTAGTAATGTAAATGAACAGTTGAAACATAAATTATAGGTAATATGTAAGAAGTAAGTTTTGCATTGCTGAAAATGACCTTTATAATTATTACTGCCATTATTTAGCTTTCTTCACTCAAAAATAACTAGTACTGTGGCTTTCAGCTGACATTCTACTTACCTATGATGATGCTGGTGGCTTACAGAACAACTACCGAGAGATCTGTGAAATGCAACTGCTTTACAGCAAAGAAAAGATCTGCTATACAGATTTTTTGGAACACCTTTTTATAAATGTTCATTGCAATATTATTGAATTTGAAATACTGTCTTTTCCTTGCCTATTATGATCTAGAATCCTCAGTTTTTATTATGTATTAAGCAAAAGTTATTTTGTTATGTTCTAAATTGTGACACATACTAAGCCCTTTTGATTCTAAATCTTAGTCTTTGTTAAAATTCCCACCTAATAACTGATAATGTTGTTGATAATGTTGGTTTGTAAAGAAGGTATGAAAATTAAGTGAGAAAAAAATGCAACTCCGAAGTGTTACTGTGCACTTCAGCTTTTAAATGGACTTGGAAAGAAGCGAGGACTTTTTTTGATTGTATCAAAATTATTAAAACTGTTGTTCTAACTATTACTTAGAACTAAACATAGTTTTTATAGGAGCACTTGTTACAACAATTGAGCATTTAAGCATTACTAATATTTAATGGCTAAAAACCATAAGCAGCAAGTAAAATACTCAATTGCTGGGTATGTCTGGTAGAGCTATAACAGGCTGCAGCAGCTCTTTGGTAGCTGAAATGTGCGTTTCAAAATATTTCACTTTTGGCATCAAGAGAGTGGTATTGAAAGAGCTTGCCAGTTCTTCTTATTTTTGCTTATTATTTTAAAGATGAATTGAGAAAGTGAGAAATCTTGACATGCAGCTGTAGAAGCTGAAGAGAATTATTGTCTAAAAGCAAAAGAAGCTTCTTTGGTTTTAGCCTTCAGAGATCTGCCTTTAAATATCATTCCTTGACATTAGTATGCTAGAAAGTGCATGCAGTCATCACATAATAAGAAAATACAAGAATATTGAGGGTAAGTGAAGAGTATCCTAAATTTGCAGGGTCCACTTGAGATACAAGTTTTTTCTTTTTTTATTAGTATTTTTAAACTAACTGCATTCTATCTTTTCCAGTGAAAATAAGTGAAATCTTAGTATGTGCCGCCTTATCTTGCTGGTACTGTGATGTGAATTAATGTCTAGTACTTAGGAGTTTTTTTACTTGCTGTCTTGGTCAGTTAAGGATGATCTAATAAGCTAGCTTAACTCAATGCATAGCATGTCTGTATTTGTGAAGCTCCTATTAAACTGAAATAGTTTGGGGTTCAACTAATCCTTCAGAGAAGGTCAGTCAGGTTTGTGGAAGATTATAGGGAAGATTTGATCCATAATCTATCGAAGTAAATTGGAAGAAATGTAGCTAATTGTGCTGTGCTTTGGCTCAAACACTGGAGGAGTTTGCTGAACTGCTCACTGTACTCATCTCCTCCATTTTCTCATCAGGATAAACCACACGCTTCAACGGTGTCATCCTGCAAACACTTATTAGGCAATTAGTCCTATTGAGTTAGTTCACAGAAGCACATAAACATACTCAATACTGAGCATACATATTTGCCTCTTCCTTTTTAGTGAGTTCCTTGTAGGCAGATACCAAACACTGTTTCCACCTCTGCTGTACTAGAGACAGATCACTGTAGTTGTACCAAATATAGCCAGTGAATAGCTCATAGTAAAATGACTTAAATACTTGATGTATTTAAACAGAATAATACATACAATTCAAATTTAAAAAGAAAATGAGGTAAGGAAAAACATCTGCTTAGTTTTATTACCTGCAGTCTCTATTAAATAGAAACAAAAATGCTACATCCTTAATCAAACTGCCTATAGCTATATACTTTGTTATCAGACTTACTTCTGGTTTTCTTCTCTCATGCTCTTAGAATTATTGTAGAATTTAACAAAGCATCAACAGCTCATTTAACTGAGATTAGCTCATTCTCAAGTAAATTAGATTTTGTTAAAGGGTATGAGATGATAAATAAGAGTATTTGTTGCATGTGTGACTGTATTCAGTACAGTTGCAAAGTCTTGGCTTCATCTGGGAGTTGATAGGATTCCCATCAAGTGTTGGGTCTGACAGCGGTAGGGTTTCTCTCGCTTGCGAAGTCTGTGTAAATGCAGTGGGATGATGATCTAATTTGCACCCACCCGCTTTGAATTTTCCCCTCCTCCCCCCCACCCCGCTTTGTCCCTTCTGGTTCTGATTTTTTTTTTTTTTTTTCAGCAACAACAGTTGCATCATTCCATTCAGATCAGTTGGTCCTTGGCAGTAGTGTGGCATCCTGAAAAGCTTGTCTTGTGCCAAGAGAAATGTGCGGACTAACAGCATTCAGCTCTGCAGTAGCTTCTGGAGACAAATGGGACAAGCAGTTTCGCAGAGAACAGGATGACATACTAAGAACTGAAATCTGTTCTTTTTCATTTCTGATTTTTAAGTTTTCATGATTTTCAATTTTTTGACTGGAATCTCATAATTTGCAAGATTTCTTAGGAATTCTAAAGCCCTGTTTCAAGTTAGTTCGTGCCTGATAAGAACTATGGTTAAGGTAAGGCTTTGCACCATCCTAAGCCAATTGAAATCTAATGGATTTGATTTGATTCTCTCACCTCTGTTTGCTCACCACACTTATCCCCATCCTGCCCTACCAAAATTGCCTAAGCATGTGTTGCAAAACTTTGACAAATACTTTGCTTTGAAGAGTCAGTGAACCACTCTGCCGGGGGCACATTTCTGCAAAGTCGAAGGCCAAGTCAAGTCCTACTTAGCAATTTTTCTGTAAAATTTCAGCTCCTTGTTTTGATGGGTATTTCCCCCACTGGGCAGCTTTTACATGCCAAAATCCATGGTGACAGTTTTGTAAGGTAAACAGGTATCTAAACAAATGATAGGCTGCTGAAGCATGCTTTAAAATGATGGTTTTGTTTATAGTTTTTATTTCTTTGATGAAGCTGGAATAAGAACCTGCTCGTTAGGATCCTACTGTTGAAAAAAATGTCACATGAAATTTTCCCACCAAAATTGCTTTTTGAGAGTATGTGAAGATATGCAGGCAGCCAGCCTGTGGTGGTTGGGGTTAGTGCTGAGAAGCAGAGCCAGAGCTGGCAGCCTCTCTGGAGCGTGCTGGAAGAGCACGCTTAGGGCTGCTCTAATTTGGCAACAGCTTCTTTTCTATCTTCTTGGAAATGCTGTGTGTGGCCTCACATACATAAAGGAGATTTAGGTTTTGTCACCTTTGTATTCAGACTACTTATCCAATATTATGATCACACTTAGAATTGATAGTTTGGTCTAATTGCTTCCTGTTCCTCTGTAATACATACACATGCACTTGGAGCTTTTTCAGTGCTGAATCTTAGTGTGTCTGCCTCCAGCTGCCTGCTCTTCAAGCCCTTTACTGTATCAAGATAGCAAATGAATTTCTGCACTTGTGACTAATGTGTAAGGTGGAGAAGGTTCCAGTAATATTTAGAGAAGTAATTAAATCCCTGGATAGGATGTAATTTTTTTTGAATAATTGCCAAGAAGTCACCTTCTACTTTGAAACTAATGCTTTTTTGTGGTGTGCAATCTGCAGCCGCCTTCACTAGGGAAGGGCATACGTACTTGACTGCTTTTTTACATTTCGTCTTTGCCTGTTTCTACAGAAGGAGTCTTTTGCTTGAAAGTATGGTGGATCTGCTCAAAGGTAGGAAACTACTCAGAATGATGTTCTAATACTGTAGATAAATCTAATTTCAAAGCAAAGCATAAAACAACATATAAAAAAAAAAATTCCACAAAACCAGTTTTAAACTGATTTCCTAGTTTTATTTTTGTAAGACCAAAATATTTTTCAGTATCTTTTCTCTCCTGCTACTTCTCCTCCCATGTTTCTGGGTTATGTATTACATTGTTTTATAGTCTTGCCTCTTAGCAGTGAAGTGGAACATCTTTTTCACAGCTGGAATTGAAAATGGTGTACTGCATGTCTAACCTACTTTATTCATGTAGCATATTTCACAACTTCACCTTTCATCCAGCTGCTTCAGACCAAAGCAGTTAAAATAGTTCATAGAATCCATAAAAGGTGCCAGCAAACACAGGGCAAACACTAAATAAATGTTTTGCCAGAAATGGTGTTCAAATGTTGTATTTTTTCCTATTTGTATTGTGTCAGAACCTATTTCAGTGTGGATCTGTTTAAATGACAGATAAATTTGTTGTGAAGTAGTCTGTAATCCTGTTCTGGCCTCTGGAGACCTTTAATCAAAACTATTTTGAAGATACTATTTAACGAACTCTAGAATTTTTAACAAACTTGATATGAATGGAAAAACAAGAGTAACGTTCTTACTGTAAGGAACAGTGTTATTGTGAAGCAACAGTTACCCAGACAAATGCATATATGTAAATTAAGAATATCTTTTTTCCTTCAACACTAGACTCAAAATTTAATAACTAAAAAAAGAAAACATGATATTAATTTAAGAGAATACTGGCTTAGTGCTGTCATTTGTAGTCTGTTTGATTTTAAATCACCAAGAATAATTAAAAGAGGGGAGGTCATTTCTCAGAAAAAGAAAAAATTGCACTTGGGATTTGTATACCCGTACCTTTCTCTGGTTGAAGTCTTGGTGTGTCTATCAGCTGCTTTCAAAAATATACAAGTTGGTCTTAGTGCCTCACTTTCTCCACATTGTTTTCTTCTTATTTCTTTTCTTGCTCTGTCAGTGCTTTCTTCTATTTATGGATCTGTTGGATCCAGCTCCATTACAGGTCCTTTACTCAGTCTCTTTTTCCAAACTTTTTTCTGAACGTGTTAATTTTTTCTTTTCTTTCTCACATACCAACACTGTTGGTTCTGTCTCTTCTGTATTGCTCCCTTTATCACTATGTTGAAGTTAAAAATAAGTCTGGGAACTTCTAGGTGAGAAGTCCCATATTGCCTTTGCTATATAAATTTCCTAGAGTCATCCAGGAATTAACTTCAAGCAAGTGTGGGTTTTTCTTGTTTGTTTCTTTTTTTTTGTTTGTTTGTTTGGTTTAGTTTTGTTTGGGTTTTTGTTTTGTTTTGGTTTTGTTATAGTATGCACCTGAAAATGCATATTTAGGTTTAAACTAATTTCAATATAATTGAATTTTCTAGGGTCAAATTTATCAGGACACTTCATAACTTCTCTAAATTCAGTCAGAAGGTCTTTACGTTAAACCATAGTCCACAGAAAGTCTGCTCCAAAGTATTACAAAGCTTTGTGATAGCAGGCTGAAGAATATGTTATGGAAATACTTGAGTGAGGTTGAAAGGTTGCTTTTAGGTTTGCCAGATGTCAAACACGGTGTGAGGTAGGGAATCTTGTAGTGCTTGGTTTTCTCTGTTACCAGTATGGTTTGTAACAATTTGCTCTGAAGTTTGTGGATATTACTATTGCTAAAGAAACTATTCCTTAGGCTCCTATTCAGTAAGGGTGAGGAGGAATTGCTGAATCGATCATATTGTGTGCATTCGTATTCAGCTGTTTCTAGAGCTCTGAGAAGCTTTGTTGTCTTGAGTTGCCCGTAATTTTTATGCCAAGTGCAATTTGTGTCAATGTTAAAATCTAGAATGTTATATGGCAGTAAAACAATTATTTTCTTAAATTATTGTAATCCCACAAATCCTTCCTGTTTGTCCTGACTAAAAAGAAATTTAGGAGTCCTTTGGTTTCTTTGACCCACAAATTCCTCTTATGTGCTATTCCAGCTACTCATATGCAGAGACTACAATTCAGTTTAGCCTGCTGTTCAGTTGGGATGCTACTGCTGCTGTCACCCTCTCAGTTTCCTGGGCAAATAATCAGGAAAACTCATGAGATCTTGGAATAAATTGGCACTGGTCATAAATAAGAGGTCTAGGAAAGCAAAGTGCATTTTTTTTTTCTTCTTCTTGCCCAAGTTTTTAAGACTTAATTTAAGAACCAATGGAAATTATAGGTAAACTGATGATTTGACACAGGTCTTGCTTACCCTTGTCAGGCAAGAGTTTGGCCTACAGCATTTGTTTTAACTGGTTTGCTCTTTGTGTAAAATACCACAACGTGGCACTAACAAAATAATGTGAGTTTTTAGGGGTAACTGGATATATGCTCAGGTGACAGGTCGTTCAGAAAAAGATCAATGAGAGTGAGATGCTTTTGCTTACTGCAAGGGGCTTCGTATCTTCTGTTTCAGCTGAAGAGATCTGTAAGTGATGATGCTGCCTTCCACATCCAAGCTCACAGTGAAGAGATCCCTGTGTTATATTGCACAATTCAGTGATATATTAGCTGCATAATATTTTCACAAATGTTAATGACCACATTACTCATATTTCTTTTTTAATTGGACATTTGGCAGTGAATTTATTTGGAAGTTCTTGTGTTATAATTTTCATTTTCAATAACTTATTAACAAGCACAGTCTTGGTCAGACCATGTTTAAAGTACCTCACCTTCTTAAAAATAAGCTGTACAAGGATAATGAAGTGCTTAATAATCATTGCAGTTACAAACTAATTCTCAAATACAAAATATACCTCCCATATAATTACTGGGATCAAACTGTGGTTTTAAATCATTAATCCCATTTAACTGGAATGCCTTCTAAAAGTAACCTCTGTTTTGGCACTATAGGATGCAACATGTGTTCTTGTGTTACTGTTTTTTTTGGTTTTACTCTGCACTGGGAATCTCCTTTTTTTTTTTTTTTTTTTTTTTTTTTTTTAATGTACTGTCCATGAGTATTAGTCTAACCTGAAAATCAGTGTTACTGTTGAGTTTGTGCAAGCATACTCCTTAAGTCTATCTTACAGGAAAACACTGTGAGAAACAGAAAGATGGTTAGTGAAGTAATTTCTTTAGGATCCACTAAAAATAACTAGCTAGATAGTAATAGCTATGTGCTTTGACTATTGTTAGATGAGGGTGGTAGTTGTTCAAGATGTACTGATTTGTCTTAGAAACAAAAATATGGACAACAGACCTACCTTGTTTTTTTCCCTATTTATTTTATTTTGTTTTTCCCCTTTCCCTGGTAGCATATTAGCCCTTGCTTCAAGTGCCTTGATGTTTTTAAGCTAAGGTCTTCATATTTCTTCTTTTTTAGTGTTTGTAGGTATAATTTCTGCTGCAATGATGGACCAGGTCAGGGAGTAATACTATCAGTAGCTAAAGTAATAGGCTCCAGATTCCTGCAGATACTTTAAAATTATTCTGCAGTGTATTAATGTTCCATTTGTTCTCCCTCATTAATGTCTCGAGTCTGTCCTTGGCTTGCTTGCCATTTCTTTTTGACACTTCAAAGGAATTTTTTCCACATAGAGGGATTCTGTTGTGTGAGCTGTGTGTGGGAAGCCTCCATTGAGGCTCCCCTTCCAGCACTTCCCTTACACCAGTTCTTGGCTGTGAGGTGGCCCCAGACACAGCCAGCCAAGCTCCTGCAAAGGGGAGCATGCTCGAGACCCTGGCTCTCGAACCACCACAGAGGGCATTTTTAGCCTTCTTGGAAGGTCTGGTCTTCTCTGCTGTTAGGTTCCTGTCTGTCAGCAATGCTATAGGAATTCACGTACCCTTTTGAGGGTTCCATTTTGTAATTTTGCGCTGTATCATGCTCGGGAGACAAAAAAGAAGGTGAGTGCATTAGGCGCTGGAAACCTGCTGGGAAGGCAAAATTAGTGAATTTGAATTAAACTTTGCTGCACTGCACTTCCTAAAACAAATATTTCATTATTTCTTTAAAATGGAGAATTAGGAAAATGTATTCTGAAAACCCGAGTGGTAAGAAAAATATTTGAAATACTTAGCAGATGCAGAATTACGTGCTTAATATGTATGCGTTTTTTTCTTCAGTTCTTCCTATACTTTATAATTATGTTTTTTTTCATTGTAGATTATACCTCTGCCCATTTTGAGATTAAGTTCTATGCCTAAGAATGTGCTAAGTCATTAAAAAATAAGTTGATAGTTACTGTAATCAGTGCTCTATCTTTTGAAATTTGCAAATAGTATCCTTTCAATAATGCATATTCATAGAATATTCTATGTGAGAAAGAAATTCTACATCAAGACGAAGAGGGGTTTCTCAACTATAAGTGCAAATTTACTGTTAGAAATTCAAATTAGAAGTTTTATCACAGTAGGAAAGTTAATGCAAAAGATCAGTGGTGGGAGAGGTCATCTGCCAGTAGTATAATCTAACGAATATTTGTGGAAGTTACTATAATATAAAGATACGACTTTGTGTTAAAGGCAACATAAAGCTGAAAATTACTTCTGGTGTTGTCAAATTAAAAGCAGTTTGGCTCTTTGATTTGAGGAATGGTTTTGGCTCTTGGATTTCCTAGGCAAGTGAACGGCGCCTGTGCTAGGAGTGAATTACTGATTTGTCCAGTGGAGGGGGGGAGTGAGGTACCTGGTTCAGTGTAGTTACTAATTTCCATTTTCTTTTGCTCCCAAGACTACTGGGAGGAGGACTTCACTTGCACTATGGAAAAGGGGAAAGAAACAATATGTGATAAAGGTGATGTACTTGTGGGATGTTGGGGAGAAAATCTTTCTTCCTGCCCCTGTCTTTAAGAAGAAAGTACCGGGTTGCAGGAGAACAGGCTGTCTTCAGAGACTTCTTTTGATTATTTTTTTTTTTTGTAAAATCTTTCTAGAAAGTGAGACTCTACCAGTATTGAGAATAGCCCTGAAAGACTTGAAACTCCTGTCTCTCCTTTTATGCCTTTTGTTGCTGCTCTGGTAACTGTGTCATCGTGCTTTAACAGGCGACCACCCAGAAACTGCTCATCTGAAGAAACTCTCCCTTTTCTAAGAAGCCAGTAGCAGTCTGTGTGTGGGTGTGAACGCGTAACTCAGTCCAGTTTCATCTAAACCTGTTGACCTAAGGGTGTAAACAGGCTGTTTTAATAGGAATACAGAGATCATTCTCCATGGGTGTGTTTGTCTTGTGCAAGGCACAGATGCATAAAATAGAGCTAGTTGAGATAGCTTGAATTTTATAAGCAGGATAGTCAGATCAGTGTGATCATACAGCCTCATACCCATTTTAATTGCCTGACACAGCTCAGGTCCCAAGTGTATGCCACATCATATACCGCATATATATGCAGTCAACTGCTCATGGTCATTTTCTATGGGAATTTAGCTAATCTATCAACAGCAAAATCTCTATATGTCTGTCAATATTGTCTAAACCAGTCATATCGGGGGTGAAGCTTCCTCTTGTTTTTACTGGAAAAACCTGTGAGTGTTTAACAATACTGGACTCCTAGCTTAAATAACCAAAATCTAATTGGAAGAGGCACTTATATCTGACTTTGGAGGAGTTCTGGGTGTTTATCTATTGAAAGAAAGAAAAGAAAAGAAGGCTTAAACATACTCTTTTAAGTGGCTATTTGCACTTCTCTCAATTTACAAGGTGTGCTGCGCCACACTACACAGAATGTAATTTTTCTTTGGACATTGAAAACATTTTTCTGATGTAAATGAAGGAAGATATGTCTTTGTAAGGTATTTCTCTCTGGTGGGCTGACATCAGCCAGCAGCTATGAGCGTCTGGCAGCTGCTGCTTCCCTCCCTTCCCATGGGGCAGGGGAGAGGACAGGAAGAACAAAAGTGAGAATACTTGTGTCTTGAGATAGTTTAATAAGCAAAGGGGGAAGTGGAGAACAAACAGAAAAACAAAACAAGTGATGCAAAACAAAAAGTGATGCTCACCATTTCTCACAAGTAGATTGATGTCCTGCCAGTGTCTGAGCAGTGGTTACCTTCCCCCAGAAAACCTCCCCTCAGTTTTTATGCTGAGCATGATGTGATGTGGCATGGAACATGCCTTTGGTCAGCTGGGGTCAGCTGCCCAGGCTGTGTCTCCTCCCAACGTCTCATCCACTCCCAGCCTACTCGCTGTGGGGGCAGAGTGGGGAAGAAGGGAAAGCGGGAAAGCCTTGATGCTGTGCAAGTACTGCTCAGCAATTGCAGAAACACTGCTATATCGTGAAGGCTGTTTTAGTCTTAAATCCAAAATACAGCACCATGAGGCCTGCTAGTTAGGAAGGCAGTTGACTCCATCCTTGGCAGGCTCAGTACAGTCTCTTATGCTGAAATTGCCATCCAGCCTTTGCATACCCTATATTCTAGAGTATGCAAAATACATACTAAGATCTTTAGAACTGGCATGATCTTCTAGAAACAGTTAAAATGTAGACAGTGGGTAGACAAAATGAATAAGAGTGTAAGGGGGATATAACACACCGGTTACCTGACCACTTCGGCAGTTTTTATGCCTCTTAGAGTTGGAGACTATCAGTAATAATATCTACATGTAAGTGTTCTGGTTCTGCATCATCCAGCAATGTGTATTTTTAAACAATAAAACACTTACAATTTTAAACTACTTCATACCTCCTCATACAGAAGAATCCTTAGCTAATACTTTTAGTTCTAGTAAGTTAAATTTCTTGTTTCCCTATAGAAGTCTTTCAGAACTTGCATCTTAATTTCTGAAAGACACTACACAGGGCATTAGGCATGGATTAAAACAACCTATGCTTCTTTCACCCTTAATCTCATCCCTTTTCTTTACACTGCTAAATTGTTTCTTGGCTTTAAGAAGGCTAAAATGGGTGGTGGGGTGACAGACCACTCTCTCCTTCCAAAGAATCACTGGCAGTGTTTTTAGTGATATCTCTAATACAAGGATAGTAGATGTACAAGAAGCAGCTGTAACCTAGAGTTACAGGAATAGGAAAAAAAAAAAAATTGTATGATTTCTCACTAGATGATTTTGTATTGTATGATTCCTTACACCCAGGAGTAGAAAAAAATTGCATGATTTCTCTTCTGTGGCAGGTCACTATGCCAGCCCAAAATCAGATATGGGAGTGCTTGGGTCTTTCTGGGATAGAGGTGCAGATAGCCATGACAGTGCCTACCTGCTCACTGTATACCAGGAATCCTCTCTAATTTCATGTTGGTAGTAGGAGTTTGTACTACCTAAAACTTCTCTATTGCACATGTGCCTTGTGCTCAGCAGTTACAAAGATAAGACTGCAAATACTGCCACCTTTTATGTGTGTATTTATCATCTTGACTGCAAAAATCCTCAATTAGATAATTTGCAGTTTCTAAGGGCAAGTAAACTGCATTTATTTCATAGCTGAAATGAATTTTAATTAGTAAGCAGTGTTCTCTGGTTTTCCTTTTCAAATGAAAGTTGAGAGGTAAATAAACTGACCCTGTAAGTTAATCAAACATTTCTCATTGGGGGAGCACTTGACAGAGTTGACAAATGAATCTGACTTATTCTTTTGAATCTTGGCTTTTATCAAGTAAGCAATACTGTGTAATGAAGAAAACCCAACAGATAATCCAATGCATACCTGTTGTTTGAATTTTTAGGAAGTTTGAAACAGTGCTGCAGGTGTTAGCTGCCTATTACCAATACTGAGTTATTTCAGCATCCATTCGAACAAAAGGGAACATGATCTACGTTATAGACATCACCCTTCATACTTGAAGCTTTGTGTTATTTTTCATTTTGTTGGTTTTCAAAGCTTGGGGGGAATGCTGGTGTAACAAAACCTGATAATCAACAGCTTCATGGAGACTTTTGTTGGAGGTTTCTTCTTTGCCTGCATCTTCATATACTGCCCAAATGTTTGAAGGAAATGCTGTATGTGATACTTCCTTAGCAAAAGCAATCATAGTCTTTGGAATTTGGGAGTCATGAATGATGAGACTTGCCTGTTTCTTGTGATCATATGAACAGGAATATTGTATACTTTGTGCATGAAGTTACATGAAAGAAAACATAACTATCAATTTTCTTAAATGTTAAATATTAAATTTTCTAAATTTCAAAAAACTTAGGTCAAATGGGAATCCTCTTGGCAACTATTGCCCTGGCTACAAAACTTATGTAAATTAATAAATCCAAGAGATCCTGGCTGTGTGAGGACACTTACACAATAAATTTCAAGTAGACTTCAGTTCACCTTTCTACTGAATCATTATGCTATACTTGTCTTGACACAGAAGAGGCTATTTTGAGAGCATATGGCCTGGAAAAGTATTGCTAAGCAGGTGTAACAGAAATTCTTCTAATAATGGCTCCAAATAATTCAGACAAATATGTCATGGACGGTTGTTCCTGACATGAGGGAGTATATAATGTATAGAAATGACGACTTGTGGAAGACTGACTTTGAAGAACCTCATTCTTTGGAATAACTGAGCTCCAAATGTATAAAATCCGAGTACAACTGCATAATGAAGGTGATTCACTTATGTTTCAAGGTTTTTTCAAACCAGAAATTGCTTCAGCTGGAATAGATTTTAGTGATTTATTATCATACCAGTTGACACCTAAATATTCAGTTTAAGGAGGATTTAAGTGTTTTTTAAAGGTTTAGATTTTCTTCTCTATTACTTCGACTTTTAAAAATAACTCTTAGTGGAAAAAGAAAATAACATTTCTAATGTAACACTCGATTAACATCTATCTGAAAACATTCCTTCTGGTTCTGGTGGTTATAGGGTAGAAGGAAATTGAGTATTGCCTTTTTAAAACTAAAATGATGTCTGTGAAGAATTCAAGTAATTCTATTTCATGCATTTGAATGATGATTTTATAAAATAATTTTAGGTGCTGTTGCTGTTTATCTGAGAAATATTTACAACATTTGTTTGAATTTATTGAAAAAAAAACATGTAATGAAGGATGCTCCTGGGTTTGCATATAATTACTAAATGTTTCATTGTGGTGGAATTGTGCTGCAGATCCTGGAATTTTATGCATGGAGAAAGGGTTAAAAAAATGTTTTGAATGTTTGTGGTTGAACATAAAGGTCCAGCTGTGATCAATCCATATGGTAAACTGGTGCATATGAATTGCTAGTTTTGTATAAGCTGATCTAGCCTGAAGATTAATTTGAAAAGTAAAAAGGGACAATGTTCAGCTCAGAATTAAAAATCTCAAGGATTCTGATTGGTTTGCCATCTGTTCTTTAAAAATGTGCATTTGAGTTGGCATGAAGTTTTAGTATTTGTTGACAAAGTAACAGATATAAAATAAAATTAGAAACCAGTTCCAGACTTCTTTAGTCCCACCAAACCTGATCCAGTTATCTAGTCCTTCACCTCAGAAGGAGTAAAAGGATCTGGGTGAAATTGTAAATTTAAAATACGGGGCAGCATAAATTGAACTCATCCTCATGATTCAGATTTTGTGACATCATATGGTTGCAAGAAGAGGCAGCACATAGAAAAAGTTAAAGACTTTTGAATAAGCTGGTGTTAAGGGGCATGGTAGAGTAAGATGGGTTACTTGGAGGTTTGCCATAAAGGATATATCTTCTGTGTCATATCCTCAAGGATGTAAGATGTTTGTAATGGAGCAGAGAGTACCAGCTGGTTTTCCTCGCAGATCTGATACAAGAATGGGCTATGAAATCTAGATGGGGTGGAGGGGGGGCTGCATGCTTAGGAAACCTTTAAGAAGAGAAAGAACAAAATGAAAACCAGTGTAAATATTTTGCTATTTGCTTGGTGTTTTTTGACTTCAGTATCCTTCAGACAAAAGGTGCAATTTCAGGATCTCAAACTGTAATGCCACCTGCAAGTAACTGGTTCATAGATCTTGTTTTTCAAAATAAATTTATTTTAATACAATTGAATTAGCAGATGCCATAAAATTAAGTTGGGGGATGCTGTAGAAATAAGGAAGGATTTCTACCTTATACAGGCCTATCTTAATCACAGTAGGTGCTTTTTTAACTTTTCAAGATTGTGTTCTCAACTTTACGGTTTCCAGAATGAATAACATCAAAATATAAGAACATCTATGGATTTAGTGTTTGTTTGTTTTTTTTTTTTTTTTTTAAATCTGTTTTAGTGTTTAAAATTCTTTCAGATCTGTAGGTGAGTTGCCCTACTGCATGCTTCAGTTACCTTGTAGGTAACTTCCCTCCACACATCCATTACTGGCTGGAAATGTTCCATCGGATGAAATTGAGAGGTGACGAGCTCCGATAGCCTTGCAGAGATAACCTCACTCTTGTTCTTCCATAACTATAACACAGCATATTATCAATGTTGGAAGATGAGTAAGGCGTAGTAAAGTTGTGGGGAAAATTGTACTCAAACTTGCTTTTCCAGTCTTTGTAGAAATTGTTGAGCCATGTGCTAAAGTTGAATATAAACTGCTTGTGTAAATCAAATATGTTTTGGGAAAATAAAAGCAATCGGTTTCTTGTAAATGCAGTTTAAGCCATTGCAGACTGTACTACTATCACTGTGTGTGTCTCTTGTTACTGTACAGGTATCCATTTTCTGCTTTGTTTACAGTAAGCATTTTCTTTGGCATGTGGAGTTAATATTGAAAGCAAACTCCAAAGCTAAAGGAACATTTAAGCAGTGGTCTCTTGAAACAGAATCAAACCAGTGCCAGTCTGTGGTGCTGAGTAAGTGCTTTCAGGCATTTCATGAGTCTCTAATGTGCAGTTCTAGGCCAAATAAGTGTATAAAAATGTATTTGTTGTGTCTAAATCAAATATAAAAAGGGAAAGTGTCCTGGTTGCAGCTGAGATAGAGTTAATTTTCTTCCTAGTAGCTGGCATAGTGTTCCATTTTGGATTTAGGATGAGAAGAATGTTGATAACACACTGACGTTTGAGCTGTTGCTAAGCGTTGCTTATGCTGGTTGAGGACTTTTCAGCTTCCCCTACTCTGACAGGTGCATGAGAAGCTGGGAGGGGGCACAACCAGGACAGCTGACCCCAACTGGCCCAAGGGCTATTCCAGACCATATGATGTCATGCTCAGGGGGTGTTGGCCAGGGGAGAGCCATCGCTGCTGGGGACAGGCTGGCCATCGGTCAGCAGGTGGTAAGCAATTGCGTTGTGCCTCACTTGTTTTTTTTATTCTGTATATTCTCTTACCATTATTTTTATTATTGATTTCCTCTGCTGCTTTAGTAAACTGTCTTTATTTCAACCCATGGATTTTACTTGTATTCCGATTCTCTCCCCCATCCTACTGGGGGCGGGGGGGTGTGAGTGAGCAGCTGTGTGGTGTTCAAGCTGCCTGCTGGGTTAAACCACAACAGAAAGGAAAGACAAAGAGATGCACAATGTAATCTGCAGGAGAGATGGAGAGGGAGAAGAGAGGCTATGGAATCTCCATCCTTGGAGATATTCAAAGCTTGGGTGTATGAGGCCCTGAGCAAATGGATTGAACTTCAGATCTGGCCCTACTTTGAAGATGTGGTTGCACCAAGGTCGCCTTGAAGGGTTCTTTATGACTGAAGTTATTCTATGACTCTGTGATCCTATGAATAAAATACTACCAGTTGCAGTTGTATTTTGTTTACAAAACTGGCTTGGATATACAGTGTTGAATTAGTAGCATCTTGCCGTTTATATTAAAAACTGGCAAGATCAGTTTTGTAACACTGTTTAGTGGGAGCAATGGGCACAAACTGAAACACAAGAGGTTTCAGTTGAATATGAGGAAGAACTTCTTTACTTTGAGGGTGACAGAGCACTGGAACAGGCTGCCCAGGGGGGTTGTGGAGTCTCCTCTGGAGATATTCAAAGCCCGCCTGGATGAAGTCCTGTGTAACATGCTCTAGGTGAACCTGCTTTAGCAGGGGGGTTGGACTAGATGATCTCCTGAGGTCCCTTCCAACCCTTGCCATTCTGTGAAACCAACAGAAAAGTTTTGACTGAGTGAGTTTGATTGTCTTGAGAGAGAACCCTTTTGGGAACTTCCACCAGTTGTTTCAGTTTGGGCTCACCAAGTTGAACAGTGGGAAAACAGGAAAGCAAGACATACAGACTTAAATTTGTTTAAATGCTTGCTGGTATTTTTTGGGGGGTAAAAAGTCGATTTGATGTTGAAATGAAAAAAGGAGGGGAAATAATTATATTCATATTTTTCCCTATGGAATAAATAAAAGTGGGTGTAACTTCGTAAAGTGTAGGGCCAGTGTGAAAGACTTGATCATCAGTATATTGGAATTGCACCACTGCAGTTTGCTGAAGCATTTGCTAGAAAGAGCAATTACAGTAAAACATAATCAGCACTTCATGTCATAATTATGCATGCAGACTGTTCAAAGCTGCTGGAAATTCTGCAGTGCCATGTGTGCACATTTGGCATGCTGTAAATAGTGTTAATTTAACAATAAGAAAATGCTTGCAAATCATGATCAGAAGTAGCAGCAACTGCGGCACTGTGTACTATTTTCTCATGGTTAAAACTTGAGATTGGGAATCTAGGTTCTGTTACTTCCTCCAGCACAAACGCATGTCCTGCTTTAAACCTGGTCCATCGCTTGTTTTAGGCTTGCTGAGCATCCAAATAATCTTTTGAGATCTGTGAAGACTGAGCTCGTGATAAAGTATTCAGCGCTTCAGACTTCCACTTGTGTTACTGTGATTTACTTTTTGTAAATTACAGTAGTTCTTCCTGCATTTATCTGATTATTGGCTAATTCAATTACAGACACGGGATCTGGACCAAAATACAGGACCCAGGGTTCACAGTCTGAGCCATATGTCCTCAGTAGAACAGCAGCTATGATCCCTTTTTATTTTTTCACCATATGCCTGTACACCTCACTGTGCTATCTCTAGTGTAGAAGTGTAAAACCTCAACAGGAGTAGTGGAGTATGCCCCAACCCCAAACTGGTGGCTTGAATTATCTAAGGAAAAGTAAGATGACAGTAAGGATATCAATCTTCTGCAGGCAGAGGACTTTCACCATTGTAGATTTTTCTTAGGAATTTGGTTGCCTCTCTTCCTTGCTTTGTTTTTGGTAGTACCCTTTACAGGGAGTAGAGTCTGGCAGATTTTAGACAGAGTGCTGCTCCCTTTTGCAAGGGGAAATTCCTGGCTTCAGGAGCTGCTGTCAAAGAAAGTTCCTTTGCAGCTTAAAGGCAGTAGTCAGCCCAAACTTCAGCTTTGCGAGCCTGCAAATGTTCCTGCAGCAGCAACGTATTATACCACAGTCCACAAAACTCAAACATCAACTGGGGTTTATTGCTGTTAATAGTTTGAGAGGATCCATAACCATTTGTGTGGCAAGAATAAGGTTTGTGAAGCACTGTGAAGACCTCCTGTGGCCTTTGAAAGGCCTTTGAACTGCAGGGAAGTCCCTTGCACCATGTTTCCACCACGTGTATTTTCTATAACTTTAGTCAGTGGTAAGCTCTGTGTATGGAGTACATCGAAATACAGCAGTAGTACTTATCAAATACTACCCAAATATCTAGGTTTATTTTGGTTTGTTTTTTTTAATGTTCATCCAGTGCTAGCTCAAAAGAAGCTGCTTAACTATGGGACTGCCAGTGTTCCCCAGTGGGCTGAAGGGCCTTGTCTTGGAAAATTGTCTATTCTGCTGATCTTAGTCCTTGGGGCTCTACACTGTCCCATCAATACAGGGCAAGAGTTCCTATGTAGCATAATACAGGTTTTGATAATCCAAAGGGTAGTTTAATTTACAGTTATGCTGTTAAATAGTAAAGTACATAAAGTTCAGGTTATATTCTGTCTTTTCCTGTAGGAAGCATTGTATTTTGTGAACATTTGAACACAGATAATGATGAGGCTAATGAACTATCGGTGTCTTGATGCTATTATGTAGGATTCCAGTGGGGATAATATCTTGTAAAGTCTGTAGTTTATTATTAGAATTCATTTGTGACTTGAAGTAGATGGAAATCTTAAAACAAAAGAACAGCGTGGAGTAGATGAAGAAAGCTAGTTAGCTAAGTATGTGTATATTTATGCATTTACTAACCTCCGACTCAGCAATGGTGAGAAGTGTGGGGAGGACATAGTCACCTGGGTTTAAAAAAAACCAAACACCATAAATCTGAGTTAATGCCAAATATGAGCAAAGCACCATAGCTGACAAATCTTTACAACTAAATTTGAACCATTAGTTGTGTTCCTTCTGAGTTGTGCCTACTGCAACAGGCTAGGTTTGAGATGCTGCCATGGTGGGACGACTTTATCATTTTGTTACTTGGACAATTGTACTGGGTATAGACTAGGGAAATAGTGGGAGCTAGGCTGTGGTTGATGGTAGAGCTTTGTTTAAAACCTACCTGTAGATCATGAGTGGATTTCCATAGATGAAAACTGTTTCATAGACAAAATAAGAAAGTGCTGTTCTAGCTGAAAATAAGTGATGTTTTAGGAAATTTGTTTCTGAATATTAGAAAATGTATTTTAGATTCTTCTTAAATAACTGCCTTTGTTTCTCTGTGGCAAGACACCACACAGACTAGTGTAATGAAGCTTCTGTTGAGAAATACAACTGTGGAATAAACCTTGACCCTTTCAGGAAATAGTGTTTTATTTCCATGCAAACAAAAATTGAAGAATTAGTTCTCAGTGCGTGATATTGTGTCTGCATCTGAATGTCGAGTCCTTCTGAATGAATGCTCTTGTTATCCGAAATACATGCAAGTAATACCCCTTTCTGAACAGGAGTGGTATGTGACTACGTAAGTGCTGAGCAAAATAAGAAGGGGAGGAAAAAAAAAAGTAGAAGCAGTAGTTGACTTATTTCAGGCGTACAGGAGAAGCGGTATATATATTAAGGAACACCGGAAAATTTAAGGTGACTTTTGTATCAGTGATGGATTTGCTGAAATCATGTGCATTGGTAATTCAATGAGAGTGTGGTGTCTGATAGCATTCTGAAGGCTTATCGATGGTAAAACCACACTAGGACTGTTGTTCTTAAACCAAGAACTAAAAAAAAATCTTATATGGGACAGAGGGAATCTCTTAACAGTTGTTTTTCAGTTAGACATTATAATTTTGAGTTTATATAAGGAAGATCTCATCATCTGGGCTTGTTGTACTGAGCCTTGCTGTACACATGTGACTTCAACTTTCAAAAGCAGGATAAGAATATATGTGTGGAGCTGGTTCCTGTAAACACTTGGTGGAAAGTATTCTGCTTGCACTCTGAGTAGGTTCAGTGAACTGGAGAAAACATGTATAAATCTCTCTCAAAGCTTGCATCACAGCAAGTTTAGGTGCCTAAAATTAAACACCTAAGTAAGCCATCTGGATCTGAGAGCTCCCAAAGCTCCCATTAAAGAAATTAATGCAAAAGGAGGGCAAGTTCCAGAAACACTTGGGAGGGGTGAAGTTATTTGAATTGCTGTTATCAATAATTTTGATTTTGATCCTAAAGCTAAGGCTGGTACTCTGCTGACCAGTAAATATTGTCTATTGATTCTGTCACCTGGATTAATGTCTCCTGAACTGTATCCTGCTTCCCCTTGATGCTTGCTTTCCTAGTATTTGATGCAGGAGGCAGAAGCAACTTGTAATTATCATTTAGCTTTTTAGAACTTCAGTTTTGGCTGTGTAAAACTTAACCAAATGCATGGCCTGGGCGAATGGCAGTGGTAGTTAATACAGGGTGACATTTGTGTTTGGTAGAGGACAAATGTTGTATGGCTTGGGGTGTGTCTAATTAGTACTTATTACACCATGTTGTTCCTGCT
>NW_009258754.1:3641801-3684855 GCF_000687185.1 Egretta garzetta | reverse complement strand
TGATTGGGATATTTTAGTAGCCTGTTCACAGGTTTTTATTCTTTTTTCCCTGAAGAAACCCAGGCACAAGTAAAATTGCTGTGTTAAACTAAAAATGAGATGAGTTTTATTTCTGAAGAAATAGTGTTGTCATAAAAGTGTGTCCCCCAAAGGCAACGTTTTCCATTAAGAGTGAAAGATTTAGAGAATGTCCATTAAAATGGGATATCTTCCGGTAATAGGTAGACAGTGAGTTCCAGGCACACTTACACTCACAAGTTTTTTACAGAGGAAATACTTGAAGATTGTTTTTGGTTTTATACCTGTACAAACTCTACTATGTCTTTTTATGATATTTTTCTCAGAATCTTGCTTTTCTAATCTTGATCCTAGTTGAGCTCACCCCTCTGTCTACTCAGAATATAAGATGGTTTAGAGGGTTTTTTGATCAGACTTTAAAACTTCCCAAAAGGCAGTTTATTTTCAGAAATAAATAGCAAAATCCAAACACTGTTGCTTCCTTGGTTAAGTTTTATCAAAGATTCTTGAAAGTGGAGAGGGAGATGTTGGCTAGCAGGGATGTTGTGGATGTTATGGAAGTGTCAGCTTAAATTCTTTTTTTTTTTTTTTTTTCCCCCTTACCTTCCTCCTGTAGTGTGTTCAAGGTGCTTGTTTCACTTGTGAGAATTTTAATTTGACTGAGAATTGATATCTAGATTACCTTTTTTTTTTTCCCCATTTAAGTGACTAGATTGTGTTTGAGAGTTGCAGCCCAGGCGATCCCCCTTCTTTATCCTCACATTACCTTGGATATTTATATTATGGTCCTATCTATTGACCTTGGTAGAAAGAGATTATTTCATTTATTAAGTAATTTCCACTATTGAATGGCACAGATCATGATTGCCAGCTGTTGCTAGAGATGGCCTAAGAGACTGAACTGGTGGATTTAAACTACTGCATTTTAGATAATATCACGCAGCAGGGGCTGTAATAATGATCGGAGCTACTGCTTGCACAGGCCCTGTAGCTGTAGTGCTGACTGTGATGAAGGTTGCTTAGCCTTTTCTTTAAAAAGACCCAATATTCAGTCACAACTTATTTTATCATAAATCTGTCATACTATTTCTACATGGCATGTTATGAGTGTGTGCTTATTTTTATACCTCTCTTCCACTCCCCCTACCTGATTATTTAGCCATTCAGCCTGTGCTCTGAGTGTGGAAAAGTAGATGAGGGCAAATTAATGTAATTTAAAAATGATTCTTGGAGGAATAATAATAAAAAAAAATCTTTCAAAATGTGCTCTTCAGCATATAAATTTTTTTTTTTTAAAAAAGCAAACTAAATATCTTGCTTTGTTTAGGGAAAAAAAAAGTTTAATTTATATAAAACTAAGCTTAATCCTAGAATGTTTCCAGGTGATTAAAATATTCCACATTGAATTTAAAGCAAAATAATAAAGTTTTTGTTAGTCTATCTTAATCAGTTCTCTAGAATTTTAATTTTACTACTGTTTCTGACAAACTTCAAGTTTTGACTTCTTTGCTAAAGTTGGAACGAGTCTTTTCCCCATCATTAAATTTTAACATTTCACATTTTCAAGTATTTGGCTACTAACACAGCATTACTTTTAATGAGAAAACTCAAAGCTGATTTCTCGCCAGCTGTCACAGATAAATAGCTTGGCATTAAAAGCTATCAGAGAGAGAGGCTGCAAAATGACATCAATAGCTAAATAAAAGGTTTGTTAGGAGATGTATAGAAATTATGTGTTTGTAGTTTCAAAGACAGTTAATTACAACTGGACTGTTAATTTTTTACCTTTTCTCTTTAAGTGTTTTAAAATGAATCACAGTCATGTTAAAAATGTGGTATTTCCTTTGACTTTTCCGGGTCCTGTTCAAATTCTCTTTTCCTTCCTAGACTTTGACTAACTTGGCATTATTGACTGCTCCATATTTTAGGATGGTTAAACATTAAAAAATGCTGAGTTTCAAGATTTGTGTTTTAAGCTGCTCATTTTAGGTGTACTCTCAGTTCTGAGAAATGCTGTTTCCAGAGGGGCTAGTTCAACAAAAAAAATGCAGTTGAGCGTAATATTTAACAACCTTGCAGAAGATGAATTGGTTTTCCTCTTTCTGGGGGTATTGCAAATGCTTTTCTGTTTTGGGAGTGCTTTTTCATTGGAGTCCGATTGCTAGAATGGGGTAGAACATGTCACTAGTTTGACATAAGTTTTTAGAAAGGAAGGCTTATTGGGCAGTTTGAGAGGTTTAGGAGTGATGTGAATGAAAGCGCATCTTTGTGGTTTTTTTAAGTAATAATTAAGATTTTTTAATGATTTTATTTTAAAGGAGTCACAATTTCTGAAAAACTGTTTTTTCTGTCTTGCTTGTACACATCTTTGTCAAATGTAATTTCTACTAATGGCAGAAATTTTTGAAATTAAAAAACCCAGACGAACAAAAAACCCCAACAAAATCCCCCAAATTTTAGCTGGTGTCACTAACTGTCTCTCCTTTTGAAGGCAAAGTTCAAAACTGAATACCTGACTGTAAAATTCATCCTTGGTGAAATCAAATGGAGGTATAAAATGCAACATACAGTTGCCGTGATCGCTATTTAAAATGTAGTTTCAGACAGTGACAAAGACTGAACGTTCTAAGTGCAGGATATGGTATTAGGTATTCTTTAGTTAATGCTTCAGCTGGATGGGCTGGTGGGTGATGCTCATTCTCTGTTGTGGGCTCCTGGTTTTCCCAGTACTTCACCTTTCTTGTCATTTGCCAGCTATTTGAGAACTCATCTGCCTCCGTGGGAAGAGATGTCACCATGACTGGTGACTGCTTTTTTTATTAGGAAGCTATTACATAGGCAAGTTGTCCTAATTTAAGCAGCCTTGCAGTTCAGAAGTGCAGGGCATGCACAGTATGGATGAAGTGTGTTTGGGGCCAGGGGTGCTGGAGATGTTGAAGACTGGGAAAAAACATCTTTCTTCCAGTTCAGCTTCCGATGAAACCTGTGCATACCTTTCATACTGTAAGTCCAACATCTTTCTTTGGTATTATAAAGCCTTTTCTTTCCATTTGTTACAAAAGAAAACCCATTAAGTAGATGCTTATGAATGCTTAAACTGTTAGGGTCAATGTTGGTTAAGGATGGTTGGATAAGGTGTATTTTTATTAGTGCTTGCTATCAAATGCAAACTGTACTCAGACCTTTTGTTTGGTGTTTCATACTTCACAAGGTATACTTTCTCTGCATACAGTTAAGCTGGTGTAATCTCTGATGTATTTTACCAAAAAAGAAATATATTTACTGCAGAGTAGATTAATACTCTCCAGCATTAGTGTTCTATTATACATGATATTGTGGGTGCAATTCATTTTTCAATATGAATGATAGACCAAAGTCCCAAATCTGTGGTGGATTTAGGACGTGGCCTTTGCATATCATAGCTTGGAGCATGGTTTGCTCTCCACATTAACTCCTGAAGAAAGTTTTATTTATCAAGGGCTTTAAGCCACCGTTCTGTGGTGTATGACGTTTCAGTCCTGTGTTCTTCTTTGTGTGTGTGGGTGAATATCCTTTCTTCTCTTATTACATGAAAGCATTCTTATTCCGAAGTACAAATCAGAGCTTTATGGCCTTTTGCAGTGGGAGCCCGGAAAGAGCTTTCAGACAGTGTTCAGCCGCACATTCCACACAAGGCAGCGTGCTGCACCCAGAACTGCAGCAGGGCCTTCCCCTGGCTCGTTAAGGTATAAATTAAAGAATTTAGCAAACCCAGTTCCCTGCAGACTGCCTCCATCCTCTTCCTGCGCCAGACTCTGTGCCTCCCAGTGAAGGGTGCAAAGCATTTTTCCACCCACCTCTGCCCTCCAGGCATTTAATTCCACACACAGCCCCGGCAGAGGGGTCATCGTGGCACTGCCAGTCACGGCTGGCTGCAGGTGTAACCTCATTGCTTTTTCTGCCAGGGTGGATTTCCAGTTGAAAGAGATTATTGTCTTGGACAGGAAGTTTTTTAGGACAGAACTATTTTGTATAGTTTTTAGCACTCTGGCTCATGATTGCACCCCCTGGGCAGAATAAAATATTCATTCATCGGTGTGACAAATCATAAAACCTGCACCAGAGTCTTGTTATCCCCTGGCTGATCCGACCTCTGCTTAGTACTCTACTGGAAATTTTTTCTTTCTCTTATCAGAATACTTCAATGTGAAATGAGCCATCTTAAAGTAAGGTCTTTTCATTGGCAATTAATCCCTACTTCAAATGAAGATCTGCGTTCAAGCAGACGATGAACAGTAGTCTCATCTTCTCAAGGAAGAACTGAGGCTTTAACAACAACAAAAAATGTGCTGAACAGCAGCATTTTATAAAGTGGGACTGACAGGAGATATTATTCCTATCAAAACTACAGGCAGTAATAAGTCCAGAAAAGGAACTGTCAAACCCTTTGCGCTTTTTTCTCCCTTATGTAGAAACAATGTAGAGATGTAATGTAAGATTGAATGGTACATTGTTACAATATTAGTGGAACCTTTAAAGTTTGTCCTGAAAATTAGGCACCACCTCATCAGCAGCTCGTTTTTCCACCAAAACCACCATGGTGCTAGTGTTCTTGCAGTTTTATTAGTGGCATATGATGATGGGGGATTCGGCTCCCGTGCTTGCTTTGATGCTAACAGCATATCCCGTATGTCATGTGAACTCAAGGCTTAGGTAAGCTTCTAATGGTGGGAGAACAGGGGCGGGAAAATTTATTCGCCTCATAACTCTTATTCATCTGTAAGACTAAGATGTACTCTAAACCTTGTATGAAATATGTAATCATCTCATTTGTATGGATTTGATTTTACTTTGAAATTTGCTAGTTCTGCCAAAAACATTTCTTAAAGCATATTTGCTATTTCTGTTTTCTATCTTAGCAATCGACAGAGCTATTCCAATATAAATTAAAGAGAATTTTCAAATCTTGAATATTCATAATGCGAAGTAATTTCATTCAGAAAATTATAGATGGAATTGCCAGCTACTAATGATGAAGGAAGATGTTGCTGAGTGGGAAAAGTCTTTAAAAGCTGAAGCTAGGGCATTGTTTTAAACTCCCTTCTGGCTCTGATATTTTTATATGCTTCTATACCCATTGTGTGTTGTAGAGATTGCAACACTCCTTTGAAATTTCCAATTATTTGAGACCTTCCAATTATGTCTCTTATTGATCAGCACGCTGGAGACTAGTCTAGGCACAATCAATGATCTGTGACCCTCTGGGAGGTCTCTAGTGTGCTAATTCAAAGCTTGTGGATAATTCAGGAACAATAGCATAAGCCTTTGTGGGCTTAGGATGTTTGCAGTGGAATTAATGCACTCGCTAGTTCAAACCAAAGGCTTTGCAAGCCAAATGTCAGCTTAGTTCTCTGTTAAACAATTTTCTTTTATATGTCACTAGAAACCTGTAGAATTACACTGGTAATATTTATCAAATTCCAAATACAAACTCTACATTTATCGTTAATAATGTAGAAAAAGCTTGAACAGAGAAGCCTTTCTCTGCTTCAGCATTTCCTCCGTCTCATAAACAGATAGAATAAATATAGCCTAGTAATTTAATGACTACTTTAGTAGTCTCAAGGCCATAATTTACTGAAATGTAATGAATTATTCTTTGTGAGCGAGCATGGCATGGCAGATTTTACTTCTTTTTTTTCCTTAAAGCCTTCTTCGTTTTATTGTGATTTTTTTCCCCTTGGAGAATAAATTGCATAGGAATGGGTTTTAAGAGGGAGATGATGTAGCATCTTCCCCCCACCCCCACCCCCCCGAACAAAAAGTCTGCAGTGTGATTGGTATGTAAAGAAAATGCTGAAGTGAAAACTTCTCTGCTATTATAATTTAGTCTTGAGTCTGATCTGCCTTCTGTTCTGCTAGCCTTGGTGTTAGTCTGCCTGAGCATAAAGGGAGGGTGGAGGGACACCTAATAACAGTCAATTGGCTTGATTTTTCTAGTAGCGCCTGTGGGTAAATATAGCAAGTTTAGAAATTTCTCAATTCTAGCTGCACATATAAGGAAGCTCAGCTTTCTGTGCACCTTTCTGGGCCTGTACTTAACAGACATTACTGCAAGAGTCAATCAAAATGAGAATTTATAGGAGTTATAAGGATTCTGTTACACTGTGAGGTTCTGAAATTTCTTTAGGTTTGTTTTTTTTATGATTGTTCACAGACTGTATTATTAGCCTTGAATCCAATAAAGGCATTTAACTTTGCTCAACACAGAATTTTTGACATGCCTGCTTTAGTTTTTAAAGGTTACAAAAGTTAATCTAAACATTTTTCATTTTTTGTTTTTTGCTGAAGACAAGGTTTTAGTTGTCAGGATATTTAGCCCATCTGGAGCTAGCAGAAAGCAGTAAGACGCGTTGATGAAAATGTCTTATCAATGTTTTCAAATGTCTTTCATCACAAAATACAAATTCTGTCATTTCTGTTCAGAATTTTGTCTGTGCTGAACTGAAATCCAGCCAGCTCAAAATCTCACTGCAGTTTCTTCAGTTTTCTCTTAAAATAAATTCTGCTTTGCTAGAAGTTAGACTATGAAGGTACACCATGTAAGTGAGTTTCCGCAGTCCATTCTGACTGGGCTCTGTTAATGGCTATCTGCACAGTTTGCTGAAATCTTTCATCATGAAAGACCCTCTGGCATGGCTGGCACATCAGCCTGCAACCCATATTCCTTCTGAGCCATCCTCTTTGGGGGAAGAAAGAGATGTCTGACAGACTAGGTAAGAGGAGGAGAGTGTCTTTAGGCTTGACTTTTGATCCTGTTACACCCCAGGCGTAACTATAATAATGCAAAAAGCTGAGTTAACTTATCTCCTTGTCCGAAGAGATGTGTTCTGGTTCACTTGTCATGTCAATGCTTACACTTTGTTATCACGTAAGTCTCCTGGAAAATGCTTCACTTTATAGGCAGCTATAATTTTAACACAATACTGTGATAATAGTTTACACATGCTGATATTTAATGGGGATACTTGGGTCTTATGGGAAAGAATGTAGGTAATTGAATGTTATTCACATATCACGTGCGATCAGAAAGCTTTGGCTTAAGTTCAAGATCATAGCAAGAATTAAGCTAAGGGCTGGGTGATGAGGCTGTATGGGATACTGAAGTTCATCCTCGTCAAGTAGTCTGCAGCACACATGCTAGGATTGCTGTTACATTGCATGGAAATATGGACTACCTGGTTAAAAAGAATAAAAAAAAAAACTTTGCCAGAGCTTATTTATCTTCTGTCTTCCTCTCCTATCCTTTGATTAGTTTATGTATCAATTTACTGTTTATTTAACTCAATAAGTAAGAAGTTTTATTAGGAAAGTGGATGATCTGAAATAGCTATGTTTGCTTTTGTAGTGTTCTTAATTTTTTAAGGACAAGTAGAGATATATATATTCTTTCTGTGTTGGATTTTCCCCATGGCACTTAAATATCCTCTGTAGTTATAGGAGACACATAGCCTCTTAAAGTACATAGAAATAATTGTCCAGAGTTTGTGTCAGATTATGCAGAACCATAGAAAAGGTAGAAAACATACTGGAAAAGTAAAGAAGGTGCGTTGTAACCAAAGGTTGCTGTGTTTTGTCAGAATAATGCCTGCTGTATCTACCAGAAAAAAATTACTATGATCTGGATTAAAAAAATCCTGTTCATTAGCATTTATCTGTCAGATGCTTGAGCTGTCTATTATATTTTGCTGTTTGCAATCAAATTTATAGCAGACACTTGCTTTTGATTTTCTACAAATAAAAATATAGCCATTTTTCCTACTGGAAGCCCGAGGATTTCTCATTTAAAGGGAAAGCAGTGTAAGCTTTGTTTTTCCAGCATCTCAGTCCACCAAGCTATCAAATGTAGGATTCTCGGACAACCAGGTGCTATCTTGAATTGCTGAGGTGGTATTACCTTGATGCCTTTCCTCTCCAAGTACTGTGGTTGCATTCACTATGGGTGTTTCCCAGTTTTTTTCCTGTTTCGGAAGATGTGAGCTGTATCATTCTCTTTGAGGCTTGCTAGTAGAGGATGCTGGAATGTGACTTGTTTCTACCCACATGGATGTCATTCTAGAAACCGGTAATTTAACCAATCTAGATATGGAATACTGTATAGTAACCTAGGCATATAAAATTTAAAAAAAGGGAACTTTTTTGAAGACTGTTATATTTAAATAGCTTTTCCATCTCAAAACTAGATGAAAAGTAAAGATTTATAGAGGATTACTCAAAATATTGCTTGCTGGTATAAAAATATGTAGCTACCAAAAAAAAAAAAAGATTTGTATGTGTTCCTTCATTAAGCTCTTTTTAGCTCTGTGTCTATTTCTTTGACCTTCCTGATGAGTTATCCTGGAACGTATGTTAAATAATAGGTTGCACAAAGACCTTTACAAGGTCACCTTGACAGGTGAAGTCTAATTTCATGCATCACCAGCCGATTTGTTCAATAGGGATGGATATTTAGCATACAGAAAAATCTATCCCTCCTCCCAGAAAGAAGAGTTTATAGCATTTTTGGAGGTACTGTAATTTCTGCAATTAGAAACACTTTATCAGCTTTCATGAAATATGTCTTTCTCTTTGCAAAATAAGCTTTCCTCACAATTAAGCTTTGACTTAATTGCTCTACAGAAAAAATGATAATACACAAAAAAGAAAAATATTAAAAGACTTAGGACAATAGTGCTTGTTGATCTTTAGAGAAGAGTAAACAGTTCCTTACCCATAGCCTGATTTTGCCAGCCACTGCTCTGTGAAAAGACTAGTTGCTTTTTTTTTTTTGAATTTTCAAGATGTGATAAAAGTTGCAGCCCTATAGAAAATAACTTCCAATTATTCTTGCTTTGAAGTATGTGTACTTTCAGTTGCTCATTTAATGTATAATAAATCAACTTATTATGGAAACTTAAACCAGCTTTGGATATGGCCCACAACATCCACACCTAACATAGTGCACTCAGTTGGCTGCAAAAGTTTAGTGAAGTTAAAATGGATTGTTCCAGAAAGTGCATTTTGATGCCACGAATTATTTCTTTTTGGGAGGAAGGAAGGAAAAAAGAAAAGAGGACTGAATTGATCTTGACATGACCCAAGAAGAAAGCAATATGTGTTCTTCCCGACCTGCATTCATGCTTTGTTCTGCTGTTTGGAGTACCTGTGCTGGATTGGCAGCTGGGGGATTATGGAGTTGAATGTTGGAGATGTTCTTACAAGCTCTGAACCACTGAGATAATTTAGATGGATGTGAGTTGCCTTCTGAAGTATCCCCATTTCAGGCACCTCTGGTGAGCTCATACATTCTTGTATGAACAGTCTTTCCTTCAAGACACTTCAAAGGAGAAGTGTCACTCAAGTCACTGATCCAGCCCTTTTTTGGTACTGCAGCACATGGTAACTAAAGGTAGAAAAATCCATCTGGATTATTTTCTTGAGGGTTAACAGATGGTTCAGTTAACAGCATAAGGATTGCTGTACTTGCAGGATGTATGGTTTTAACTTCTGCTTCGCTTTGTTGCAGAAGACTTTTCAGAGTATGAGATTTATAAAGGTTTGTCACGGGTTTTGTGTGTGAGTCTGTGACTTTCTGCTTTTAAGCTGGTGGCTAGATCCCATCAGGTGGTTGCCTGGTGCAGGGCGGGGAAGGCTGAGCGTAGGGGTGTTCCCTGAGCCTGGGTGGGAGGTCTGTGCATGCAGCACCTTGTGTCATGTGCTGAAAGGGGAGCTGTGTTTGCTAGGATAAAGGATGTTTCAGATAGAGATACAGAAGCTCAGTGTTCTGTCTTTTCTCTTAAAGGAGTAGGAAAAATCCTTTGTACTGAGACTTATGATCACCTCAACCTGTATTTTATTATATGAAAAGATTGGGGGTGGGGTGGGGTGTGTCACTTGATTATGTAACTGCCAATATAGGGGAGAGACAGAGATTCGTGATTGTAAGCAGCTCTCTGGTCTACCAAAAAACCTAGAAACAGTAATGAGATTCAGTTATTAGAATTTGAAGTTACAGAAATTCAAATGAGGGCATATTAGAACCAGTTAAGAGAATTAAGTAGAATTTTTCTACTATTGTGCTTTTCACTGGGAGATGCCAACCCAGTGTTCTGTCGGGGTTTATTCGTATAAGCATCTTCTGGAAACCTAATGGGTTCCCTCTGTGGCTGGCAGAGCTCTGCAGACCTGGGTAACCAGGGACTTTAGGTTCCTTCCTCCTTTCAATTTTGAAACTCTGAAAATGAAATGCATAAAAATATTTAACAAGTGCAGATTTCTGTTCAATCTTGAACAGTTCAAGCTAAACTTTTAATTTTATGGACTTCAAAGCTTTTTGTACTCCTTCTAAAAAGGATATTTCAGTTGTATCTGTGACTGTTCCAGTATGGTAATTGTGAAAACAATGGTTCTTTAACATGAAAAAAGAATAATGAAATTTAGAGCATGTAGTTAATTCTCTTTTTCTTCTCACACAGTTCATTGTTTCAATATATCAGAAGTCACAAGATAAAAGGGTATATTAGAAAAAGACAAAAGGAAATAGTAATTCTGCAGCTGGTTAAGAAAATACTGCAAAAGGTCACTGAGTCAAGTGCTCATTTCTTGCAAAAGGTTGAAGAATCTCTTCAGAAAATTCCTTCCCACTCTCTGGTGGATCAGTTTCTAAGTGACTAGCTGTGTTCAAGTATTTTAACATAAATCTACCAATGGTAAATATTAGGATACTGCATTTGCAAGTGTGTTTTGCTGTTGTCTAACACACAGCTGTGTTATGTTGTATTGGATGTGAGATTTTTCATAAATCATGTTGAAAAACGAAGGTTTCTGGCCTATGTGGGATGGTTAGTATATGGAGGATTAGAAGCATTTTGTGTGCATAAATTCAAACATTCTCTTAAACACAGTTTTTCCCAAACACACCTGCCTTGTGAGATTTTAATACACTTGCCATAATCATGTAAATCTGTGCAAGAAGCAAGTAGTTTATATGTGAGCATTTTAAATTCATAATGCTGATTTGTAATTAGCATGGGGTATAGTTTAGCATAGACACTGGGTCTGCAAGATATGAAAGCAAAACACGTGTATTTTATGATTAGCCATTTTGTAAATCGTCTTCAGTGTTACAAAACATTCCAATTCCCTCTGAAAGCTCTCTGCTCCTTTTGAGTATCCCCTGGCTGTTTCAACAGCAGCAGCAAAAAACGCCCTGCAAAACCCCAAGCAGTTTATACTGTTAATGTCTCATTTCTGTTTTTTAGAACTTGTGAACCTGTAAATGATTTTGCAAGTAGAATCTTTCTGTCCCAAACCCTAGGCTGAAAGGTCTGCCCATCTCTTGTTGCCATTTACATAACATGAGTTGGAACAAACAGCTTTTTGTGTTCCCTGCTTTCAAAGCTGCTAAACTGGTTTTAATCAACATCTTGTTTCACGTAAGATGAAAGCTGTTGAATAGGTTGCATACTTCATACCTGAAACTACATTAAGCAAGAAAAATATATGCCAAAAAGACTAATTTTTTTCCCAGTACTTGGGTAAGAATTAGTAGAAAATTAGAATTATACTGCTTAACAACATTATTTAGGTAATATTAAAGGGATGGCATTCAAAATAGGAAGTGAAAAAGTGATCTCAGTGTAAGAACTTGCATCTTGTTGGGCTGTCCAGTGGACATTGCCAAACTGGACAGGGTCCTTCAGTGGGCAAGCAGGAGGTCATCTAGAGCTGTGAAAGTTTCGTGTTTTCTGTGTATGAACGTGAAGTTTGAGAGGGGCTACTAAAAGACACTGGGAACACGTATGAAGGGGAAGGGAATAATCTGGCAGTTGATGCTCCCTGTAGTCAGGGAGAGGTGCTGAATGGAGGAAGGGACAACGAGGGGTGAGAGAGATTTTGGCCAGTTATGGGCTGGGGTAGTACGGCTCCTCTCTGGCCCTCTCATTTTCCTCTCCCAGTTTACGTGGTTGCACTGAGGAGGGGACAGCAGGGCCCGGTGTGACTTGGCTCTGCAGGGGCTGTTCAGGCGGGCACATAGGACCCGCAGGTGTGCCGTGCTGGGAGACCCTCCCCAGTGGAGCACTTCCCAACTCACGGCTTAATTGCCTTTAGTACCTGGCCTTTTCAGCAGCTGGTACTGAAAGAAGACAGAACACCTCCTGGTGTGAAATTAAAACTAAATTTAATCTAAAAAAATAGAAAAAGGCTTCCAGAAGAAATAAACAAGTGAAATGTTATTTCTACCTTGCTGAAAGAATTAGTTTCTATTTTGGTTATATTCTCCCCAAAGCTGGTTGTAGGCGATAGGTTCTGGGCCATTTGCAGGACACTTACTGGCAAAGTTCAGATAATCAACCAAGTCTCCTGCAGACCATACACTTACAGTCCTCACTTTTCCACAGAAACATATATAGGGCCAAATTTTATTCTGGAAAATTTATGCTGTATAGATTAGCAGCAGGAAAACTCTTGCTATATATTATTGCTAAATTTGGCTGCTATTTTATACGTAACACATTTCTAATTGAAGGGGCTTGATTAAAGTAACGTAGGTTCTTACTGATAATAGTTTGCATGTAAAGAACTAAGAGCTGGCAATGGCTATTATAGTGTATGCCTTAGACAGAATTGGCCCCCATTTCTCTTCCTAATATTTTTTATATTGGTGTTTGTGCAGTGCCTGTGCTTATAAAGGTTCTTTATCCATTCACAGCTGTGTTCTCAAACGGTTAATCTTAGGAAGATGATGATCCTCTTGTGCATTTGTTAGAGCTGACATTCAACCTCATAGCTTTAGGCTGAACGGTTTTTCTTTTTTCTCCCTTGAAGTCTGCTAGCACTTCAAGCATGTATCTCAGGAGTCTGTATGAAGGACGACAGCTTGTGCCTCCCTATTCACAAAATACTGAAGCTTCATCTCATTCCTTAGAGGAAATTTCTTGCTCTGCTCTGAAATGAGAACATAGCGGGTCACTCCAAAGGCCTGTCCTGTCTCTCGTGCTGTCGAGGTGGGGTGCGCTTTGGGAAAAAATTCAAGAAAAAAACATGATTGTAGACCGATTGCTTCCTCCTCTATATCCTTCCAGTTTCCACTGTCCTGAGAATTGCGTGTTTTTATAATGTGTCAGTAAAAAGTGAACACAACCCAGTGAGCAAGAAAAAACACCCTCCAAATACTAGAAAAGACAGAATTACTGAGAGTATGTAATTATTTTTGCCCAAGTTCATATTGTAAATATTGTTTTTGATAGAAGAAAACTTACAGTAAAGACATCACATTTTGTTCTTAAATACATCTCTTGCGCAAGCATCTCAGTTCATGCATAGATCCAATGTCAAAGATGATTTATAAGAAGTTTCCTCCCTTCAGACAATGCATTTGTTATCGATCATCTGACTGTGCATTGAAGAAGCGATGATAAATGTTGGAAAGCTTCATAGGCATTAATTATTCCATGGAAATGTAAATAACTTGCATAGTTTTGAACTGATTCTTGTATTTTTTTGGTTGAACTCAGCATAAATGTAATCATTATCTACTTGGTGTGTGAAAATAGCTTACTTAGGGCTGCTTATCCTTACAGATTCTTTATTGTACTTAAAACCTTGTAATTAGTATATTACCAAAGAATATTTGCTTGACTCCTTGCAAAGATAAACTAAGCAGCTTACTGTGGTGCTTAGAGACTAAACAGACTGCTGAACAGGCTAAATTGATATTGGACAAAATTGACTTCTTTTGTGGTTGATACTACTTTCAGCTGATCCTAACTGTAAAATCTTTATCAAAGAAAACAACTCCATGATATCTTTCTGACAACCTCTTAATCTCCCTGAGATTCTGGGAGAACTACAATAAACCAGTCTGTCAGTAACATGGCTTTCATCTTAGTATCCTGGAGGTATGTTACATGCCATCCCTTAAAGGAGATGAAGCTTTCACAAGCATACGCTTTACTTGTGTAGCCCAGGATGCCCCTGTAAACTGGAATCTGTCCCGGCTCTCTGCCGTTGTCACTCATGATGTTATAAATTGCAGACAGCGGCAAAGGACAAGTGCCTGCAAAATGTACCTTGTTGACCTACAAACCTTGAGTGTTCTAAAAGGTAGTGTTCAAAACCAGAACCATATTAGGTTACATACCATATTTTCCATAAGAAAAATAGCCAGTATAAACTGGGGCAGCTGGTGAGACCTGAAGACTCTTCTGGTATTTGAGAATCCAGTTTGAAAAAAATCTTTTAAGAGAAACACAGATTTTGGGTTAAATTTAAATGTTCATTCTTACACAAAAGTGGACTTCCCTTTTCAGAAAGTCTAGCAATGGGATGCTCAAACAATC
Source organism: Egretta garzetta (assembly GCF_000687185.1). Lineage (NCBI taxonomy): Eukaryota > Metazoa > Chordata > Aves > Pelecaniformes > Ardeidae > Egretta > Egretta garzetta. The sequence goes on along the minus strand of NW_009258754.1, from coordinate 3,670,477 downwards.
CGTGCGTATCAAATTATTTCCAACTTGCAAACCGTGTCCTCCTGTGCAGGTAAAACCAAAGATGCTGCAGGACAAAGGACTTGCCTTGACTGTTTCTAATAGGTGGTGTTTGGGATTGTATGCAAGGAATTGGTAAAGCATTACTTTTCAGGCTTCCTGCCTGAGCAGGTGGAATGCCTGTGAGTATGCCTGTGGCACTGCAGACAGCCTTACAATATTCAAAGTGATCCTGTATATTTTCCTTGTTAATTAAGTGTGTATTTAAGTTTTGAGAAAGGAGCGCTCTGGAAAGGACAGTGTTTCTTGCTTATCAGGAGGGAACTGCATGGAAAGAAAATATGATTGTTTCATTTAAGTAAGTAGTAATAACAAACTTTAGTACAAAGTTTAGTACTTTTATTTTCTCCAAATTTGTGTTTTCTCTTTCCATAAAATACTGTACTACCACTATTAATACACCTTCTAGATGATACCTTGTCACTCTTGGTGACTCTTATCTACTAAGGAAGTAGATGTTTATTGTTTTGGAATAACTTTTATTAAAATGTTCATAGTACCAACACTTTCTATTATCAACTTATTTATAACACTTGGGCTGTTTTTTTGTTGTTTTTTTTTTTTTTTTTTGAAGAATGTTACAATCGCATGCAACTTCATATTTTACACTCTAGTAATTCAGGTCAATAAATCCAGTTATATAGCTGCAGAAATACAAGATCATACCAGAGAAGCTAAAAGCAAAGCTTTGAAGACACAATCTCTAGTTTGACATAAATGTAAACGCTGAATCTGGTTATATGCCCTGCATCTCTGTTGTGTAGCTGAGTACTTCAGTGTTTAAATTGAAAATCTAAATTTAGAATTGACTTTTTGATTCTGTAAAGGGTTAATTGCATTATTAGCTTTATACATCAAATCAGTGAGACTGTTCACTTACACTGAAAAGGTGTACATCTTTACAGGCTCTAGACTGGAGGCTTTAAAAACAGGAATAGGTCAACTTGGAAAAAAACCTACTTTTGTGGTTTTGAAACACAGTTTGTGGTTACTGCATTCTATAGCTTCAAAGGTAGATTCTAATGAACTGAATACAAGACCTTCGTGGCAGTTGCTTGAACATCTGTTACAAATTTAGCAGAAGTGACTTCAGTTAAGCAAATTACTGGGAGCACTATATTTGTTACTCATCTACTCATTCTATGCGTCCTTGTCCTTCAATAGAGAATGCAAGAGCCAGTTTCAGAGCCCTGCCTAGCTCAGAATATCCCACTCTGGGATTTGACCTCATTGTATCACTGAGGGCAGTGGATGTAAATACACCAGTGCCTCCCTAGTTACTAGTGACTGCTTATGTGTCAGTAGCAAATATGGAGTAATCTGAGTTTGGTCCTTTCATTCAGGTTTTCTTGCATTTGCTGTGGGCTGAGAGCGTGAATGCACTATGACACTGTTGACCGCCGCAGATGAGCTTATGCCCGATAACTTGATGCTCACTGTATGTGTGGCTTGGCTTAATGATATCTTACTGGAGTACTGAGTGTTTATAGGTTTAATTTGCCCAGTGACTTCAATCAGTTTAATTTGCAAGTAGATGCTTTTGCAGGACTTCCGAGGGCTGCTTTATGACATTTTTCTTAATTAATACTAAATCAATTTAAACTTATATCTCTTTCCTGGCTTAATGAGTATGAACACTCTTGTTGAACGGAGCAGTGAGTTCCAACCAAAGGACTAAGGTTAGGAAATGTAAAGCTGTCTCCTAGGCGTGACATCTGCCTTTTCACACCATGCTGTCAGCTGCTCTTGTTTTGCTTTAAGTAGGTGTGCAGAAACAGCCACACATCAATGCTTATGCTAATTCTTTAATTTTTCTAACTGAAGCAAAGATAAACTTAATACATCAGAAAAATCTGCCCATCTATGAAGGTCACATCCACAGTTCTTCCCCAGTTGGAAGGGGTGTATTAGGTCACAGTGTACCTTGACAGCTTTTGCTGTGTGATCTGTTACTATTTAGAGGGTGACAGTTGTTTATGATTACTATAATTGCTGGCCTAATCGAGGATGAGACTTCTGTCTTATTAAAAGGAACAACTCTGAGTGTGAGGGCTTACCAGCTTGTGTGGTAAATCATCAAGCAGTGATAGGGACTAGGGTAAGAAAAAACTTTCAGGGAGAAAAAGTCAATATATGTTTGTAGCTATTTCTCTCTGCTTCTGGAGAAAAGCATGGTTTTCCAGCAGCTTATAAACATGTAAAGTAAATCCATTGAAGAAAGAGTTTTAAACTGTAAAGTCCACTTAAAGCCTCCATTGTTTTCAAGATTAAAGAGCAGGAAAACCTACTTGTTGCTGCAAAAAAAGTAAAAATAACCTTTTTTAAAAAAAAAAAAAAATTATCCCCCCTTCTGTTGCATTGTTCTTTTCCACGTTTGGCAATATATTCAAAATCTGTATACTTTTTTCATGCAAGATCGTGTTGATGAACTTCATGTATTTACTTCTGTGTTTGCTTCTCTATTCCTACTCTCAAGAATAATCTTTTTTACTACCTTTGGTCTCTGAGGAGTCTCTTGAGGCTGCAGGCATGTTCTTGCACATATTCTGATCCAAAACTTGGCAGCTTCAGTTCTAGAAAGCCAGATGAAAGATCACACATGCACACACATATCAAGGTGGTTTGGTGGGGGTTTTATGAAATGTCTAGCAAGGTGCTAAATTGGATAATTTCTCACTTAATAACTTTATTAAGTGTCTGGAAGAGGGAGTATGTGTCACAATACAAATCTTTTGGTGAATGAAAACTAGAAGCTGTATCTGTGTTGTAGAGGTAGAAATCAAAATTGCTTGGCACCTGGAAAAACTATTTGTTGGATAAGAACAATTTGGAGAACTGAAATGACACATGTGTGACTTTATGTAAAAACAGAAGAAAAGGTGGGGATTTCTAAGAGAAATATTAGAGAAACCAGTAAGTGCACCACACAACGGGTTCAGTTTAGAGCTGAGATTATAGCAGTTCTGATTCCACACAGAGAATGCTATGTTCAATTCCAGATTCACAGCAAAACGAAGTAAAAAAATTACAGAGAATTGAAGAAAGCAAGGCATAAAGTTTGAGGACTTGAAGGAAAGATTGAAAAGGAACTATGAAAAGTAGAATGGGTGTAGTATAGTTAATCTAATTGTCAACAAATTAATTGTATGTAAGCACAGATAAAGAACTCGGGTTTGGGGTTTTTTTTAATGTTCAACAATGAGGGGGCCAGTAAAGGGGTATCATTAAAAGAAACACCAAGGAAAAAAAATGTAAGTAGATGCTGTTAGTGCTGTGTTCAGTGGAACTGTTACCACTTGAAGCATTCAAACTGAAATTGGGGAAGTATGGGAAATTGTGAAAAAAGAATCTTCATTAAGAGTGTCGTAGATGTAGTTGGGATCTAGAGTCCCACAGTGTGATACGGCATGGCATCTAGACAGACTGGGAAGAGGCAGAAAGGCAATGGGGAGCCCAAACTGACTTCTTTTAAAGTCTCTGAACATGCTGTGTTTATTTCAACCACTTGCATTAGCCTAAGGCAGAACAGTCCGTCCCAGATGAGGTACATGGATATGTTAGCAGCATAAGTGTTTCCATGCTTAGTAAACTGGAAGTGGAGAATGGCCGCTGAAGTCATCTGCCATGTTATGTTCTTTGGGAGAACAGTGTGCTTAAGGTCCCTGTGTCCAATATCTGTGGAAACTAAAGTCAGCCCTACAAGGGACAGTGAGGCACTGAGCTTTTCTGTGTCTGCTCAGAAGAACAGGCATACTGAACTGTACTTTGATTGCTTTTCAACATTTGGATAACTTTGCTCAATCTGTGTGTTATAAATATTTAAGTTTTCTGTGGGATTATGCATTTAAAAGAGAAATGTGATGGGTACAGTGAGAAGTAACCAGATTATGGTGGAATTGAGTGGGAAGAAACAAGATCAGTACTGGTGTAACTGAAGTCAATGAAGGCTTTAATTGAATGAGGACTTCAGTATGGTTTTGGGAATGATGAATTTCAAATGAAAAAAAAATTGGCAGAATATTCGTATGATATGTCTGCCTTGGACCCTGAATTTAGGGAAGTTAAATTGTGCTGAATGACAACAAAAATACCTGCCTCTGCAAAGAACATAAAAACAAGAATAGCATCTCAAAACCAAGACATCAACTTTGGGGTGGGAGGGAGAATTCAGGCACAGAAGAGTTGACGGGTGGAGAGGAAATGGTGGCTTTTTGGTCTTTGGGGGTTTTGTTTGTTTAGTGTTGGCTGTGGGTTTTTTTGTGTGTTTTGGTTTTTGGTGTGTGTGTTTGTTTTTTGTTTTTTTTTAAGGATTGTAGGAGGGATTATTTTGGGGAAAAAAAGACATTAAGCTATAAACTAACCATTGAAGCAGGAAGAAAGGAAGATGGGTGAGAAGGATTTGAGGGTAGAAATCTATCAGTTGCAAACATCCTAGATTGGAAGACTGATCAGTTACCCAATCCCCGTGGGAACACATGGCAGCTGTCACCCCTGACAGGGTGCAGCAGAATCTGACCCTCCTTCCACAGCAGCCCTTGGTGGTGGTGAACTGATGAAGGAAGCGAGAGTGGCTTCAGGCTTCCCTGAAACCATGAGTCCTGTGACCTTCCACAAATTGTGTGGATGCAGCTGGAGAGTTGTTTTGTTCTGTGAGTCTTTAGTGTGTCATGAGCATTTCCTTACGACAAATGTAACTGGTCAGGTTTTTAGACCTTGAAGGATCATTATTTTTATAATTACCGATTTTAAGTTAAAGATCTGAAGATCTTTCTAACATGGGTCACTAAAGGGCATTGTTTCTAAGATAAGTATACTGGTTTTATATTTCTGTGGATGTCTGGGTTAAGCATCATTCATTAATGCTAATAAACCAAGCCTCAGTTAGAAAAGTAGCAGAGGCCATCATCTTTTTCCTTCCCTAATTGAGTCTGTACTTTGAAAGCAAGTAATTTTTAAAGTGTCTTTTATATTCAGAGGCCTCAGAAAACTTCAAGCTTGTTTTACTCAAATCTGTGTAATTGTATCCACTCCTGAGAGTTTGACTGGAGATTACTAATATAAGTAATGCAAGAAAAGTATTAGATGTACTATGCAAATACTGCCTGGATCAAGCTTTCAAAATTGTAGCTGTGAAGCTACTTGATGGGGTTTGGTACAAGTCTGTCAAAACTGAGGTGATTTGGGGCATATCCATAGCAAAACTGGGATTTAAATTGACGTGTCTGTAGAATGTAGGTACTCTGGGTTAAGTAAAATCTATTCAGGGAGAAACATTTCTCCAAAATTCTGAAGGTCGTTAGCGCTCTGTTATATTCAACACTGTTTCCATAGGATTGTGCCTGCCTCCTGCACAGCAAAGCTGGCATGCTGCCCACAGCAGTCAGACAATTTAAGAGCTTTGCATACCTTCAGTTGAGTTGCAGGCTCTTATTCCCCCAATAAGAAGTAAAGTCACGCTTAAACCAGGCTCTAAAGCATACCTGGCAAATAAGCCAGTCAGCTGACATTATGCTTTTGTGGGAGTACTCACTCCTTTCCTCCTACTTGCTAATTATTGCAAGAATACTGGCAAGATAAGAAAACCTGTAAATATTTTAAGTTTTGGTCTGTGTACATGACACTGTTTTCCATAATTATTTTTTTCTTGTTAACGATCTGCAATTCTTGCTATAAGTGAAAGAAAAAGAATGATGTGCTGACGAAGCTGTGAAACCTCAGACATGGTATAGGAGGTTCAGGAGAAAGTGTAGCACCCACTATTACTTTCTTACTCCTTTAAATAGATATTAACCTCTCCATGACCCTTATTAAATTAACTGAAGTTTAGAACTAATTTTGCAGCTCAAATTTAGACACCCAACTTGCTGAGATTAGGAAATTTTATGTAATACCTACTTATAAAATAAACTAGAAACAGGATTCATTTGACCTTGGTTTTAATTAACCCAAGTGCGTTTTGACATACAAGCCCCCCGGGGCATCACACAATATAAAGGACACTGCATAAAAGCTGCTTGCGTTGCATTGCAGCTCAATGCAGATTTTGGAGCTGATCAGTTATTTTTACCTTAAGGCAACATTGATCTGATTTGTACAAACGATAGTTGCAATTGCTTAGTATGCTGAAATCGTAATATATACGTAAAAGCTAATTAATGATAGAACTTGCAAAGGCACGTGTTTCTGTTTACTGTTTTTTTCATTAGACTGTCCTAAAATCATTTCAGAAATACAAAATTAAAGATAAAAAAGAAATGGAAATGGCCTAATTATGCTATAAAGAGCAATCTGGTATTGAGATGGGTAAACTTTCCCATTCCTATGAATATCCGTATTCCATAAATTACAGAATCACAGAATCGTAAGGGTTGGAAGGGACCTCAGGAGATCATCTAGTCCAGCCCCCAAATTCTTACCTCTTTCCTTCTGTTCTTGGAGTTATGTGCTTGAGATCCCTCAAGATGTTAGAATGCATTTTCTAATGATTACCCATTAGTGGTGATTACCCTGTGCTAATAACTCTTCACAGGATTCTTTATTCTTGTTATCCTTTTAAACTCTAATCAATATAAAAGGTTCTCTGGTCTTGTGGTAACTTTCATTTCTGCACTCCTCCTTTTTAAATGAAGTAATCATTGCACTTGCTGCATTTTTTGAATTTTGAGCTAATCCTTTGTAAATCATAGACTAATTTTGTGACTAGCACATTCTACATTGTTTGAATTGCAAAGGATTAGAGATTTTGAAGCGTGTAGTTGGACTATTCAGGAGTTAGGGACACAAAAAGAAAACAGGAGGAAAAAACCCAAATAATTAAGACTTAGAAAAACTACTATTTGTGTATTTTAAGTAAACATTAAACTCTAAACATATGTTGATTATCTGTAAAGATCTCCGACATCTTTTAATGGATTTACAAGTCTGACAGTCACTTCTAATGACGCCTCTTAAGCTTTTAAATTAGATTGGCACTTTTGGAAGTTTTGCGCAATCCTTAAATCTTGCAAGAATTATAGATATAAAATAGTCATTGCATGATTGAGATTTTAAGTCCTTGATAGAGTTTATGTAGAAGTCATGTTTACGTTTGTATTTCTAGTTAGGATAAGGACTGTGAATGACAGCATGTAAGTGTATTTTCTGTATGTTTTTTCCCCTCACCCTTCTCTTCCTGAGCCTGACCAAACCCATCTCTCTCACCTTCTTCTCGTATGTCATGTTCTTCTACTCCTTGAACATTTTGGCATAAGACACTGGACTAAGTCCTGTATATGAGTGTCTGAAATAGAAAACAGGCAATTTGAAGTTAATAGGACCTGACTGTCACCCCTTCCCCAGCAGAGAAAGGGACCGAAACTCCTTTGCCCACAACATGATGTTCTCTGGGAGACACTAGAAGGGAGATTGTTAAAAAAAACAAACAAACAAACAAAAAAAACCAAACAACCCCAAAACCCAAAAAAACCCCAACAGTGCAAATGGTGTTTTTTATTGTGGACACACCAGTTATTGGTGTTTTGTCTTGCCTTGAATTGTGTTTGCTCCTCCAGGGTGGCAGTACATTGTAGCTTCTCTGAAGTGTGTATTCGTGTAAAGTAAGAAGGTGCTTCAGTATGTGAGTGAATTCTTCCATATAAAGGTTCCCGTTTTGTTTTTCAGCCCTCTTAGTGCAGGAGAAGCGTGGCCTTGTATACATGTAATGATTTTCATCAGAATAATATCATACATATGCATACATAAATTGTGATAACTGTTTAGGAGGATAAAGCTTTTTCTAAGCCAGCTACTATTTATCAGTTTAGCTTGGAGGCATTTGGGAACCTGATGTACAGGTGCAAAGTGTGCGCAGTTCTTGTCTTCCCACTTGTTCTGGACCTGCATTAAATATCCTGAATGTAAAGACATTTGTCAGATAGCAAAATTTAATAGTCAGAAAACCACCAAGTTTTTATGCTGTATTTATTATATTATATTAACTTAATTACTTCAGTCTTTTCTGATTAAGTAGATAAGGTGAATACTTATTGTTTTATTTGAATTGAAAGGTAGAATATCAGTGTCTCTCGTGTTTGCTTTGATTTCTTTTTGAAACTTTATTGATACTGGTCATGGGAAGTCAAGCAAGTACTAAGCCCAGTTTCATAGTATCGTTTTTAGTATTTTATTAGTGATTCACACAAATAGTTCAAAAAAGTACAGTTAGAGCAATCTCACAGCCTAATGAAGTTATCTGACAGAATGGCTAGTCAGTGTAAATGTGGGAAGAGTGCCCTAAAATTACATATTCCATTTTTATTTAAGTTTAAGAGAAAGTACTGTTAATCATAGTATATTTTAAGCAATTTATTTAACTGCAACACACAAGTTTGTACTTCTAGCTTAAGAGAGCTAGAACAGATTTAAAGAGACAAGCTTACACATAAGAGATCAGATTTTCAGAGGGATAAATGAAACTTCAGTGTTCTCATTCAAAGAGAAATTTTTGCGAAGTGTTTGGTTATAACATTTCCACTGAGTGAATGGAAACAGAGGACTTTCTTTTGAAAATTCTTTTTCTGAACATCCCATCCAAGATATCAGTGATTAAGTAATTACAACTCTCACAACATATGACTATGCTTATTTTGAAAACTATTTGTCTTAGCTTTTATCTACGTTCTGCAGGAGAGAATGTCACTATGTTTCTGTGCTGTGTTAAAGTTGTGCAAAGGGTGGTAACGGCAGTAGGTGACTTCTTTAACATCAGAACCATCTCTCTTCCGTGGATTATCGCTACCTTGGCAAGTCATGGCTGCAAAAGGCGAGTGTGACCTTGTCTCTTGGAAGTGGGTAGGATTAACTAGAATAACACTTTTGAGAAACAGGAAGATACTTCTGAAAGAGGTCTGTACTCAGAGAGGATGCAGCTTCAGGTGGAGCTGATGAAGTGGTGTGATGTGCTCATGAGTAAACTCCTGCCATTTGCTGAAGAAGTCATAGCAGCTTTGTAGAGGGTGTTTCCGAGCTGACTGGCATTAGCAGGCAGAATTTGAGGAGGCAGAACCTTACAGTGGCTGATTTTTCCTGGGTGGTCACAGGGCTCTGCAAAGGCCAGCATCCTTCATGTGATGAGCGGTGGGATGCATCCCACCCTTGGTCTTGGGGAAAGAGGCTCCTGATGTCATATGGCAGTGTAGGGATTTCCCCCCCTTTTTTCTCCTTATCATCTTTTCCTCAGTGACCCTCTAAAAAGTTAGAGTGGATCGAGAGTAGGTTGTTAGTGATTTATATTTTCATTTTTTCTACCCATTTCCTCCTATGCCACATTACTTAATATTTTCTTCTTTTCTTACCTACATTTACTGTTTTGGGATTACAGCTGGAGGTAAGGTTAATTAATATGGAGAGGTGGTGATGCTCTTCTAGAAAAGAAAGGTATTTGACAGCCTTAATCTCTTAGTACTTGATTGGTGAGGGCACACAGTATGATCAAATTAGAAGGGCTGGGGGTGGTACAGAAGAAAGAGGAGGACTGGCAAGTACAAATCCACTGTTCTGTGTGTGTGTATCTCTACTTTCAGGAAAAAGATGATTTTTTTTTTTTCTGGAAATACTTTTTTTTTTTTTAACCTATCTTGGCATAGAATTGTATACCCGTCTTGCCTGAATTTTGTGTCTCAGTATTGTATTGCTGTATAATCCTGTAAACATTTTGGAAATTTTGCGAAGTTACCATCTGGATCCTTGTCTGATGTTTTGTCTTGTTGCTGATCTTTTGATTAATATGATGTTCCTGCACTGATTAGTGGAGCGACAGCTCATGCATCTTCTCTTCTGTGTAGATGCTGCTCCCCCCAGTCTCTGCCCGTGAAGGGTAAGATGTGAGCTGTACGATTTATTGCCAAAAGTAGCCTGTGCTGAGTTTGGAGAAAACTGTAATGAGGGAGCCCAGCAAGTGCCATGTTGTCAGTTGCAGTGGTGAAGACTGTTGTCAGTTATCAACCAAACAGAACTGATCAAAAATGGAAGCCCTTCCTATTTTTGTACCAGTCATGTTTTCATGGAAACTATGTGGTTTTGAAACATTTGAACTTGCCAATTTGAATCAAAAGCTCAAGCTTTTAGTATAAAAGTAGTGTGGCTTTGTAGGCATCCTTGTAGTGTACCACAGTAAAAAAACCTGTTAATGTAGCTCTGTGTTGTTCTGTTCGAACTTTGTGGATGTATTAACTGCAGCAAAGGAGGAAATAATTTACAAATAACAGCGAAAACTATCAAATTTTAAAAATTGTTTGAATGTACTATTTTATACTGGTACTGAGCAATCTGCTAAGAAACTACATGCAGTGAGATAAAGAATGCTTGCTCTTCGTCGAACTTCTTCCAGCAGCGTACTTGTCTCATCTGTACAGTTCTGAAATGAAAGAGGTGCTCATCAATTTACTTTTCCCAACAAAATCAGGCTCATATACAGCTAAAAATGGTACAGGGATGGAGAGCACTCTATTGTTTGCATTGCCTAAAGGTGAAATATCCAAGTTTAAGAAATTTTTTTTTTTTACCTAATTAAATGTTTAATTTCTTGTTAAACCAATTGTATTTTTGTTGTTAAAATGTTTGTTTTGCTTTAGCAGGAGAAGGCATTTATGAAAAAGAATGAAGGATTTGTTCTTTTGGCATAGTAAAAATGGGAACGTGAGTGGAGGTCTGTGGGCTGGCATTCTGTATTGCATTTGCAGAAATATCAGACTAAGATTTTTGTATTCCTCTGTGATTTTAGTTGTTGCAACCTAAAATAGAACACTCTTTAGAAAGATGATTTAATATAGCAAATAATGCATGCATTTCTTTCCTTTTTCGGTCATTAATCATTTATGTATCTTTAAAAGTGGCAGGTTGCCCTTGGGTTTTGGTCATAGGTCATTATGATTTGCGACCCAGTATAGATTCTGTTGTGGTTAGATACAGGACAGAAAAAGAGAGCCTGGGGTATTAATAAATCATTCAGTCCGCTGTGGTAATGCACAGTAGTTTGTATCACCATAGTGCTGAAAGGCTCCTAGTCTGACTTTTCATGAGCAAAAAGTTTTAAAGGCCTAGAATCCCTGCATTTTGGCCTTGAGAATGTAAGCAATGATGATTAAATGTCTTGTAGTTCTTTTTAAAGATAATAAAAGGTCTAAAGTTTGGACAGCATTTCAAAAGGGGTTCAGCACATACATCAGGCTTTCAAATCATCAGTGAAAACCAGGTGTGGTACTAATCACCAAAAAACTGGACAATTTTTCTGATCAGCTTGACAAAGGCTATATCTAAAATTTCATGCTTCCTATTACGTACACTTTAAAGAAACAAAGGCATGCTTAAAAAAAGCCAGTAGTTTATAAATCAGCTAATAAGGAGATCCCAGAAAATTTTGAAAGTGACAGATCTTTAGTGGAATTTGTATCTCTTTGCTGTATATTGATACTGCTGAAACTAAGATTCTCAGTTGGACTTGCCCACTGAAATTATTTTGAAGAAAAAAACAAACAAACAAACCCAAACCAAGAATCCCTGTGTTTTAAACTACATTTCTCACATCTTTTCTGCTTTTCCTAGCAAACTTGCATAATTTATTTTACTTAAATATTTAACAGTGAAACTGCTGTTACAGTATACCCTACTGGGAAATGCTGTTTCATACCTTGCAAGATTTTAGTCGAAGATTGTCTTTTTTCTTTAATAGACTGCAACCAGGATTATTTTTTCTGACTACTGAGCCCTTTGGAAAATGGAAGAATGTCAGAATGCAGATTTTTTGTTTTAGACCTTTCAACTTCATTAAGAATGCTGATAATTGTCTACTGAGACTTTCCAAAATGCATCGATCTCATTGATTTTTAAGTACCATTAAAAATCTGGCCTAGGTCTCACAGAAGGTTACTGAGATGATGTCAGCTTAATAAGCCATGCTAAATGTCTTTGGGCTTGCTGAGGCTGGGCACTGGAAGCTGGCTGGGGTTGAGAGTTGGAGCTGGTGCTGCTAGGGACTGATGGAGCCAGGAATGAAAAGCTGGGCTTGGGAGGAGTGCTGACAACACGGTGCAGGACAGTGCAAGGCTAACGAGGCTCTGCTGTCTTCATTTTGATTACAAGTAATGATATTTACAAAGTGTTTTCCGCTCTCCTATGGCTGCCGAGTTTATTTGCTTAAGCGTGGTTCTGTGTTAATTAAGCTATGCAGTTTTTCAAAACTCAAGCTGGTTTCTTTGCAATGCAGTCTGCTGCATTATGTTAATACATCAACTCAGACATCTCTGTTACAGTGTTTGGGGTAGACGTGCCCTTGGGTAGGTGTACAGGGTAGCTATGAATGCCACCAAAGCAGAAACGTAGTATTTCAGACTTGTGGATGGTGGTGTTGCATGGTTGTTTGAAGCAGTGTGGAAGCATCTTCTGTGGTATTTTTCCATTCTCTCCATTATGCCGTTCCTGATCTTGTTATTCTATAAAGTGCATGGGAAATATGATTAGTTTTAGTTCAAATACAAAGAAGTAGGTCATGCGCAGACTGTGAAATGTGGATAAAATGTTTAAATGAAATTGTTTTATTGAAAGAAATCATCTAAATGCCCCTAAGACGGAAAGACTGAATATGAAAGAGATGTTTATTGAAAAAATGTATCGATAGCAGCTTAGTATTGTGCTGATGAAAATGATGCTTTATATTGACAATTATAAACATGGTATTGCCTTTATTTACAAGGAAAGACTGACATAAGACATTAGATCTGTATCCTGAAATCTTTTGAAATTATGTCTGCTTTAAAATTAGATCATTTTATGTTACTCAGCATCCTATAATTTCTATTCCAATTAATCTCTTTTGTTCTAGGTCTTGCCCATGATAATCTTAAGGGGAAAACAAACTGTATAAGCAAAATTATCCATTTACTATAGCTCAAAGTGGTAATGGTATTGTAATGGAAACCAGTCTTGTCTTGATAATGTCAGAGGTAAACACTTTATCCTTCTTGTGATCAAGTCTTTCAGGGTATGCTCACTTCATTGTTCAGTATGCGGTGGAGAAAGCTGATATCCACTGCACATTAAGCAGTTTCATTGAGCAGAAGAGGACATTGCTGCTGTTTGATAAATGAGAATCAAAATACATTTACATGAGGGACTGAAATGGTGGTTTTCAAAGTATGGTAAAGGAAATAGCAATATATCACTGTGTAGAGCTAGTCCTGAATGATAGATTTTGTATCCCATTGAGTTAGGCTGCAGACTTCTTCCCAATGTGCATATATGGAACCTTGGCTTATCTATAACTTTTATGTAGGCTTAAAAGTACATGCAAAGTAAGAAAAGAAAATTCAAAGTAAGGCTGGATCACAAAGTCGTGCCATCTCTGGACCAGATGTAGTATATGTACTGCTTGCCTATACCTATATGTCTTTGAGTGTTGTCTTAGATGTGGAGTACTAGACTGAAACTCAGAAAGCCATAAACTTCACCCCCAGCTTAGTCCTTACACCCTAGCTCAAATAGTCAGTTGTACTAGAACAAATTTGTGTCACCAGAGTCCAGTCCTAATTCACATGGCTCTTGATTCTGTAATTAACGGCGTTGACCTTTAGTGGGTACACGTGTCACATTTTTCCCATGTTGAAAATAGAACAGTAAAGCTTACTTAATTTTATAATATAATTTGAAGATTAAAGGCTCTGGCCTCATTATCATTGCTGTGATTCTGTGCAAAAATGGCTTTTTCAGTGGGCAGTGTTGGGACTATGAGACAGAATTCAATTTTTATCATGTTTCCTATATCTGGCTCAACAGTGACCTGATTACTGGGCAGCCCTCTATTGCAGTTGCAGCACTTTGGAGCTATGTGACACACTGAGATTCTGTTGTTTGTTAAAATAATGTTTTAGGATACTGTTCCCGTCATTTTGCAGGGAGTTGTTTTTTTTTGATTGCAAAATTGCAATCGATCGAGTAGTTTTCATATTTGATGGTGAAATTCTTGTTGTGATTGATTGTGAGAAACATGTATTATTGTTAAGTTGTATTTTTTTAATTCTTCTGAATGATGAAAGCTATTACAGTGTCCTCCTTAGGAGGACACTTACTGTGTTCTTTAACATATAGAAAAAGTTGTGCTTAAAACCGGAAAGCTGCGAGAATGGAAGATTAGGTTTATATTTCTTGGAAAGTACAGTTGGACCTGAGTTTTTGCTGCCTGTGCTAACCTTGGCATTAAAATTATGAATTTGTCTGAGTTCTTGGTTGGCATGACAGCATCATGTCTGAATCTGGCAAACCTGTGTGAACATCCCGGTGCTGTATTCTGCAACAACTGAGTAGACAGGCTGTGAGAGCACCGTGTCTGTCTTTGTGCAAATTTTCCTCATGCTGTGAGGCAATATCCTCAAGTATCAAAATACATGTTATTTGTACTAGGATAGAGTGATGTGATCCTCATAATTTAAGCTATGCTTCGGAATCCTAAAACATAAGATATGGCTTTAGTGAGGAAAAGACAAAGAATTTCAAGTTGGATGGGATACAGGTTTTTCAGGTAGGATGGCAGAAAGCTGTGCTGCTGTTGCTGAGAGGGATCTTTATGGACAGATAGCTGCCGAATGTTTTCCTGGGCAGTAGTAAATGAGTCTGTAGCAATGTTTGAAATTGAGTGGATGGTGAGTTGCCTAATTCCGAATGACAGCCAGTGTGTGTTTAATGTGAATTTTTTTTCCCCTTAGCCTTACAAAATAACTGCTTGATGCCGTATCTGTTTTCTCTATACAAGGAAGCAAGGTATAGCTGATTGGTTGGTCTAAATAGCTTTGCTTTCCTCTTCCCTTCCCCTCCCTTCTTCCTCTGCAAGGCACTATGCTATGGTATTTTTGGAAATACCTCAAAGGACTCAGTTAAAATCTTCATGCTGTCTGGAATGGAGCAAGGTAGAAGGCCTAACTTATGTTCTGTTGAAGTCAACAGAAAAAGCTAATTTTGACTGCAGTGAGCTTTAAAGCAGACCAAAAAGAGGGAAACATTTCAAAACCTTGCCTAGCTACCTTATTGAAATAAGGTTTTGACTAAGTGGAAAAAAATTGTTTTGCCTGTTAATTTCAAATGATGAAGAAAGCTCAAGATTAGCAGCAAGATCTACTTTCTACAGCAGGTAAGTTAAGCTGGCTTTCTGCTGTAGGAATGTGGAATGGGAAGAAACTAGTTGCCTAGGCTGAATTGAAAGAATTGTATGTTATCTGTGTGGAGTTTTTTTCAAAGTAAAAATAAGAATTTGCAGAAAAGTCTGCAAATTTGTTTGCAATCTCTCCTTGTCTCAGTATTAGTGTTACGTTAAATCTGCCCAGTGGCTTTGGTTGTAGCCTTCTCAACTGTTAAATTTGTCTTTTCCTACTAAGGTCTTGAGGGGTACTCTAGATGTGAAAGTATGCTGACAAAATTGATGGTGAATGAATTTGGGTGATTACTGTAACTTTTCCATACGATGTGTTTATTTTCCGGACCGGTTTGACTGTTTAAAGGACATGAAAACAGCCATTAAGTGGTTAATACTGTAGCATTTCTACCAAAAATTTTGCTTCTGAAATTCCCTGTCCTATGAAAAATTGCTAATAGAGTAGTCAGTGTTTAGCATGCCTAGACTTGCAGTCTCTAAACAGTTAAGGGATTTTCATTATGAATGTTATTACTACTGTTCATTTATAAATTCAGCACTATTGAGGGAACGAGCAATTACCTACCACTCTACATATTCCCTGTGGAGCTTTCATAAGTATATTTTATAAAGTGATTCACCTCACTCTGTGTTGTGAATCTCTCATGTCTGTCTCTGTCATCAGTAGTCTCTTTTTATAATGCATATGTAATATATGTGTATATAGAGAGAACAGAGATGTTATATAGAGTTACGTTTTTAATTGACTTCTATAATTTTTTTTTAAGTGTGAGGGGAATTTACTGTTCATAAAACTGAGATACTACTAGCTGGGATTAGGCCTACTGCAGACGAACGCTATGCAAGCTCGTCTGTATAGTTCCACCAGTGCTTGGTGATCTCACCTGCATAATTTCTTGCTCTACCTATTTTACATCTTGCTTATCTCATATTTATAAAAGTGATTTATCATTGTATTACTAGATGCTTTGCATCTTGTTGTGGCTTAGTGATACGAAGTTGAAGAAAAGTGCAGCCACTGAATTCTTCCAATTCTTCGGAGCAAACAGAACGATTACCCAAGCTATTGGATCCCTGGATTGATCTTGTCACACTGAAGTATTAGGGGCATTGGCTTGATTATAGCCTAATGTCTGTCTCTATAAAATGGTCTACACTTAAAATAGCTTTAAAATGCCAACAGAAATGTCATTATTGGTAGCAATTCTCTGCATTAATGTAGAGCATTTGGAATTGCTTTCTGTGAGGGTATTGTTCCACTGAGAGAGTTCTTAGACATTTCTTTTCATTGTGTACTCTTTGGGGTGCAACTTTCTTATGGCCTCGGAGTTTCAGCATGGTACAAATGCTAAACTTATACTTGCATCTTCTGGCTGATGTTAAGAAGTATGATTTTTCCGGTGTGCAGATGCAAACCTGAGGGGGCGATTAGGATGCCAGTCTGAAGGGGTCAAGGAAAAAGAGTGGCAGAGACTGGTATGTTTTGCATCTCAGAATGGTCCTTTTCTGAGGAAAAAAGGGGGCTTTGACCTTTGGGTAATGAGAGACATAGATGTCCCCTCCCGCAAGGGAAAATAAACTCGAATCTGCCATATGCGACCAGTCAGTAATCAGCAGGAGAATGCTCTCTGCTGTTGGGTGAGCACTCAGCATGACTGGCTCCTTACCTCATTCTTTGCATGCCCTTCTGTATTCCCCGGGTAAGGGAGCAGGGCAGATTTTATTGTTCAATTAATTAAATGTTTCTGAAAAGCATGACTTTTGAACGGGTTTTTGTGGGTTTTTTTTATGTGTTTTTAAAAAGCACAGCTCTTTATTCTAGTCAAATGAAATCTACTTTTTTCATTACACTAGTACTACATCTCTTGTGATGCAGAGACCATCCTGATATAGACAATGTGACTACTGCCTTATCAGAAAACCTGTATTATCCTTCTCTACTACTGTATTTGATAAGCATCTCCACTGATATTGATGAAACTCTCAGGAGAGAAAAGAAAATAAAGAAAAAGGAAAAAATAGCTCTATACGAGGCTCAAAGATATTGAATTGTATCTGAAGAGGAGAATGCTGCAGGAGATATGAGCACCTAGTGCCCCTTTATGAAAAGGTGGAGGTCTGTCCTCTGTAGCTGTGTGCACCATCTGTATTATTCACCTTCTCTTACTGGAAATTGAACTTCCGTGGTTCTGCATCTGACTGGATGTGCTCGAAATGATGGTATTTTAATAGAACCAGGTACTTTAAATATAAAATTAAACTGCTGTGCTGCTGAGTGTGGGGTAGATTCCATTCTTCCAGACAGACTAATTATGGACGGCAGTAGTTTGAAACTGGTTCTGTCTCACAAGACTCAGATCAGCTCTTCTTTCCCCCCCTTCCTGCTTTGTTACTGTTAACGAGGAAAAGCTTTAATCATCCCTTTCTATCCTTATCTGACCTGCAAGAGAACAGTTGTGAAAATGGCCCTATGCTTCTAAACTGGTTTCTCATTCGAAGGGAGCTTATAGTGGACAGATGGCCAAACCCCGGAAAATAAAAAATGACAGGAAGGGAAGAATTCCCTCTGCCAAATACCTCTGCAGCTCATTGGGTGAAGGGGGCAGGGAGAATATTTTATTCCCATCTCTTAACTTGAACGAATCTGCCAGATTTTCATTTTGTTTGGGTCAGATTCTCTGCCCAGTGTAAGATTTGGAGCATTATCTTCTTTATCTCTTTCATCTCTTGGATTGCTTAGCAAGGCATTTTGATGAAAGCGTGCCCTAGGTGTTCTTTGCGTTCAAGCTGCAGCCAAGAGGAATGAAAAATGACAGATGGGGCCATTTGAGTGAAATCCATCTGCTATGACAGGATTCCTAAGGGCAGTCTTTGCAGCCTTGCTGGAAGCTCCCAAGCAGTGCAGAATTCCAGTGGGTTAATGCTTGCACCATTTTCCTGTTAATTTATTTAAGATTTAGAAAACTTCTGAAAGTAAATACCCCCAGCTGAAACTCTTGCAACTCCATGAGGATGACAGCCCTGCTATTTTGTTAATTGAACCACCCAGAAACATTTCTTGAGAAGATTTTTTCCCAATTTTGCAAGAAAAATATTTCAAAATGTATTGTATTAAAACCAAACCCAAACCTTTACATTTATAGAAATTAACCAAAAATATTTGTTGATGTTTTTGTTCATGAGCAACTTTGATATGGGATTGTTATGCATGCACCTTAATTTAGATGTGGTTTTGGTATATGCTTAAGAGATCAGGAAAGATCCCCCTCCCCCCGGCTCTGCCTATAATTGAGGGAGGGATGGGAGAAGGACTCCAATCAGGATGGGTTTGGTGATACTGAGAAAACTGACTATAGCTCCACACAGGCTGTAGGTGAGGATGCACTACTGCAGTGTTATTAAAGTGTTCTAGGTGCTTGCATGGTATATTTTTCTCACTCAGAATTAAAGTATAATATTAGTCTTTTGGGGTCAGCAAGGAAATTTTCCCCTGAGTCTGATTAGCAAAGAATCTCTTTACTCCTGTAGCACTTAGGTCTGGGATTCCTTTGACATTGCCTAACAAAGTCCCCAACACACAGCAGCGTAGTGTGATGGCGATTTCAGAGCTGATCTGTTTTCATCATTCATCCACTGTCACTGCGCATCTTCTACTGTCAGGTGTACCAGCTGCTGGGCAATATTGTTTATCTTGAGCTAAGTATGGGTCTGTGGAATAAGTAGAAACTTTGCGGAGCTTTCGATTAAATGCGCTATTGTAACGCAAGATGACTCAGTTGGCTCCTTTCAGTTTCATGCTATCTCCTATTCATCAAAAGCATCCTAAAACCTGCAATCAACTGGATTGCCAGCTCTTGAGGAGACAGTGTCTCATGATAGCCTTGAGTGTAGTGAACTGATTTGGGCGGGAATCAACGCTGGTTCTCTGAAGGAAAAACATTGCAGTCACACAGATCAAAAGTGCAAAGAGCCTTTCTGTGCCAGTAACTAGGCATCTTCTCACTTTAAGGGAACTGCTCTTGAGTTGTGTCTTCATTTAGATTTCTCAGGCCACCTGATTTAGTGCAGGTTTCCACATCTAACTTTCTGAGGACACATACTAAGCTGGTACTGCTGTTCCCTGGTACTTCAATGGCAGGATCTCAAGTACCTTTATGCCAGAGAAGACCTTAGCTCAAGAGAACCATGTAGTTGCTGCTTCTTCTATATCCCTTTCTTGGTTTTGTTTGAAGTTCAAATGGGAAGAAATCTCCAAAACTTAGTCATTTGAATATTGATGTGTCATTATCTAGGTTCAAGACTTTCTATCAGCATTTTGATCCCAGATGATTGATACCTATGAGTGGAACAACTCATTTCCTAATGTGATGATGAACACAGCCCTTGAGTCAAATGAACTTTCTTGTTCTTGTTTTCCTAATTTTCTCATAGTTTGTATGTATGTATGAAACTGGTGGAAAAGGGGTTGCTTGGCTGTGAATTGGCAGAAGATAGTAGCAAATCACTGTGGGAATGAAGATAAGAACTTACCTGAGAGTTGTGTGTGGTCTGCAGCATGAGTTTACCTGACCTGCCTTATTGAAGCAGAGCAACACAATTCTTGCATAAGAAATCCTCCTCAAAGTATTTAGCAATGAAATTAACATAAAGTGAGCTGGCTAAAGAGCTATAATTTTGCTTGCAGTTACTCATTACTCGGTGGTAAGTCTTCATTTGGGTCTATAAGAAATATTCTTCATTTTAGTGTATTCATTTAGGAAAATCAAGGAGTTAGTTAATATGCAGTTTGCATATATTGAAACATTCTTTGCATTCCTCTTTGTTCCTGCAACAGTTAGTGAAGTGTGTTTCAGCATAATCAGCCTCCCAGTGGATTCTAGCATGAAAACAAATCTCACTTTAATTTAACAAACTTAGGTTTACAAGGCAGTGCAAGGAAATTAAATTACCTGTTTGCAAACACAGCCTCCTTTCTCAAGAAACATTTTTAATATCACTTGCAATTTTCATGTAACTCTTTCCATTGTCAGTTTTTAACTGTTGTGGTCGAGCCATTAATCAAGATTGCAGGCAGCTGGGCAATAACTCAGACTTTGTCAGTGAAAGGTTTTACTGCTTTGGGATTTTCAGCAGAGAGTGCATTTGTGGTGGCTGTTCTAGATTGTGGGCTCAAGGAAAGGTGGGGGTGATGTCAAACTGGAGCTCACTCATCTTCTGGAGTCTAGTGGTTACAACGGGGGAGCTATCAACTTCTTTTGTACTTTGTTGTGGGCCTGGAACACCATATTACTGATGTGTTTCGCATGCCCAAATTGTTCCATATGTATTTTGAATTTGAATATTTAATATTTTGCATGCTTTCTTTTGCAGTTCACAAAACATCAGCTGCTTTTGTGTTATGCCAGTGCTAGGTATAACAACCTATAGCTTTTTAGCACCTTCCAGCCCCTATGGAAACAAAGTTCTGTTAAAATGATGAACCCTTACAGGGTGTTGTGGTTTAACCTGGCAGGCAGCTGAACACCACACAGCCACTCGCTCACTCCCCCACTCCCCAGTGGGATGGGGGAGAGAATCTGAATAAAAGTAAAACCCATGGGTTGCAATAAAGACAGTTTAATAAAACAGCAGAGGAAAAGAATAACAGAACAATAATAATGATAAAAGAATATACAAAACAAGTGATGCACAATGCAGTTGCTCAGCACCTGCTGACCAATGCCCAGCCTGTCCCTGAGCAGCGATTGCTGCTCCTCAGCCAACTCCCCCCAGTTTCTATACTGAGCTTGATGTCATATGGTCTGGAATACCCCTTTGCGCAGTTGGGGTCAGTGTCCTGGCTGTGCCCCCTCCCAGCTTCTTGTGCCCCTGGCAGAGCAGGGGAAGCTGAAAAGTTCTTGACCAGTGTAAGCCCTGCTTAGCAACAGCTCAAACATCAGTGTGTTATCAACATTCTTCTCATCCTAAATCCAAAACACAGCACTATGCCAGCTACTAGGAGGAACGTCAACTCTATCCCAGCTGAAACCAGGACAGAGAGGAAGCCCATTTCTGTAGAAACAAATTATCATTTTCATAGAAGGAAGCACAAAAGTTGTTGCATAGAGCAGGTTATAATTTTTTCAGCGTGATGTGCTTTGTCAGAATCACTGATTTATTGAGTCAGAAAATTTACAGGGACGTATGCCAACCTCGATGAGCCTTTTGTCAGAAGTGTTCCTTTAGGTCTCTGATGAAAGTGATCATTTGAGAGATACCCTCATCGAATCCATAGCCTAGAGATTAATATACTAGCCTTATATGTGGGATCTGGAGTCTTATCTGAATTGTTTGTATCCTAGCCGATTATTTTGGAGCTGCATTCATGCTAAAATTGTCTTCCTGATGTCTTCTGCTCTGTTGCCTTGCTCTTTGGTTTTTGTTTTGGGTTTGGGGTTTTTGCAATAAAATAAATCTTGAAATGTTTTTTGTTTGTTGTGATATGAAATAGAAATATTTTTCAATGTTTCCCAGAGCCAGGAAACTATTTCTCTGCCATCTTTATATGGCTCTTATTTCATATGCTGTTCCTGCAATGCCTTTTGTCCTCCTATCACTCTGGAGGAGAACAAGGGCTTCTGTTGCCCTGAACAGGATGCTCAGGTCTGCTTAAATTGTCATTCTACCACAAAAGGGAAGGGATTTGTCTGACACTCCCAAGTCTACACAAGGAGCAATAAATCAAGGAGGCAAACTAGTCTTGGTAAGCATGGCAAGCAGTACCTCAAAAATGAGGAGAGTAAATCTCTAGCTCCTCAGATTAAGACCTTTTCTGAATGGCAGTTCGTTATGGATCTTTCATTGGGATGATGTATAGCATCCGTTATTTTGAAGGACTGCTCTTAGATATAGGTAATCCCAGAGCACTGAGTGTTTGCAGCTATGGTATGTAGGCAGTCGTAGAATCATAGAATCATCTAGGTTGGAAAAGACCTTTAAGATCATAGAGTCCAACCTTCAACCTAACCCTGACATCCCACCACTCAACTATGTCCCTAAGCACCTCATCTACCCGTCTTTTAAGTACCTCCAGGGATGGGGAGTCGACCACCTCCTGGGCAGCCCATTCCAGAGCCTGACAACCCTTTTGGTGAAGAAGTTTTTCCTAATGTCTAGCCTAAACCTGCCCTGGCGCAACTTCAAACCATTCCCCCTTGTCCTATCATCTGTTACCAGCGAGAAGAGACTGACCCCCACCTCGCTACAGCCTCCTTTCAGGTAGTTGTAGAGGGCGATAAGGTCTTCCCTCAGCCTCCTCTTCTCCAGACTAAACAACCCCAGTCCCCTCAGCTGCTCCTTGTAAGACTTGTGCTCCAGACCCCTCACCAGCCTTGTGGCTCTCCTCTGGACATGTTCCAGCAAGGCAGGTCCTTTTCCACCAGGCAGCTTTCCAGCCACTCTCCCTCAAGCCTGTAGCGTTGCATGGGGTTGTTGTGACCAAAGTGCAGGACCCGGCACTTGGCCTTGTTGAACCTCACACAGTTGGCCTCGGCCCATCGATCCAGCCTGTCCAGGTCTCTCTGCAGAGCCCTCCTCCCCTCAAGTAGATCAACACTCCCACCCAGTTTGGTGTCCTCTGCAAACTTACTGAGGGCACACTCAATCCCCTCATCCAGGTCATTGATAAAGATATTAAACAAGACTGGCCCTAGAACTGAGCCCTGGGGAACACCGCTTGTGACCGGCCCCCAACTGGATTTAACTCCATTCACCATGACTCTCTGGGCTCGGCCATCCAGCCAGTTTTTAACCCAGTGAAGAGTACACCCATCTAGGCCATGAACTGCCAGCTTCTCCAGGAGAATGCTGTGGGAGACAATCATAGTAATGTGAACATGAGAATATAATTTTGTGGACTGTGGAGGTGCCTGAGATGGCAAATTAGATCTCAACCGGTGTCAGCAAGGGAAAGCATCATAGTTGACATTTTAGAGAAAGTTAATCATTAGAATAAAGGATTGGGGATTTGAGAGGGAGGTCTTTCCCTCAGGACTGATCAAATAAAGGAGTTTTCATTAAAAGTAGTTCTTGTAGATAGGTACACGTACAAGGGATAACTCTTGGAGGAACTAAGGTGGTTGTGGGAGTCTGCTATTACATGTCTAGTTGTATCTTTGCCTCTGGCTCCTTTCAGTGAAAACACCACTGGCATTAAGCTGGTTATGAAACTGTAACTGATCGAGTTTGCTCGGGTGCATGGGGTGTATGTTAAAATTACTTACTACTATAATGTCTTTTGGTTTTCTGTCCCGGAGCTTATAGATCTTCTTTATAGATATGAAGTAAATATTTACATTCTTTCTTTTTGAAGAAAAAAGGAAATCATGCTGATGGATGCACACAGCTCTCACTAGGGTGCTGAAATAAGAATGAAAGAATATTAAGATTTCTCTGCTTGTGTTTGTGCAGTAGCCACAGTGTGGGCTGGTGTGTGAGGGGGTTACCTGGGTACAAAAGACCCTGTGGCATAAAGTCTCTGCAGTGTGAGTTTAAAAAGCCTGCAGATGCAGGCTGTAGCAATCTGTTATTCTCAGACGGAATATAAATGGGGCTTCAGGATGGGGGGAAAGGGCACAACGTACGCTCTCAAGTAATAATTCTGTAATATGTTGTTATCAGTAGTAAAGCTTAAGAAAATTCCTGTTGTGGGCAGGTATTTCCTCCTTCTGCATTTCATTACTCCACTGTTCACTTTGTGTTGGGGGGGTTGTTGTAGCAATGCTGGACTGATTTTGAATTTTTTCTGCCAAGCTTTGCTTAAGCTTATATCCATTTTTCTGGAACTATCCAGCCTGTGTTTTACAAATCTCACACATAGAGCTGTGTTCTCCATGTGATATGTGATTCCAAAATACTGTGGGTAAAAAGTAACATTTTTTCTCCCAGTCTCTCTTTTTTTTTTTTTTTTTTTTTTTTTAAATTATTTTAGTCCTGGGGTAATTTAAATAGTCATATTACAGTGTGACCTCCTAGCATGATAATTCCCTGTAGGGGTTAGCAAGCAGTGAGTGCCATATGTAGCTGATTCTGTCACTGGGAAAAATACATGTGAATGTGGGGTAGATCTAGTCAAAGTTAACACCACCTTGCTTGAGGAAAAATAATAATAATAAAGTATGACTGTGACTAATTGAATAATTGAATGGTAGCTCTTTACTGGGGAGAAAATAACTTCATTTTCAAAATTAAAACTTTTCTGTAAACCTACTCAGATAATCCCATTACCATCTTAGTATATGCAAGTAGATTTTAATGTGGTTATGGTCATCTTTTATACTGGAGAAAACTGAAGTAACCAATGCATAGAACGTACAGCGAGTATTCGTTTCTGGCAATCGAGGTTTGGGGGTTTTTATATGCTAATTGCCCAGCTGCAGGTGTGTAATGTGATTCACCATAACTTAGCAGATAAAGAAGAATTATTAAATTATTTTGATTTTTACAGGATACTGCCTGCAACTTGAAATACATACTCACTACTTCTGTTTTTGTATGCCCATCTCTTCTCCATTTCAGAAGTTATCCCAGTTTACTCCATGCAGCCTTTTGGATAAAAAAAAAGCAACCAACCAACCAAACAAAAAAAAACCCCAAAACCCCAACAAACCCCAAACAAAAAGCAATCTAACAAACATGGTAACCAGTATGAAGGATTACAAATGACACTTCTGTATCTACTCTTGATGCAAATAGAGCTGCCTCTGACAGGCTTATCTTCTGCAGTTGGCAGTTTGGCACTTCACATGGCAGGTAATCTATGCAGATACTGATCCAGCAAATTAATCTGTCTTGATATGTTGAAAGTCTACAGACGTATGTCCATAAGTCAATTAACTCCTATTAAAGACTTGAGACTGGAACATTCAGTGCTGAGTGTGTTCTACGCTCTTTGGCCAAGATGTTTAAACATGCATCCATTTGATTAACTGTAACTAATGCACATTCTATAAAACCTAGGTTAGATTGGATATTCTCCTTATTGCCCCTAAATACTACAGTTTTGTCAGTTCAGTTGGGAATGTGTAGCAGAGATGGGAATTGTCCTGTCACTATTACTCAACTTAGCATGGAGCTAATTTTCAAAGTATTGGTTTTAAGCAAAAAAAAAAAAATAAAATGTCAGTGTTGTTAATAATTTAAAATTGAGTGGGACTGTTACGTTAATTTCAGTAGAAAGTAAATGCTGTGGTCATCTTTTCATCCAGCTGAATTGTCTCCTCTCTTAAAAAAGGGACGTCAGATCTTTTTGTCAGTTCAACATTTCATTCTAGTTCAATTACATTTTCTAAAGAAAGATATAGTTCAGAGTCTGATGAAACCCAGCAGTGACAGGCCATTATTCCTGCCTCTTAACTTTGATTAAAAAGTTCCTGCAAAGGCAAGTTACTGCTTTTATTTCTGTCATTCACACATTTCAAAAATATTATAATAGGGTTAATAGAAATAATAGTATTGGTATACTTGTGTGTTGCATAATCTTCAAGTTAGTTTTGAAAGCAGGGACTCTTACTGTGAATACACTTATATGAGTTCTCCCAAGCAACAAATGATAGGATGAGAGGAATAGTCTCAAGCTGCACCAGGGGAGGTTTAGATGGGATATTAGGAAAAATTCCACTGAAAGGTTTATCAGGCACTGGAATGGGCTGCCCAGGGAAGTGGTCGAGTCCCTATCCCTGGAGGTATTTAAAAGATGAGTAGACAAGGTGCTTAGAGACATGGTTTAGTAGTGGACAGGTATGGTTGGACTCGATGATCTTAAAGATCTTTTCCAACCAAATGATTCTGTGATTCTATGACTGTCACCTTGCATATGACAACCAATTTTACTTTAATTCTCCCGCCTCAAAGCCAGATCGAGGGAAAGAAAGGGCTTGTACTCCCAGCCAGAAATGATTATACTTAAGCCTTGAATACGCGGTGCTATCTAAAAACATTTTCTTCTTCCATGGGGGAATGTGGCTGGACTTCCCCAGGAGCAAATGGAGGACTGCATTGTCTGTCTAGTTCCTCTGTGTTCCCTTGCTGCAGAGAGGATGAAAGTAACACCATTTTTAGTACTAAGTGGCCTGAAAAACCCAAAGACAAGTCTTTGTTCATGGCAAAAAATAGGTGGGCAGGTTCTTTATCTAGTGGTAAAGCAAAGGATCCATGATCCTTTCTAGTTTTGTCTGTTATGCATAGATAGTATCTATGGTATCTATACTACATGTATAAGGGATTTTATCCCTCTCCTCATTCTCATCTCGAAGTGCTTTTATGCCATGCTAATTACTTTTTTTATGTTTCACTTCTGTGAAATGTCTTTGCGTTATCTGTCGCTTTTTGAGCTTGCTGTTGCTACACATTATTAAGGTAAATGATATCATAACTGACAACTTAATAGATATTTTCCTCACTAGTGACATAGCTCTATCTCTTTTCAGGTTGGTATAAAAGAATACAAGTGGACAAGTCTATTCTGTATACTTTCTAAACTTGCACATCTCAAAAAAAAAAAAAAAAAAATCCATTCCACTGTTAGTGCAAATTGTAATGGAATTAGTTTTTCCTACTGCTTAATGTACCAAAAAAAAAGTCAGTAAAAAAAAAAATATATATGAACACCATATATTTTCATATACGTAGAATTAGGGCTTACAGGTGTTATGAACCCGATTGGCATTGTACTCCTAATTTTTAAACACTTTATTTGTTAATACCTGCATGGAAATCAAGGAATTATGGCTACAAATAAAAGCTATAAAAATATACTGTCTGAATAAAATAATTTTAAAGGAGTATTTGAGGGCTATTGAGTACACACCTAGAAATGTTGCTCAGAATTCTGGTTTCGTTATTGTAAAAGGTGCAATGGATAATATTTAAGTTATAGAGATTTGAGGAGATCTGCAAATTTGTGAGGAGACTAGCAAGAACTACAAACAGCCGCAAAGCTATTTGTACTGTCTTCAAACAAAAGAACAAGGACAATATGCTTGTATTCAAATAGAGTGGCTCTACAGAGAAAGAATATTAAAAAATGGTTTTATATCTACGATTTGATAATTTTAAACTCTCAGAATAGCAGTTTTAAAAAAAAAAAAAGGTTACTATGCACTCAATTTTCTCCCCCTGTTCTTTGTGTAAACAAACACATTGTGTGACTGCTACTAGGGCTGAACTGGAATAGATACAGGTTGGGCACTTCCAGTAAAATCTGAAAACCAGTATCACATTTCACACTTTTTTAGATGTTTTCTTATGTATTTCTCCTGAACATAGGAGGAACAACTACACAGAGCTAATTTTATTGCCACTTTTACATGCAGATTTCATGGTCCTAATCTTACCAGAAGTTTTGGAAGTATTTAAACTGATAAGGAAGAAGCCCCTCTGAAGCTAGTCCATTCTGAAGCTGGAATATGGGGCATAAAATCGAAACTTGCAAGTTGAGTGTATTTAAAGGGAGTCTGCTATCTGCATCACCAAGGGGGAACAGTCTAATGTTTTCTCCTTGCAGTTGAGTAGGTTGAATGCTTTGGATACCAGAGGAATATCCCAGTATTGAAGACAATCTGTTTCTGCTGTATGTTACTGTGGTAGGTTCACCTTGGCTGGTTGCCAGATGCCCACCCAGCTGCTCTCAATCCAACAGGACAGGGGGAGAAAATAAGGAAAAAGCTTGTGGGTCGAGGTAAACAGAGGAAGATCACTTACCAGTTAGTTTCACAGGCAAAACAGACTTGACTTGGGAAAAATTAATTCCATCTATTAGCAATTAAAATAGATTTGGATAGTGAGAAACAAAGGCAAAACTATATTTCCCCCTCTAACCCCCACCCTTTTTTTCCCAGGCTGAACTTCACTCCATCATTCCTGGGTCTTCTACCTTGTCCTCCACCCCTGACCCCATGAGTGGTGCTGGGGTTGGGGGAAAATGGGGAGCTATGGTCAGTCTCTAGCAACAGCTCTCTTCTGCTCTTTCCTCTTCATGCTTTTCCCCTGCTTCAGTGTGGGTTCCTCCCCACTCTGCAGTCCTTCAGGATAAATCTGCTCCAGTGTGGATCCTCTCCACACAGCCTGCATTTCCTTCAGGGAGTGTCCACCTGCTCGGGTCTGTGGGGCTGGCATCTGGTCTGGTGTGGCCCTCTTCTCTTCATGGGCTCCAGGGAAATGCCTGTTCTCCTCAGGGGCTGTGGGGACAGTCCCTGCCCGGGTGCCAGCAGCACCTCCTCCTGCTCCCACCCTGTTGCTCACAGGGCCCCTTGCTGCTGGGTGGCCCTTGGTGACCGTTCTTGAGTAGGCTTTCACGGGGCACCGGCTTGGCTGTGCCCTGTGGTGGAGCTGCTGCGGGAAGGGCGGGAACCGGCTCAGGGTGGCTCCCGCCTCTTCTCACAGAGGCAGCCCCCGCCGGCCCCCCGCC